>NC_092343.1:96374375-96706250 GCF_046630445.1 Rutidosis leptorrhynchoides | reverse complement strand
GAGGACACTCGCACTTTATATTTATGACTGATGGACTGTTATGGACAAAAACCAGACGGACATATTAAATAATCCAGGACAAAGGACAATTAACCCATGGGCATAAAACTAAAATCAACACGTCAAACATCATGATTACGGAAGTTTAAATAAGCATAATTCTTTTATTTCATATTTAATTTCCTTTATTTTATATTTAATTGCACTTCTAATTATCACATTTTTATTGTTATTGTATTTAATTACACTTTTAATTATCGTACTTTTTAATTATCGCAAGTTTATTTTATCGCATTTTTATTAATCGCAATTTCATTATCGTTATTTACTTTACGCTTTAAATTAAGTCTTGTATTTATTATTTTACATTTGGTTTTAACTGCGACTAAAGTTTTAAAATCGACAAACCGGTCATTAAACGGTAAAAACCCCCCTTTATAATAATAATATTACTTATATATATATATATATATATATATATATATATATATATATATATATATATTTGTATTTTTATAAAAGTAAACTAATATAGCGTTAAGTTTTGTTTAAAGATTTTCCCTGTGGAACGAACCGGACTTACTAAAAACTACACTACTGTACGATAAGGTACACTGCCTATAAGTGTTGTAGCAAGGTTTAAGTATATCCATTCTCTAAATAAATAAATATCTTGTGTAAAATTGTATCGTATTTAATAGTATTTTCTGCTAAAAATATAAAACTATTTTATATACACTCCGCTACCACATTAATAGTAGTCCTATTGTTCGTGTAATTAATCTATTGTCCACTAGTACATAGGATGCCTTGTACTTGTGGGGACAATTGTGTCAGAAGGCGTGCTCTCCTTCTTTCCTCTTAGGTAGCTATTTGCAGAAATACACCAATTCGGTTTGGCACTACCATTTATTTTAAACAAATGGAATGTTGTGTTCCCTAGGTATAAATAAAGTATAACACATGTCTGCACATGCGTTCCACTTCTGCATTCCCACGTGGTCTTGTAAGGTCACTTGTCAGCCGCCGACTCATGTCCTTTTCTGTTCAACTTTGTCTTCGACTTCTGTTGAATAGTGCGTTGATGTAGACCACTCTGGGAAACTACCATGCTTGTAATGGAGCAAGGCTGTCTTGTGTTGTATGCTGCTATCCAGATCTACTGGTTCTTCATATGCTGAGACACTTGATATTCTTAATTAGCTGAGTACTCCTCCTGTGCTGATTCGAAGAATACATTCTACCTTGTGCTGGTAGATCAGCCAGCATACTACACACTCGACACAGCTATATTAACTGACAGTACAGAAACAAACTTGTGCTGGCTGCACATAAAATTTTAGTGTAAATAAACTACAGTTTTGTCATAATTAAATCCTTAATTATTTTGGGGACTCAACACTAACCCATGGGCTATCGGATATAGGGTATATTAACCCGGCATCAAGTAACTTGATAACCTCCTTCTTGACAACTTCTTTCATTTTAGGGTTTAACCTTCGTTGCCTTTGTACCACGGGTTTAAAATCTTCTTCCATTAGAATCTTATGAGTACAATAAGCGAGGTTAATCCCTGGAATAATGGTTGTTTTCCAAGCAATTGCTTTCTTGTGAGTTTTTAGAACGGACATTAACCTACTCTTTTCGTTATCGGAGAGTTTTGATGAAATTATAACAGGTAATTGTGACGTACCTTGGAGATAAGCATACTCCAAATGTTCCTGGAGTTCTTTAAGTTCCAAGGTTGGTGGTTCTTCCAAGGAAGATTTTATCCAGAACCTATTACCATCGGTAATTTCTTCAAAAGTTTCATCTTCCTTGAGAATTTCTTCCTCGCAGCAATCTTCATCGATGACTACTTTCAACAATTCGTCAAGTTCAAGCTCTACATCAAATTCATTACTTTCACTCATTGGGGTGAAGTTCGAGGTGTCAACATTTAGTAATTCTTGTAATTCTTCTTTAACACAACAATCAACAATGTCTACCTTATAACATTCGTCATTGGAGGAGATAGGTTGTTTCATAACTTTATCTATGTTTAAGGTACCTCTATCTTCCCCTACACCTAGACTAAGTTTTTTATCTTTTACACGCACAATCGCGTCGGCGGTATTTAGAAAAGGTCGCCCTAGAATTAGGGGAACCTTGCTATCTTCTTCCATTTCAAGGATAACAAAATTGGCAAGAAAGATTAAATGATTAACTTTAACCGGTAGGTTTTTGGCAATACCAATAGGATAGTTAAAAGTTCTATCGGCTAGGCGTATACACATCCTAGTTGGTTTTAGATCACCTAGGTTTAGTTTTAAGTACAAGGAGTGTGACATAAGATTGATACTTGCGCCTAAGTCAGCTAATGCATCGTACATTACTGAATCTCCCATCAGACACGGAATAATGAAACTACCAGGATCTCCAAGTTTTGGTGGCATCTTTTGCTTTTGCAAAATTGCCGAGCATTCCTCATTAAGGAATGTGGTTGAAACTTCTTCATATTTACCTTTATCGGCTATGAGATCCTTGATAAACCTTCCATAATTTGGCATACCCGCAAGAACATCTACAAGTGGTACATTGATACAAATTTGTTAATCATTTCGGAAAACTTGTTGTACTGTGCTTGTAATTTATCTTTCTTCAAACATTGTGGATATGGAATTGGATGTTTGTATTCTTTTAATGGCGGTTGAGTTTTAGGTGCACTTGTGGTTGGCACTTTATCCTCTTCCACGGAAGAATCTTTTTCATTTGGAATTGGAACACGAGCAGGAGGTTTTGGAATATCGGGGTTAATGGTTAACCCACTTTTCGTAGTTATGAAATTTACTTGCTCATTCCTTGTTTCACTGTTGTTGGGATTCACTTGAGTATTTGAGGGGAGAGCGCCTGGTGGTCTCTCTGCTAGTAACTGTGAGATCCTTCCAACATCTCTCTCTAAATTCTGTATCGTTGCTTGTTGATTTCGAATTTGCTGAGTTTGAAGTTCTGCACTTTGCTCATGCTTAACTATAAAATCTCTCAAAAGATCTTCTAAACCGGATTTCTTCTCGGGTTGTGGTTGTATAGGTGCTTGTGGTTGTGGTTAATTGTGTTGGAAATTATTTTGGTAATTTCGTTGAGGTTGATTTCGGTTGTTTAGGTGATTGTAACCCGGTGGTGCATTTCTTTGATTTTGATTTGAGAAATTCCTATTATTTTGGTAAACTGGATTTCCTCCTTGGTAATTATTGTTTGAACCTGAAGGTCCTCCTATTTGGTAGCTGTTAATAGGAGGATATTTCCGGTGCATTGCTTCAACCGCCAGAAAATCGTTGAAATTCATTTCACCTTTTCGAAAGTAACCTAAGAAATTCGCTTGCTCTTCCATTGTTGTTTGATCACAATCTCTAGTAAGGTGAGGACCTTGGCACAATTCACACCCTACCCTAATAGCATGCATTTCCTTGGTCACCTTCTCAATTTGCCTTCCTTGATTTGCCAATTGAACTTTTAAAGCACCGATTTCATCGTTGCTTTCAATACTAGCAACAGTTGTTGATCTAGAGAACTCCATCTCTTGATGCCAATTATGAGAATGTGCTGCTATATCGGCAATGATTGTGTGAGCTTCTTCGGGTGTTTTCTTCATGATTGAACCTCCTACTGCAACATCAATATCTTTTCGAGTAGCCACATTGACTCCTTTATAGAATATTTAGACCTTTTGGAATGTATTCAACCCGTGTTGAGGACATACTCTAAGCATTTTATTGAATCGGGTCCAAGCTTCATAAAGAGTCTCATTAGTCTTTTGTTTAAAGTGATTTATGTCACTTTGTAACTTTGCTGCTTTTGAAGCAGGGAAGAATTCTGACAAAAACTTGTCCATCATATCATTCCAATCTTCGATATAACCTTCTGGTAACGAGTCTAACCAATCTCTTGCATCATCCTTTAACGACCATGGAAAGATTTTTAAACATGCGACATCATCGGTGACATCCTTGATTTTGAATAGCTTGCAAATGCTTATAAATTTACGAAGATGCTCGTTAGCATCCTCATTCGGAGCTCCACCGAATTGGCATGTACTAGTTACCATGTGGAGAAATTGACCTTTTATTTCAAAGCTGTCAGACATCGTGGGTTGAATAATTGCGTGGCCTTGACCTGTTCTTGTTGCCCTCATTAATGCTGATAGTGTTCCAAATGAACATATATTTAGTAGCAATATCGTTCCAATATGTAAAGTTTTTAAATGTAATTTCCTTATTTTTAGTTGTAATAGTTAAATAAATAAGTGCGAAGACGAAAGACGCAAATCGCTCGAAAATGAAGATTTAAAGACAAAAACGAAGATTTGAAAGACCAAAACGTCCAAAAAGCTAAAAAGTACAAGATACAATCAAAAAGGTTCAAATTATTGATGAAGAACGTCTAAAAATGACAAGAGTACAAGTTACAAAACGCAAAGTACAAGATATTAAATTGTACGCAAGGACGTTCGAAAATCCGGAACCGGGGCATGAACCAACTTTCAGCGCTCGACGCAACGGTGTAAAAATTACGAGTCAACTATGCACAAGAATAAAATATAATATTTAAATAATTCATAATAAGAATAATATTAAATAATAAAAAGTTGTTAATTGAGCATAGTTCAGGGGTCGTAAATGAAAATTCAATTTCTAATTTCGCTATATAAGCGATGTATTACGATCGATAGAGAACAACTTTTTTTCCGATCTTTTTTTTTCTCCTATCTTTTTCTTATTTTTTTATCTATCAAATATCAATATCTATATTTATAATTCTCTATCATAATGTTAATGTAATCAGATATAACAATAATCTTAATTTTAATTTTAAATTATGATAATAATAAGATTTATGATAGAGATCGTTTGAGTGTGTAAGTCGAAATTCTGTCCGTGTAACGCTACGCTATTTTTAATCATTGTAAGTTATGTTCAACCTTTTTACATTAATGTCTCGTAGCTAAGTCGTTATTATGCTTATTTAAAATGAAGTACTCATGATGTTGGGCTAATTACTAAAATTGGGTTATTGAACTTTGGACCATAATTAAGGTTTGGGCAAAAGACCGACACTTGTGGAAATTGGATTATTGACTATTAATAGATGGGGGGTATTGTCTAATTGAGTGACAACTCATTGGAGTCTGTCGAACCTATCTTCAAATTAACTATCCTAATAATTAATAATGATTATGGTTGTCCTATTTAGTGACGTTCATATGGAATCTGTTATAATCATTTAATTAATCAATTGGGTTGGGTAATTGATTATTCATTCTGATCAAGTGGATGAATTAATATTCATAAACTAATTAAAACAGGGGTGGATTACATACAGTGATAACTGGTGTAATTATTGACAGAAGTGATAACTGCGTCACAGTTTAAATCCTTAATTAGTTGGAATATTTGACTTCGGGTATAAGGGTAATTTGACGAGGATACTCGCACTTTATATTTATGACCGATGGACTATTATGGACAAAAACCAGATAGACGTATCAAATAAACCAGGACAAAGGACAATTAACCCATGGTAATAAATTAAAATCAACACGTCAAACATCATGATTACGGAAGTTTAAATAAGCATAATTCTTTTATTATATTTCTCATCGTATCTTTATTTACTGTCATTTTATTACTCGCAATTTTATTTACTGTCATTTTATTTATTGTCATTATTTTACGCACTTTAATTATCGTCATTTATCTTTGCGCTTAAAATATAGAATCGACAAACCGGTCATTAAACGGTAAAACCCCCCTTTTATAATAATATTACTACTTATATAATTATATATATTTTGTATAAATATAGTTAAAAATATAGTAAGTATCACCAGCTCCCTGTGGAACGAACCGGACTTACTAAAAACTACACTACTCTACGATTAGGTACACTGCCTATAGTGTTGTAGCAAGGTTTAGGTATATCCCACTCCGTAAATTAATAAAACTTGTGTCATATTTTGTAGTATTTTGTATTAAAAATAATACTATTTCTTACCCTCACGCTACATCATCAAGTTTTTGGCGCCGCTGCCGGGGAGCGCTAAAACGCTATATTTTTAATTATAATAATATTGAAATAAAATATAATAATATAATAATATTGAAATAGAATATAATAATATAAAAATATTTAAGAATCAAATTTACGTAAACTTTAAAAAAAAAAGTCGTATTTATTAAATACTTCAGGGGTATATTATGTAACTTATAATTAATAATTGCTATCATGTCGCTTTCATGTGAATAGTAAATTAATTAATTTATTTTCATTTACTATTCATGAATAGTAAATGAATTAAAAAAAAAAAAAAAAAAAGTTTAAAAAAAAAATTATAATTATAAAAAAATTATTAATTTAAAAAAAAAAATCGTTTTTTAAAAAAAAAAAAAAAAAAAAAAAAAAAAAAAAAAAAATCGTTTTTTTTAAAAGAAAAAAAAAATCGTTTTTAAAAAAAAAAAAAATTTGTAAAAACAAAATCGTTTTTTTTTAAAAAAATTTTAAAAAAAAAAAAAAAAAAAAAAAAAAAAAAAAAATCGTTTTTTTTTAAAAGAAAAAAAAAAGCGTTTTTAAAAAAAAAAAAAAAAAAAAAAATTTGTAAAAAAAAAAAAAAAAATCGTTTTTTTTTTTAAAAAAAAAAAAAAAAAAAAAAAAAATATATATATATTTTTAAAATTTTGTCTATAAAAAAAATGTTTTTTTTAGTTTTATTACCTTTAGATTTTTAGACTATAGTCGCAACTTTTAGTATTAAGTTTAGTTTTGCCATAGTTATTTTTACTTCTAGAATTTTTAGGCTTTGCCGTAAAATCCCTTAAGTGCTTATTCCTTAGACTAAGTTTTAGGTGCTTTAGAATTTTACGACGCCGTATTTCGCACTACTTTCTTATTTTTATTTTTCGACGCCTATTTTTCGACCTTTTATTTTTCGACATTTTTCGACGCGCAATCTATTTCTTTCTTATTTCTCGCCATTCTAGTTTTTAGGACTTAGAATTTTTTTCTACTTCTTCTCTAAATTTCTTAAAATTACGAAAATTTATTTTAAGTGGTTAAATTGATAGACATCAAAATTTTCTGGTTCGTAGTAATAGTTGGATTTGTACGTGGACCGGGTTATTGGAGCCAAACAGTCCTCAATTATATTGAGACCAAACGAATCCTGCCCCTCTGCTGCATCTTTTGGCTATTCGAAACGTGGGCAAAATCAGAAAAGTCTATTGGTTGGATAACTTATTATAATTTTTCTTTCCTTTTTAAAAAACTAATAGGATATTCAGTGAATGCACCGAGCAAGACGTTCGCCGCCGGTCATACGTTCACCACCTGTAACTCGATCAAGACATCGTTTAACAAATATAGCTGCCGTTGATTTTTCTTTAGACTCGTCATCCAGTCGACCAAGTACTCAAACTCAAATTTCCGATAATCAAGTTTTTGAAACCAATATCACAATTGAGAATCCGGAGAATACTCAGGGACAATTCCGAGACCCTGATCCATTAATTATTCCTCCGAAACCACTAATCATTCAAACAGAGATTGTTGAGGAAGAAACCATTAAATCAGAAACCTCTAGTGATTCAGATACAACACTTCCAATCATGGAAAATCTGGAACCTCTAAGTATGGAAGATCGAATGAGAGCCACACGCACGGGCCAAGGTCACGCAATTATTAAACCAGAAGTTAATGCTCCAGATTATGAAATTAAAGGACAAATCCTACACATGGTAACTAACCAATGCCAATTCAGTGGTGCACCGAATGAAGATCCTAACGAACACCTTCGTACGTTTAAAAGAATTTGTACACTATTCAAAATCCGAGAAGTGGAAGATGAGCAGATCTATCTCATGTTGTTTCCCTGGACTTTAAAGGGAGAAGCCAAAGATTGGTTAGAATCGTTACCTGAAGGGGCGATTGACACATGGGATGTTTTAGTTGAAAAATTTCTTAAACGATTCTTTCCGGCATCCAAAGCCGTGAGACTTCAAGGAGAAATTGTTACGTTCACGCAAAAGCCAAATGAAACATTATATGAGGCGTGGACAAGATTCGGAAGGATGTTGAGAGGATGTCCTCAACACGGATTAGATACTTTTCAAATAGTACAAATCTTCTATAAAGGCGTAGACATCGCCACACGAAAAGACATCGACATAACCGCTGGTGGATCCATTATGAAGAAAACCGCAACTGAAGCTTACAAAATTATTGATAACACAGCCTCCCACTCGCATGAGTGGCACCAAGAAAAAGATATCTTTCGATCATCTAAAGCGGCTAGAGCCGATTCTAGCCCTGACTTTGATTCCGTTTCCGCAAAAATAGATGCTTTCGAAAGACGAATGGAAAAGATGAATAAAGATATTCACGCAATACGAATCAGTTGTGAGCAATGCGGTGGACCACACTTATTGAAAGATTGTCACATTGAACCAACGATGGAACAACGAGAGAATGTTTCCTATATGAACCAAAGGCCGGGAAATAATTATCAAAATAATTATCAACCGCCAAGGCTAAACTTAAATCGAAATCAAAACATTCTTTACAATCCAAAAGGACCCGAAAATAACTGGTATAACCAACAAGATCCGAATAACCAACCAACTCAAAACAACACTTTCAATCAACAAAGACCTAGCTTGTATAAACCACCACAACAACCCGAAGAGAAAAAGCCAAATCTAGAAGAAATGATGGCAAAGCTGATTGAATCTCAAACACAATTCATTACATCTCAAACCCAAACGAACGAGAGGTTTGATCAGTCATTAAGAACTCAACAAGCTTCCATTTTGAATCTAGAAAAACACGTAGGTACTCTTGCTAGCATGATGAGTGAGAGGGAACAAGGAAAGCTACCGAGTAATACTGAAGTAAATCCTCGGAATGAGAATGTTAATATGGTGTCAACGAATTCTGAAAAACCAGCATCAGAAGATGGGAAGGTTTTAGATGAGAGTAACAATGAAGAAGTTACACCACCACCACCCGAGTATGTAAAGCCAGTGGTGGCACCATACAAACCACCCATCCCGTTTCCAAGAAAAGGAGTTGAGTATGAGCAAGTGATAGGTAATAAAGATTGTGATACCTCTGGAAAGAAGAAGAAGAAAAAGAATAAGAAAGTGCAAGAAACAAAAGCCGTAAATATAAACCCGGTGAAGACAGTTACACCAAAACCTCCACCTAGGGTAGGTGATCCGGGTGAATTTATTGTTCCTTGTCTACTTAGTGATTGTGTCATGTATGATGCACTAGCAGATTTAGGTGCGAGTGTAAGTGTTATGCCTCTTTCCTTATATAAGAGATTAGGTGTAGGTAAGTTAAGTCCAACGGATATGAGTGTTCGACTCTTTGATCAAACCATTAAGCACCCAGTTGGAATTGCTAACAACCTACCCATTCAAGTAGGCAATTTAACGTTTCTAGTCGAATTCATTGTCATTGACATAGAAGAGGACCCAAACGTTCCTCTAATTTTAGGTCGACCATTCTTTGCGTCCACCGGGGCGTTATTTGATGTAGGAAATGGAAGAATGACACTTAAAAGTGGTAACAAATCAATCACCTTTATGATTCGAAAGTCTAAATCTCCACCAACTAAAACCGTTGAACCAGTAAAAATGATTGGTAATAACCATGTTGTTTTACCAACTCCAACGGTAGTGCTTAGCAATAATAAAACGCCTAAGTGTGGGGAAAATGAAGTAAAACCTAATGATGACTTGATAATAAAGAACCTCGTTGTTGATACGAAATTAAATGACCCCGTTATTAACAGTTCAATGAAGAAATTTTTTAAACGGGCTATCGATGCTAGAAGTAAGGGGAACTTTAAGTTATGTAACCGGTTAGTATCCAATCTGTCGCCTAAAGAAAAGACGAAGCTAGTTGAATTATGGGATATTACGGAAGAAGCCGGGCACTGGCTTAAAGAAAAAGTCACAGATAGGCAAGTTGATTATGGACCAAAAGAAATTGACGATGAAGTTAATCACAATTTCGACACCACAGCTACCTAAGTGTGGGGAGATTCAAATGTTCTAAGAAAATGTTATCTAGAGTTAGTTGTTCTGTTCTCGTGTAGTTCCGAGAATGGAATCCGATTGGTCTTTTCCGCTAGCAGACACTAAAGAACTAGTTTTCTCCCCCAATTCTGAATTTTTGTTTTTTTTAGGTTTTATATGAAATTAATATGCTTTTAAGTTTTGTGTGATATTTAAAAACAAAATTTACTTTAATTCATTAAGTTGAAAAAATGATTTCTAAAATTCGTCGTGAGTTGAAGACTAGGTCATTAAGCCGAAATTGCTTTACCCGAGGGTGGGACGGCAAATTTTGTTATCATTATTTTTAATTTTATTGATCTAAAGTATGCTAAAAAGATATTAGACTTTATAAATTTTTGAACGTGGGGTAATATACCCAACTTCAAAAATATGTATATATATGTTTGTATTTTATATTATGTACAAAACAGGGTAGAACAACGCACTTTCAAAGACTAACATTAAGTTCAGCAATAGCTACTGATTTTGACGACAAGAAGCAAAATATCAAATGTGATGTAAAATAATATGCTTACAAACTCGGTATTTTTAATCACTTTTCTACACTAATCACCCTCATGAATTTATAATTATAGTCTGATTTCATGCAAATGAGGGCATTGCATGATCTCAAGTGTGGGGAAGGGTTATAAATTCTCTCGGGTTTACACTTAGTTTATTTGCCAAATTTTGTGAAAATTTGAAAAATTTTCAATTAAATGAACTCAAAATCATGTTTATACATATTTATGAACGGTGAAAACTAGGTGATAATACCGAAATTATCGTTACCTCGAAAAGGACATAAATTGAGAAACACCCTAAAACGCTTGAATTCATTTAAAATGAAATAAAAGAAAATAAAAAGGCAAAGAAAGAAACTAAGTGTGGGAAGAATGTACCAAGTTATTCAATTTAAAACAAATATCACATATTTTTGTACAAGATTATTGCAGGTACTTTTGTTTTGGATGATACTAATCAGTTTTACCCGATTTACTATAATACTTTTGAAAGAAAGATGGATCTACACGATGAATCAATTCCATCATTAAAAGGAAGTAAAGTCTTCCGAAAAAGACACGCGCTTCTTGATTTAGGTCATGAAGTTGTCGTCCAGACCAGCTGTAGGTTGACGAAAAACCTAGAAAAGTCATCACTAAAATCAGCAGGAAATCCACGGACCTCAGCATCAAACAGGGTCGCCAAGTGGTCAGATTTATCCTAACCATGAGAAGGATTTATCTTGTACAATGGGGAGGCACCGTGCAAATTAGCTTGATAAGACTAATGAATCAGATCCCCAGAAAGGATAATCTCCTTAAAGATTAAAAATCAGCTTTTAAGACTGATATTACTCAATCCTTGAGATTGAACTTAAAGATTGAGAATTCAAACTCATGGAATTCAATGATATCTAAACTCGAGCTTGAACGAGAAAATATTTTGATCAAAAATACAAACCGATTTGTTTTCTGAAAATCCATTTTCAATGCGTTCATTACCATTGAACGTAAAATCCTAGGAATTCACCTGGAATTCATTAGGTCACCTGAACCAAATCGGGTGTCAACCGTAAGAACGGTGGTTGCATAGCATGGTCGGAGACAGAACCTTGTGCCAGACTGAAAAATTATAGGATGATCTTTACTATCGCTCCTACCAAGGATAGTTCTAGCATCCGACACGTTAATAAGACCATAATCATCTGCATGTCACGGGACATTGCCTTAACAGTTTATTGTTCATCGCTTTCCTTTACAACCGGACGGTAGTTTACCGAAAGGTAATATACGGAACAAGTAAACTGGATGTGTGCTTTCCGATACCGGGATAGCAGTGGATTACACGAACCTAAATGTTTTTAGCCAAAATATTGATCCACAAATATATTTTGCAACACCAATGGTGGATCAAATCAGAAAACTTATCTAGGGTAAAAGCTAGATTGAATTTTCAAAAGATCAAATGTTTTCATAAAGATCCTATTTCCTAAAGGATCTAAATTTTTATAGTCATGTGGGACTGTAAACCGCCTTTCAAATGTGCACTTTGCTTTAGAAACCGAAAGTAAATCGGCTATTTGATTGCAAGTGTCGTTGACCTAAACCCAAGGCAACTGTGGATGGCACAACCACCTTTAACCATGGTTCTATTGTTAATATCATTGTTTATACCGCTTTATCAAAATCACTTATGTACAAAGTGTGAAGAATAAAGAAGTGATTCGTGTAATGTATTATATTATTTCAAGACTGTATTGCTTGAGGACAAGCAACGCTCAAGTGTGGGGATATTTGATAGTGTTCCAAATGAACATATATTTAGTAGCAATATCGTTCCAATATGTAAAGTTTTTAAATGTAATTTCCTTATTTTTAGTTGTAATAGTTAAATAAATAAGTGCGAAGACGAAAGACGCAAATCGCTCGAAAATGAAGATTTAAAGACAAAAACGAAGATTTGAAAGACCAAAACGTCCAAAAAGCTAAAAAGTACAAGATACAATCAAAAAGGTTCAAATTATTGATGAAGAACGTCTAAAAATGACAAGAGTACAAGTTACAAAACGCAAAGTACAAGATATTAAATTGTACGCAAGGACGTTCGAAAATCCGGAACCGGGGCATGAACCAACTTTCAGCGCTCGACGCAACGGTGTAAAAATTACGAGTCAACTATGCACAAGAATAAAATATAATATTTAAATAATTCATAATAAGAATAATATTAAATAATAAAAAGTTGTTAATTGAGCATAGTTCAGGGGTCGTAAATGAAAATTCAATTTCTAATTTCGCTATATAAGCGATGTATTACGATCGATAGAGAACAACTTTTTTTCCGATCTTTTTTTTTCTCCTATCTTTTTCTTATTTTTTTATCTATCAAATATCAATATCTATATTTATAATTCTCTATCATAATGTTAATGTAATCAGATATAACAATAATCTTAATTTTAATTTTAAATTATGATAATAATAAGATTTATGATAGAGATCGTTTGAGTGTGTAAGTCGAAATTCTGTCCGTGTAACGCTACGCTATTTTTAATCATTGTAAGTTATGTTCAACCTTTTTACATTAATGTCTCGTAGCTAAGTCGTTATTATGCTTATTTAAAATGAAGTACTCATGATGTTGGGCTAATTACTAAAATTGGGTTATTGAACTTTGGACCATAATTAAGGTTTGGGCAAAAGACCGACACTTGTGGAAATTGGATTATTGACTATTAATAGATGGGGGGTATTGTCTAATTGAGTGACAACTCATTGGAGTCTGTCGAACCTATCTTCAAATTAACTATCCTAATAATTAATAATGATTATGGTTGTCCTATTTAGTGACGTTCATATGGAATCTGTTATAATCATTTAATTAATCAATTGGGTTGGGTAATTGATTATTCATTCTGATCAAGTGGATGAATTAATATTCATAAACTAATTAAAACAGGGGTGGATTACATACAGTGATAACTGGTGTAATTATTGACAGAAGTGATAACTGCGTCACAGTTTAAATCCTTAATTAGTTGGAATATTTGACTTCGGGTATAAGGGTAATTTGACGAGGATACTCGCACTTTATATTTATGACCGATGGACTATTATGGACAAAAACCAGATAGACGTATCAAATAAACCAGGACAAAGGACAATTAACCCATGGTAATAAATTAAAATCAACACGTCAAACATCATGATTACGGAAGTTTAAATAAGCATAATTCTTTTATTATATTTCTCATCGTATCTTTATTTACTGTCATTTTATTACTCGCAATTTTATTTACTGTCATTTTATTTATTGTCATTATTTTACGCACTTTAATTATCGTCATTTATCTTTGCGCTTAAAATATAGAATCGACAAACCGGTCATTAAACGGTAAAACCCCCCTTTTATAATAATATTACTACTTATATAATTATATATATTTTGTATAAATATAGTTAAAAATATAGTAAGTATCACCAGCTCCCTGTGGAACGAACCGGACTTACTAAAAACTACACTACTCTACGATTAGGTACACTGCCTATAGTGTTGTAGCAAGGTTTAGGTATATCCCACTCCGTAAATTAATAAAACTTGTGTCATATTTTGTAGTATTTTGTATTAAAAATAATACTATTTCTTACCCTCACGCTACATCATCAAATGCATCCATCGTTTGATTTGAAGCAGCCATCTCTTCCTCTTCTTTAATAACCGGCTCTATGACTGGTTGAATAACTGGTTCAGAGTTAGAATCCAATGAAAGTGATTCTAAACCCTCAGTGAGAGACTCTACTTCTTGAGCTCTTAAGTGTTCGTGAAATTCCCTTTCGGGTTCAGGATATGAATGAGTTAAATCAGTGTTGGAAGAACGTAAATTCATGCATTAATTTCTATTATGCAATCACAACACCAAAAGCTTTTCTAGGAATTGAATTCCTACAAAAGGATTGAATAACATAAAAACAATGATAAAAACCTTTAAACAAACAGATTTTCCTTCTGATTTTGCCCACGTTTCGAATAGCCAAAAGATGCAGCAGAGGGGCAGGATTCGTTTGGTCCCAATATAATTGGGTACTGTTTGGCTCCAATAACCCAGTCCACGTACAAATCCAACTAGTACTATGAATTAGAAAATTATCTATTTATTTAACTGCCAACTCCCCGGCAGCGGCGCCAAAAAGTTGATGTGCTGAATCGTAACCTTTATTTTGAACGGATTTGAGTTATTTTGTTACAAGAATTGATTTATTGTATATACGGTGTTTTAATGAATTCGGGTTGATTTCACACATATATAGGCAACTAGTCCTATCCGCGTAGTTTAGTTTTATAGGTAAATCCGATTCGTTCCACAGGGAGATGGAGTGTTTAATGGGTTTTTAATAGTCTTTGATGTTAAACTAATTTAAAGGGGGTTTTTGGATTAGGAATTATATAATATAACAATAACAATAATGAAAAATAACTTAATTAAAGTAACTTACTTGATAATTAAAATTACAAGATTACAAGATTTATATTCATTAAATTAAAAGTGAATTAAATGAAATTACATTATTTATGATAATACAATTATATTACTGAATGGTAATAAGTAAAAATAATAACTTGCAATATAATTAAATAGGAGTGTTTACTTAAATGTTTTGCCTCTAGATCCATGGATTGTTTTGACATTAAGTCCGATTAAAATGTTTTTATATATAACTTTATACTTTCTTTCGAATATATAAAGTTTCAACTAACTAAATTAAATCTAATTTTCATCGGATCTTATTTAGATAGTTAACTATACCCCAAGTATTTAAATTGAGACCTAACCTAGTTTTGACTTTCGCCAAAACCTAAATCGTAACGGTTTCCCTTTTTACAATTTCACGATTATATAACTAATGATATTACCCAAACCACCGAATCCTATTTCTAAATTAGTGTTAATAATTTATCCATAAGTTCGTCTAAACCATTTTTAATGTTAAAGCTTAATTTATATAAATAAAAATAACCTTCGCTATTTATATCTAATAAATTAAGTAATAAGGATTAAATATCTAATTACATAACAATGGTTCTTTTAGCTAGGCACAATGTTAAAAATACTCAAGTTACATTTTAGTGTTTACAAATGATAACAATCCATTTCACTAGGGCTCTACATCTAAGCAAACACTATAGGTAACTAGCTACTCATTTTAATAGGATGAACATAAAAATATAAATATACAAACATAATAATAACAATAATGATAATGATAAAATATGATAACAATAATTTTAATAGAACAAACTTACAAAAATCTTCACTCTCATTAACTTCAAATGGTAGAAAATTACAATAACAACACTCTTGCACTCCAACAATAATACCCTTAATCACGAACAATACACCCTTAATATTAAAACTATCCTAATTTTGAACATGTAATACGAAATAGAAGTGAAATATAAAATTGATACGAGATATTTGAAGTAATATAAATGATACAGTAGTGAATAAAAATATTGAAAGTGTTGACTTAAAACCTAACTAGTATCTGTTGTTGTGTAGCTCTATCTAATCTATTTTTTGTAGTTCTTCCACAGTAACAGTACTCCGTATTTAAAGATTGAAATTCAAGTAGTAGGTAGGCTAGCTACTTTGATCTGTATGTGGATCCTCTTTTTTTTTCGCTGTAAAAGTCTGCAAAGTATACATATTATACTTGAAAGTAGCCGTCCCATACTGGTTTGAATCATGTACTCCATATATTGTAATACTTGTGATTTGCTTTTCAATTTTTAAATGGATCCTCTAGCCATTAAACAACCAAAAGAAGTTAAAGTTTGATTATAAAATTTAAAATCGTGCCTCCTCATGTTCATTTGCTATATCTAAATCTGGATCCATGTTACTTGCTTTGGTCAACATACTTTCTTTGTATAATATATATATATATATATATATATATATATATATATATATATATATATATATATATATATATATATATAATCCATTCCATAATATGATGTCTTTGACCAAATCATCGTTGTGTTGAGACGTGATGTTGTAGTCTTTCGTTGCTCACTACAAATCTTCTTTTATCGTCATTTTTAGCTTGAAATCTTCACTTTTTTACAACAATACTTCATTTGCCATTTTATACTTTTACACACATTTTAACAAGTTACAAAACGAAAATTACTAAAATATAATTGAAATCATAACATTTCGTATTAATATTGCGAGTAAGAATATGTATTTTTATCGCAATATCAAACATGTTCACCGGTAAGTGCTTCAGGTTCTTCACCAAGAGGTGAATGTGGTGGATGGAAGGGATCACCTTCTTCTTGTCTCTAATAATTAAGTAGATTACGAACCCATCCCCAATTCATCCAGAATAGATGATGGCTAATTGGATGGTCCAATCTGGTTACATTGTTTTCGGAGCTCATGTAGAATTCCATATCGGAATAGCTGTCGGAATCTGAGGAATTCGAACTAGATGCGGAATCCATCTTGTATAATTAGGAAAGAAATAGATTATAGGACTAAGATTTGGTATTCTTCAATAAATAATTTACATATGTATATATAATACCAAAATCCCATAAATTACGGAGAAATTTTTAGAAGATGTCAGGAAAAGTTTACAGTAACAGATATGCTAAGATATGAATTCATCTGTATACATTCTATGCAATAAATGCAGGAAAACGTGTCTAAACTATAGTGACCCGGGAAATTCCGACCAATTTTAAACTTGAATCTTTATATAATTTTGACACGATAAGCAAAGCCTGTAATGTTGAATCTCTAAGTTTTTGAACTATTTACATGAAACTGTTTGACCTTTGACTACTCCCGACGATTCACGAACCTTTAATTGTATCTAGGAATGTAAAAATAAATAAGTATATATATAAATAATTATATTAGTATTAAAGAACTATTAAGCAATTTTGTTATTATGAAAGATAACATTAAATAACTAATGATGGTTATTTGGAATATAAATAGTATATTGTATATAAATGGTTCAAACATATTTTGCTAACGTTATCAAAATATTAAATGTATAATGTTATACTTTGTAGTTAATTGTTCAATATAAATATAATTAATCATCTACTTAACATTTAAAACATAATTATATATAATAGTTCAAACATAAATATGATTTCTATACATAACAATTACTATAAAGTATATTGTTAAAATGTATAAATATTAAATATAAATAAGGTATATTATATAGATATCAAATATTACATAATTACTAAAATATAATATTAATGTATATAGTTACAAGTTATAGTTATTAGATTAAAAATTGTTATTATTATTAGTTTCATTATTATTATTAATATTAATATTATGTATTTATGTTTGTACTATCAATATTAGTATGTTCCTTTAAGTAATTATTAAGCTGATATGGATATAATTAGATATACATAAATACAAATACAAATATATTATACTCATAAATACAGTTATATATTTTATAAATACATATAAAATATATATAGATATATAATACTGACATACATATATAAAAACATATAAATTTGTATTATGTTCCCATCACAATCCTACTGATTTAAATATTCGTTTTCTATCCTTAAAGTTGTAACAACCCCGATTGAATTATCAGATAACATCAAATTTAATTATCAATCAAATTCTTCTTTTTATTTATTTATTTATTTGTTCCTGTGTAAAATTTCTGGTCGAACAGTTATTTGTATTTAACAAACGATTTATTTACTGTTATTGATCAAAACCCTCAGATATTCCATCATCAATATCAGATACAATATATAAATAATGATATAAACCGCGTGATATTTTTTTTTATTTCATTATCATCTCTCTTTTTCCTTCTTTTCTCTCTGCCCGTGAACCTGCAGTCGACACCATCACTTTTACAAATCAAACATGAGCAAATTCTTTTGGCTACTTCAAACGTTAGATTACTACAATCATCTTTTATAAATCATTGCTAACCAAACAGCAAAGGAAATCAAAAAACCAGTTGGTTATCTCTGTCGCCATGATAATTATGCCATATCTCGAAATCATTTCATATTTCAAAAACTAATAATGCAGAGTTCTTAGGAATCACCCATTTAAATTTTCTGTAAGTTTTCATTCATTAATTCCTCAAATTAAGTATCAATTTTAAAGTCAAAGTTAATTACAAAAAAAGTCAACTTTATGTTCATCACCAAATTCGATTCTGTTTTAATGTTTTTGTGGAAATTAACGATCCAAAACGTTTCTATATACGAATTAAAACATGTTTCATTTTATATGTATAATCAAAAACTTCCTTAAAATCAAAAAGTGATTTTTTTTAAAGACAGCAGTGTCGAGCAATAGCTGTTAGTTTTTTTTATTTTTTTTTCTTTTTCCAAATTAACTCAAATAAAAGACTCTCTGTTGATTAATAAATTCAAAAATTAATTAATAAACTGATTGTTGTTGGGATTGATCCTTGGTTGAATTTATACAAGTTGGAGGAAGAAGATGAACAAGAGAAACATACGGTTTATATAGTTTCAGTTTAAGATATAGATCAGAAAAGCATGGTGGAGCAGCTGGTTAAGTGTGATGTCGGGTTTCAAAAAGGTCCTGGGTTGTAATCCCAGTTGAAGCAACCTATTTTTTTTTTAGGCTTAATTCCTAAAAGGTAGTTCACTTTATATTTAGTTTTATTATTATTATTATTATCATTTTCATTATTATTATTATTATTACTATTATTATTATTATTATTATTAGTAATTTTATTAAATATTATAGATAATATTATTATCATGATCAACATTATTATTAATAATTATTGTTATTATTACTAATAACTACGATCATTATCATTATTAGTATTATCAATAAATATTATTATTATAAACGTTATTATTAATTTATTAAGATTACTATTAATATAAGTATTACTAATGTTATTATGATTAGGATTGTGATCAAAAGGTTAATGAAAGTATACGACATAATTATAATTATAGTTCTATGTATGAAAATATATATATATGAAAAGTACTACGAAGAAATTAAAAATATGAATAACGATATGATAAGATTCATAATTATGACTATAATTAATATAAATAAACTATGGATATATATATCAAGCGAATATGTTTAATTAATGGATGTAATGCATGTATAATCGAATTAGGATTAAACTGCAAGATTTTGGTTATTAAATATATATAAGAAAGTATTATTATTAAGGTTACTATCATTAGCAGTAAAATTGTTATTATAGTTATTATTATTACCAGTTTTATTATTAATATCATTATTACTAAAAGTACTATTATTTTTAAATATATCATTTTTACTAAAATTAGTATTATCATTAAAAATTAACAATTTTCTGTAAAATTATCTCTTTTATTGAAATTATCATTATTATTATTATTATCACTATTATTAACATTATTACTAACATGACCATGATTACTATCATTAATAAGTAACTATTATTACTATTATTATGGAAATACAACTCATTATTTATTATTAATATAATTTTATCAAATAAATATTAGATACATAAAAACATATTTATTATACGCAACATAACTACATTAATA
Organism: Rutidosis leptorrhynchoides; assembly: GCF_046630445.1. Classification (NCBI taxonomy): domain Eukaryota; kingdom Viridiplantae; phylum Streptophyta; class Magnoliopsida; order Asterales; family Asteraceae; genus Rutidosis; species Rutidosis leptorrhynchoides. Next base: position 96,686,037 of record NC_092343.1, on the reverse strand, counting down.
TGATTATAATAAATATTAATTATTCATCTAAGGTATATATATATAAGATTAACTATACTTAATTAATAAATAAAACCTATAAATTATTAAATATAACAATATATGTATATGTATATAAATATGTTCGATTAAGATTATATGTTTTAATAAGATATACAAATGATATAGGTTCGTGAATCCGAGGCCAACCCTGCATTGTTCAGTTGTTCAATACCGTCATAAGTATTTTTACTACAAAATACAGCATTGTGAGCTTCATTTGCTCCCTTTTTAAATGCTTTTGCAATATATATTTTTGGGACTGAGAATGCATGCGCTTTTATAAATGTTTTACGAAATAGACACAAGTAATCGAAACTACATTATATGGTTGAATGATCGAAATCGAATATGCCCCTTTTTATTAAGTCTGGTAATCTAAGAATTGGGGAACAGACACCCTAATTGACGCGAACTCCAAAGATAGATCTATCGGGCCCAACAAGCCCCATCCAAATTACCGGATGCTTTAGTACTTCAAAATTTATATCATGTCCGAAGGAGGATCCCAGAATGATGGGGATATTCTTATATGCATATTGTGAATGTCGGTTACCAGGTGTTCAATCCATATGAATGATATTTTTTGTCTCTATGCATGGGATGTATGTTTATGAGAAATGGAAATATGAAATCTTGTGGTCTATTAATATTATGGAATGATTATTTATGTTAAACTAATGAACTCACCAACCTTTTGGTTGACACTTGAAAACATGTTTATTCTCAGGTACGAAAGAAATCTTCCGCTGTGCATTTGCTCATTTTAGAAACATTACTTGGAGTCATTCATGGCATATTTCAAAAGACGTTGCATTCGAGTCGTCGAGTTCATCAAGATTATTATTAAGTCAATTATAGTTGGATATATTCCGAAATGGTATGCATGCCGTCAATTTTCGTTGTAAAGAAAGATTGTCTTTTAAAATTGAATGCAATGTTTGTAAAATGTATCATATAGAGGTCAAATACCTCGCGATGTAATCAACTGTTGTGAATCGTTTATAATCGATATGGACTTTGTCCGGATGGATTAGGACGGGTCGCTTCAGTTGGTATCAGAGCGGTGGTCTTAGCGAACCATGTTTGCATTAGTGTGTCTAACTGATAAGTCGTTAGGATGCATTAGTGAGTCTGGACTTCGACTGTGTCTGCATGTCAAAAGTTTTGCTTATCATTTTGTGTCAAAAATTACCTGCTTATCATTCTTAGAGAATCATTTGCTTATCATTCTTAGTCTAGACACGTTTTACTGCATTGACTACATGAATAGTGTATAGACAAAATTCATATCTTAGCGTATCTGCTACTTCATATCTTAGCGTATATGTTACTGTAACTTTGCCTGACAACTTCCGTAGATTCCTCCGTAACTTATGGGATTTTAGTATTATATATGCATATGTAAACTATGTATTGCAGGGTACTAATCTACCTCCTATAATTTATTTCTTATCGAAAATCCTTCATCTGATCGTACGAGATGAATCCTGCAACCAGTTCGAGTCCCTCAGATTCCGATAGCTATTCCGATAGTTATTCCGACAGCTATTCTAACATAGATGTTCACCTAAGCTCCGAAAACAGTGTCATCGGCATGAATCAACCAATCAGTCATTATCAATTCATCTGATGGGTTTGTAGTCGACTTAATTAATGGAAACGCGCAGAAGGCAATCCCTTCCACTAACCGAATTCGCCTCTTGACAATGAACCTAAAGCGTTTACTGGCGAACCTGTTCGAGACACCATTTTCAGTCTCATTTCCAGGGTAACTCGACAAGATTATATTCTATCCACAATTCTGAACCTTATTCATCCGCTCGTTCCGACCGACAATCATCCTGGAGTAATAAGTCAACGAACTTCGCGCTCGAATAATCAATTCGGAGAATATGGTGCAAAATGTACCAGCTTCAGCAACATCACCGGCATCAACAGTACAATCAATAACAGCACCAGTACCATCAACAATCCATGCTTCAATATCATCATCTGTACTTTGAGTATGATCTTCGTTCTACGTATCATTCTACCTCATTTATCTTCGTTCGACATGGCGAATATGTAATCTCTATAGTTTTAGAGATTATTTATTCTAGTTCCAACCGAAAAGCAAATGAGTTTAATATCATATTAACTCATTAAATCCATGAATACATCTGAAGAAAATATATATGTATATATGTTTTCATAAAGATTGTAATTAAAAAATTCTCTTGTACAAACTGTTAATGGTGAAAATATTTTAACGGGTAGGTAATACCCGAGGACTATTTTAATTTCACATTAATAAGTTACATTGTACGTTCTTCGAATCTGTTTCAACAGTCATATACTATCCTACTTACATCCACCGATATACAAATCCGTTCATCACAGAATAACCATATTCATCCAATTACATATTTGGATTTTGACCTATCAGAATCCAACAAGTGGCATAATGAAGAAATAATGGACACAATAAAAATTGATTAGAAACAGATTAATTAACAATATGAAATTCTATTAAGAATCCACGCTAACAAAATCCTAGCTAACTGTTAATTCCGTATTACCATTTAATTATCGCAATTTATTTATCGCAGTTTATTTATCGCAATTTATATTCTCGCAATTTTATTTATCGTCATTTAATTTCTGTTATTTACTTTACGCACTTTATTATTCGTCATTTAAATTTCTGCTATTTATATTTAAGCACTTTAAATATCGGGACATGTATACAAGGTTTTGACATATCATATCGACGCATCTATATATATTATTCGGAATAACCATAGACACTCTATATGCAGTAATGATCGAGTTCTCTATACAGGGTTGAGGTTGATTCTATAATAATATATATACTTTGAGTTGTGATCGAGTCTGAGACATGTACACGGGTCACGATACGTATTAATTAATTCGAATATTATATAATAAATTATATATGAATTATTGGACTGTCAATTGTGGACTATCGACTGTGGACTAATAACATTGGACAATTAAAAATGAATTAAAATATTGACTATAACATATGAAACTAAACAATTCTTCAAGTTTGCCACTTGATTTCACCTTAAACCTCATTTGTATCTTGACGATTACAATCTGCGTTCAAACCTTTTATGATTCTTGAAAACACCTAAATCGATAGGATGAACCAACCGCACTTCGTCTACGGAAGAAAAGATTGATGCATATAGTTATGCACTTGAAAAACATTCGGAAACTGAGTAAACGTTTAACACATAACTGTGCTAATTTCTTTAGTGTTATTATTACCCAAAATAACCTTGCAGTTTTTCTTCAAAATAGCCAATTTTGTCACAGCTCCAGCAAGACAACTTCGACTTTTCGTACGAAACAACCTTATTATAACGTTGATATATACGCGTGCTCTTTTATTGTTACCAAGGAACCTTTCATATTCCACCATATTACCATCAGCGTTTAATCATCTAAAAACACAATTCTCCTGAAACCACCTCGGATTAATAACCGATGATTCATATATCATAGCAATAAACGCAGAAGAGACAGAAAAATGGTAGATGGTCTAAACGGCCAAAAGTTTGATGATAAAGAAAGGAGTGTTAGGAACTCTAGATAGAAAATTGGGTATTGAAAAACAGATTGAGCTACCCATGAAGGAGACCAAGGACAAATACAAGGACCAAACCCTATACTCAAAGGATTCAGGTAATTCTGGATCCGTTGAAATCTTTAGAGAATATCTTGCTCCGAAGTCATGTTAAAATCTTGCGGAAAATCTTTCTCCATCAACCATCGAACTTAGAAATTCCAAAATATCATCATTAATATCTTCGATATTTCTGAGGATATTTTCATAAATATTCTCGTCCGAAATTTTATACCTCTTCGTGCTTCCTGTGTATCATTATATTGGAAACATCCAATAGAGAATTTAGTACCGAAAAGCAGATTATGCGAAACTAGGAAGAAAGTCGTGGACAAATCACAAAGAATAAGTTTGACTTCAAAGAATCCAAATGATTCAATATCTGCTAAAGTATTTAGTGAATATCTTGCTCCTTACTCTAAACCCTTGCAGACAATAGTTTCTATCATCCTATGATCTTAGATATTCCGAGATATTATCGTATCTTTCATTATAAATATCCTCCATATTTCTGGAGATATTTTATAACTATTCTTATCTGAAATCATTAATCTCTTGGTGCTATCAGTATTACATCATATAGAAACTGTTAGTTTCTATATTCTGTAAAATTCGAGCTTAAAATATGAATGTTATTGAAGTAATGTTGGGAACTGATGCATGAGTTAGTATAATATAATGACACTTGATCAACGTGATTATATTACAGTAAGTCATGCTGAGTTTCTAATGGGACGTGATGATTCACAGATCATAACGTCATCATGTGCCATGTTACATAACTCTTTCATTCTACTTAACTCCTGAATAAATCAAGAAAATGTATTCTTGATGGTTCTATCTTCCGCGATGTTGATAAATTTGAAAAATCAAATCGTGCTATCACGCTCCTTCCTGCTTAGAACATTATAATCATTCGAAACTCTATATCTACAAATTCTGGACCATTTTTCGCTTGACTTGAAGTCGGGAAGAGAAAACAAAAGCATAGAGCTTTGAAATATAAGGGAAAATATAAAGCCTGATAACAACACATAAATTACAAACCGTGTATATCAATGTTTATCGCAACATAAAGACACGGGAGAATTAAAAACATTATAATCCTAAGGGCGAAGTAGAAGAAAGCAGATTCCTTTGGTGGAAGTTGGAAAAGAAGAATGATTGTTGTGATAGTAAGGATGAGGACAAGGATCAGAACTGGATTAAGCATTTTCACCATCTTTTGGATGTATGAACTAAGAAAGAAAGTTAATTATAAAGATCACCGTATTTAATTATAATGGAACGGAAGAGTTTAATTTATAATAGAAATATCAGACAGAGTAACCGAGGCAGATCACCGTATTTAATTATAAAGATCTTAATTTCCTTACTCGCCGAAGAATCAAATCTTTTAGATTTCGAAGATTTTCTTTAAATCCCTTGAATTCCGGAATTCAATCAAGAAAATGTCAGAAGTTAAGATACACCTTATTTTCTAAATTCAACCATGACTAGTCAAAAGTTATGATGAAACATGTCTTTCTCATTTCACTATTTGGTGATAAAGTCACTCGTACTCTTCGAGTAATCGAATTATTTTATCCATATTACTCTATAGTAATAAATCTCTATTTATCAGCTCATATTCATCAGGAAAACATTTTTATTGTTAGCCATGACAACCTCACTCAAATTTCGGGACGAAATATCTTTAACGGGTAGGTACTGTAGTGACCTGGGAAATTTCGACCAATTTTAAACTTGAATCTTTATATAATTTTGACACGATAAGCAAAGCTTGTAATGTTGAATCTCTAAGTTTTTGAACTGTTTACATGAAACTGTTTGACCTTTGACTACTCCCGACGATTCACGAACCTTTAATTGTATCTAGGAATGTAAAAATAAATAAGTATATATATAAATAATTATATTAGTATTAAAGAACTATTAAGTAATTTAGTTATTATGAAAGATAACATTAAATAACTAATGATGGTTATTTGGAATATAAATAGTATATTGTATATAAATGGTTCAAACATATTTTGCTAACGTTATCAAAATATTAAATGTATAATGTTATACTTTGTAGTTAATTGTTCAATATAAATATAATTAATCATCTACTTAACATTTAAAACATAATTATATATAATAGTTCAAACATAAATATGATTTCTATACATAACAATTACTATAAAGTATATTGTTAAAATGTATAAATATTAAATATAAATAAGGTATATTATATAGATATCAAATATTACATAATTACTAAAATATAATATTAATGTATATAGTTACAAGTTATAGTTATTAGATTAAAAAATGTTATTATTATTAGTTTCATTATTATTGTTAATATTAATATTATGTATTTATGTTTGTACTATCAATATTAGTATGTTCCTTTAAGTAATTATTAAGCTGATATGGATATAATTAGATATACATAAATACAAATACAAATATATTATACTCATAAATACAGTTATATATTTTATAAATACATATAAAAGATATATAGATATATAATACTGACATACATATATAAAAACATATAAATCTGTATTATGTTCCCATCACAATCCTACTGATTTAAATATTCGTTTTCTATCCTTAAAGTTGTAACAACCCCAATTGAATTATCAGATAACATCAAATTTAATTATCAATCAAATTCTTCTTTTTATTTATTTATTTGTTCCTGAGTAAAATTTCTGGTCGAACAGTTATTTGTATTTAACAAAACGATTTATTTACTGTTATTGATCAAAACCCTCAGATATTCCATCATCAATATCAGATATAATATATAAATAATGATATAAACCGCGTGATATTTTTTTTATTTCATTATCATCTCTCTTTTTCCTTCTTTTCTCTCTGCCCGTGAACCTGCAGTCGACACCATCACTTTTACAAATCAAACATGAGCAAATTCTGTTGGCTACTTCAAACGTTATATTACTACAATCATCTTTTATAAATCATTGCTAACCAAACAGCAAAGGAAATCAAAAACCCAGTTGGTTATCTCTGTCGCCATGACAATTATGCCACATCTTGAAATCAATTCATATTTCAAAAACTAATAATGCAGAGTTCTTAGGAATCACCCATTTAAACTTTCTGTAAGTTTTCATTCATTAATTCCTCAAATTAAGTATCAATTTCAAAGTCAAAGTTTATTACAAAAAAGTCAACTTTATGTTCATCACCAAATTCGATTCTGTTTTAATGTTTTTGTGGAAATTAACGATCCAAAACGTTTCTAGATACGAATTAAAACATGTTTCATTTTATATGTATAATCAAAAACTTCCTTAAAATTAAAAAGTGATTTTTTTTAAAGACAGCAGCGTCGAGCAAAAGCTGTTAGTTTTTTTTATTTTTTTTCTTTTTCCAAATTAACTCAAATAAAAGACTCTCTGTTGATTAATAAATTCAAAAATTAATTAATAAACTGATTGTTGTTGGGATTGATCCTTGGTTGAATTTATACAAGTTGGAGGAAGAAGATGAACAAGAGAAACATACGTTTTATATAGTTTCAGTTTAAGATATAGATCAGAAAAGCATGGTGGAGCAGCTGGTTAAGTGTGATGTCGGGTTTCAAAAAGGTCCTGGGTTCGAATCCCAGTTGAAGCAACCTATTTTTTTTAGGCTTAATTCCTAAAAGGTAGTTCACTTTATATTTAGTTTTATTATTATTATTATTATCATTTTTATTATTATTATTACTATTATTATTATTATTATTATTATTATTATTAGTAATATTATTAAATATTATAGATAATATTATTATCATGATCAACATTATTATTAATAATTATTGTTATTATTACTAATAACTACGATCATTATCATTATTAGTATTATCAATAAATATTATTATTATAAACGTTATTATTAATTTATTAAGATTACTATTAATATAAGTATTACTAATGTTATTATGATTAGGATTGTGGATCAAAAGGTTAATGAAAGTATACGACATAATTATAATTATAGTTCTATGTATGAAAATATATATATATGAAAAGTACTACGAAGAAATTAAAAATATGAATAACGATATGATAAGATTCATAATTATGACTATAATTAATATAAATAAACTATGGATATATATATCAAGCGAATATGTTTAATTAATGGATGTAATGTGAAAGGACCCGTTCATATACATTATAAACGATTCACAATAGTTGATTACATTGCGAGGTATTTGACCTCTATATGATACATTTTACAAACATTGCATTCGTTTTTAAAAGACAAACTTTCTTTACATCGAAAATTGACAGGCATGCATACCATTTCATAATATCCACTATCCAACTATAAATTGATTTAATAATAATCTTTGATGAACTCAATGACTCGAATGCAACGTTCTTCGAAATATGCTATGAAAGACTCCAAGTAATATCTTTAAAATGAGCAAATGCACAGCGGAAGATTTCTTTAACACCTGTGAATAAACATGCTTTAAAGTGTCAACCAAAAGGTTGGTGAGTTCATTAGTTTATCATAATCATTTATTTCCATCATTTTAATAGACCACAAGAATTTCATTTCCAGTTCTCATAAATATACGTCCCATGCATAGAGACAAAAATAATCATTCATATGGTGAACACCTAGTAACCGACATTAACTAGATACATATAAAAATATCCCCTATCATTTCGGGATCCTCCTTCGGACATGATATAAATTTCGAAGTACTAAAGCATCCGGTACTTTGGATGGGGTTTGTTAGGCCCAATAGATCTATCTTTAGGATTCGCGTCAATTAGGGTGTCTGTTCCCTAATTCTTGATATTCAATATTGCAGGAAAAGGTACGTAGACGCAACGGAAATGACAAACACTATATTGACCTCACGAGCATACCCATGAACCATACTCAATCACCTCCATAGCTATAACCCATAATTTCCTTAATCCTATCCTACTCGAAAAACAATTTCGAAATCACTCGGACAGCACTCCGTCGTAATATTTTATGTATACTAATAATATCTTGAAATAATACGGAGTAAATATATATATATGTAAATCGATTGAGAGAGTTTAGAAAAAAATATTTTCAAGTTTCTATGAAATAATGAAACCTATTGAATTCTATTTATAATAGATTTTTGAATTATTAAAGTGAATTATTAAAGTATGAATTATTAAAGTGAATTATTAAAGTATGAATTATTAAAGTGAATTATTAAAGTATGAATTATTCAAGTGAATTATTAAAGTATGAATTATTAAAGTGAATTATTAAAGTGAATTATTAAAGTATGAATTATTAAAGTGAATTATTAAAGTTAAAGTAAAGTAAAAATAAAGTAAAGGTAAAGTTTAAGTATAGTAAAAGTATAAAACTATGTACGTATAATACGCGTATAAATATATATAATATTAATTTAAATCATTATATATATTTAATAAAATAAAATATAAATATCGTTATCTTTATCATACTAGTTAAGTAATGAGTTGTCAAAAGTGGTTCTAGATATTTATAAAAGTTATATACGTTTTAATAATAAAGTTCTTTTTAAACTGAAAACGTTTTTGTACGTTTGAAACTAAATAAATCAATCGAGTCTTTATGAGATTTAATCTTCCACTATCCTTTGTCTAGTTCTCAATGATTGACAATTTGTTCTTATTTATAAATCACTTTACAATTTTTTGAATATTGTTAAAATGGAAAGATTTCTCAAATCAACGTTGGCCTTTCAACAGAGACTTGTAATCATAATTCAATATATCTGATAATTCAATCATTTGATCTTATCTTCTAATTTCATTGATAAACATTTTGAAACAGATACAATCATATAAAGTATTTAATCTAATATTTTGTTTACATTTCAAGTTATAATATATATACACATATACATATATAATCATATTCGTTTAATGGTTCGTGAATCGTTGGAACTTGGTCGAGGTTAGATGAATGTATGAACATAGTTTAAAATTCTTGCAATTTAACTTAACAAATATTGCTTATCGTGTCAGAAACATACAAAGATTAAAGTTTAAATTTGGTTGGAAATTTCGTGTTGTCACATAATGCATGTATAATCAAATTAGGATTAAACTGCAAGATTTTGGTTATTAAATATATATAAGAAAGTATTATTATTAAGGTTACTATCATTAGCAGTAAAATTGTTATTATAGTTATTATTATTACCAATATTATTATTAATATCATTATTACTAAAAGTACTATTATTTTTAAATATATCATTTTTACTAAAATTAGTATTATCATTAAAAATTAACAATTTTCTGTAAAATTATCTCTTTTATTGAAATTATCATTATTATTATTATTATCACTATTATTAACATTATTACTAACATGACCATGATTACTATCATTAATAAGTAACTATTATTACTATTATTATGGAAATACAACTCATTATTTATTATTAATATAATTTTATTAAAGAAATATTAGATACATAAAAACATATTTATTATACGCAACATAACTACATTAATATGATTATAATAAATATTAATTATTCATCTAAGCTATATATATAAGATTAACTATACTTAATTAATAAATAAAACCTATAAATTATTAAATATAACAATATATGTATATGTATATAAATATGTTCGATTAAGATTATATGTTTTAATAAGATATACAAATGATATAGGTTCGTGAATCCGAGGCCAACCCTGCATTGTTCAGTTGTTCAATAACGTCATAAGTATTTTTACTACAAAATACAGCATTGTGAGTTTCATTTGCTCCCTTTTTAAACGCTTTTGCAATATATATTTTTGGGACTGAGAATGCATGCGCTTTTATAAATGTTTTACGAAATAGACACAAGTAATCGAAACTACATTATATGGTTGAATGATCGAAATCGAATATGCCCCTTTTTATTAAGTCTGGTAATCTAAGAATTAGGGAACAGACACCCTAATTGACGCGAACTCCAAAGATAGATCTATCGGGCCCAACAAGCACCATCCAAAGTACCGGATGCTTTAGTACTTCGAAATTTATATCATGTCCGAAGGAGGATCCCAGAATGATGGGGATATTCTTATATGCATATTGTGAATGTCGGTTACCAGGTGTTCAATCCATATGAATGATATTTTTTTGTCTCTATGCATGGGACGTATGTTTATGATAAATGAAAATATGAAATCTTGTGGTCTATTAATATTATGGAATGATTATTTATGTTAAACTACTGAACTCACCAACCTTTTGGTTGACACTTGAAAGCATGTTTATTCTCAGGTACGAAAGAAATCTTCCGTTGTGCATTTGCTCATTTTAGAAACATTACTTGGAGTCATTCATGGCATATTTCAAAAGACGTTGCATTCGAGTCGTCGAGTTCATCAAGATTATTATTAAGTCAATTATAGTTGGATATATTCCGAAATGGTATGCATGCCGTCAATTTTCGTTGTAAAGAAAGATTGTCTTTTAAAATTGAATACAATGTTTGCAAAATGTATCATATAGAGGTCAAATACCTCGCGATGTAATCAACTGTTGTGAATCGTTTATAATCGATATGGACTTCGTCCGGATGGATTAGGACAGGTCGCTTCATAGACTTAAGAATGATAAGTATGTAAATTTCCGACAAGAAATGATAAGTAAAAATCGATAAAAACATATATGGTCATAGTCCAGACTCACTAATGCATCCTAACAATTACCAGTTAAACACACAAATGCAAATTCTGGTTCCCTATGACTTCAAGCTCTGATGCCAACTGTGACGACCCGACCAATTCCATTTGGATGAATACATCATTCATTGATTCCATAGTAAGGTTTTGACCTATACATGATACATTTTGTAAACATTACATTCTTTTGAAAAGGGCACACCATAAATGAATATCTAATTCCAAGGTTTTTGACATCTGATGATTTCTACATATAGAAAATTACCGTAAATAATAGTTTACAATAATACATCCGTGGACAATACAGTCAAAATAAGATACATGGTGATGATTTTGTGAATGCAAAGTTTTATCGAATAAAGCATGTACTACTCCATGCACATAGCTTGTTTAACGTATAAGCAAACAGCGGAAGACTTCTAGGAATCTGAGAATAAACATGCTTAAAAGTGTCAACACAAAGGTTGGTGAGTTCATAGATTTAATGTTGCACATAATCTGTATATAAAGGTGGATCACAAGATTTCTGTTGTTTAATCCAAAACATTTATCAAAATATTCTACGAAATTGAGTACCCTGGTAACTAAACTTAACGTATATATAGTAAGTACCCCTCTTTTAACATACATGCAACCAACATGTACAATACACGTAAACCAACGTGTACTAAACTCAAATAGCATACGTCTGTTTTATAGTTCAGGCTATGGTTTCTATACCTGGAACAGACGGGGATGTCAAGCCCTATGGATCCATATACAACTATTCACGTCCACCAGTTCTTATAACTGGCAGTTACTAGTTACCAAAGCTAAGGAATTTTCGGTTCAAACTCAGTGTAGAATTTAGTATGTACTTGTATCCATTGCGTTTAAAATAAAGTGCATGTATTCTCAGCCTAAAAATATAGATTGCAAAAGCAATTAAAAAGGGATATATAAACTCACCTTGAGTGCACTTGACAATTCACAAGCAAAGAGTAGTCGAATTACAATGACCGAGTAATGGAACCCTAATCATACAATTGATGTAGAAGCTTAATTAAAACTTGAAAAGTTGCTGAGATTGATAAGGAATTCTTGATCTTAAAGAGTTCTTGGAATGGATTAAAAACTTGGAAGTAATCTTGAAATATAAACTTGAAATGAAAGAAGTAACTTGAAGTGTTCTTGATCAATCTTTCTTATGATGTTTATAGGTTGTTTTGAAGCTAGTAATTGATGAATAAAATGAAGATCATGAAGGAGGTTGACTAGCTTCAAGATGTGTGTTTTTGAGAGAGAATTATAAGTATTAGAAATTAAAAATGGATGGTATGAATCTATATGCAAAATCACGCCATATATTGCTAGTAACATGTCAAAATGTTTTGTTTTATGAAGAATTTAAAGGATGATGATACTTGGAGCTTATTGTATATAATTATGAGAGAGTTTTGAGATTGGAATTTGAAGTAAAAAAAATAAAATGGAAAGGATATAGAACTAGCAAAGTGGACGTGAGACATAGGAACAAAACAAGGATTTAAGTCTTGGATTTTTATGTAATAATGCACATAAGATGACATTTAATTAACCCCACAAGTCTTAGTCACTTTTGGAGTTGAAAATGATGTTTATAATATCACGACAAAAACAAAAAATAAAAATAAAGGTGATGAATGTTTAGTGCGTTTCCTTTATTTGTATATTTAGATTAGATATGAATCAAATGAAACAAGAACAAGAAATAGTTGGGTTTGGTGAAGAAAATGGTGAAGGTGATGGTTACAATGATATGTATATACATATACATATATATATATATATATATATATATATATATATATATATATACACATATATATATAGATATATACATATATACGTGTATATGTATCATATATACATATATGTATATATGTATATATATATATATATATATATATATATATATATATATATGTGTATATCTATATATATATGTGTATATCTATATATATGTGTATATATATATATATATACACACACACACACACATATATATATATATATATATATATATATATATATATATATATATATATATATATATATATATATATATATATATATTCTAGTAGTAATAGTAGATAGTGAAATGTGGTGTTAGTTGATTTTTGGCCAAAGACAAATGCAGGAGATGACTTGTGTGGGATCTTGAGGTTAATTGAAAGAAAGAAAGAAATAATTTATATCTCTATATATATATATATATATATATATATATATATATATATATATATGTGTGTGTGTGTGTGTGTGTGTGTGTGTGTGTGTGTGTGTGTGTGTGCTTTTACGTAATATGTAAATGAAGTGCAATATATAAGTAATTTAATTGCACACGTGTAAAGAAAAAGAATATAGCATTATTGGATGTCACCAAAACAAGTGATCCAAAATTTCGTGACTCTTGTTTGTATTTCATCTACCGACAATTTGAGTGATCTTAATTAGCCAAATGCTTTGCATTTAATAAGTCATTTTCAGTTAGTTGCATTATTGAACATAATATAAAGGTTTAATGATCTTAGTTGATATTTAACTAAAAAAATATAGATGTGTAAACATTCTTATAACAATATATATAAATACTTTTTTTTAATAACATGTTTCAAGTTATTATATATATATATATATATATATATATATATATATATATATATATATATATATATATATATATATATATATGTGTGTGTGTGTGTGTGTGTGTGTGTATATATATATATATATACACAAATATATTTATATACATATCTATTTACAAACAGTTGTTCGTGAATAGTTGGGAATGGTTGAGGGTAAATGAATGTGTGAAAACATTTCAAAATTTTTGAGACTCAACATAACAGGCTTTGCTTATCGTATCAGAATTATTAAATCATTTAGAGTTTTGACTTAAAAATAAGTCGAACTTTTTCGGGTCACTACAGCAGGCGTGCGACAAGGTTTGCCATGCATCATATCTACATGTTTTAAGATGTCCATAACAAATTTCTATTGAGATAAAAACATGTCCGTAGATCTGCGAGTAGCAGAAATGCCAAGAAAATAGCTAAGGGTCCCCAAATCAGTCATAGAAAACTCTCTACTATTTTGACAAAAATGGTCTGTAGCCACGAAGTGGACGATGCAGTGAGGATAATATCATCGACTTATAGAAGAAGGTATGTTGTAGAGAACCCTTGATGATTTAAAAATACTGATGTGTCACATCGACTTCGCTGAAAACCCTGTGTTAAAACAAAATCAGCAAACCGCTGGTACCAAGCGCATGGTGCCTATTTCAGGCCATATAAAGAGTGCTGCAAATGACATACACAGTTAGGAAAATTAGGATCGCGATATCCAGGAGGCTGATGCATGTAAACTGTCTCCTGTAAGTCACCATGGAGAAAGGCGTTCATTACGTCAACCTGATGAATGGGCCAATAGCGTGAGACAGCCAGACTTAAAACGGTGTAAATAGTGGCTGGTTTAACAACCGGGCTGAAAGTCTCGCCACAATCGATACCAATATGTTGACTCTTACCATAAGCTACCAACCTGGCTTAGTATCGGGCCAGGGAACCATCAGCGTGAAATTTCTTCTTAACCAACCACATAGAACGAACCACATTAGCCCCGGGAGGGCGTGAAACAAGTATCAAGTGCCATTAGAAATAAGAGCATGATATTCCTCATCCATGGCTTTATGCCAGCGAGGATCCTCAAGAACCTGAAAATATGATTGGGTCACGAGAGAGGGGATAGTAGTAGTGTGTAGGTTAAGATGTGTGACGGATTTAGTAATGCAGTGTTTGCTACGAGTCATCATAGGGTGTGAGGGACGAGGTGATGGAGAAGTGGTTGAATTGGTAGTGGATGATTCAGTGGATGAGGTAGTTGAAGGTGAAGTAATAGGTGTGGGCGGAGCGTGTAACGACCCGACTTTTTTGACTCATAATTATATTTATTACTTTCACGAAACTGCGTATTTGTGCATACTGATTTAGATGATATTCTGGGATCATTGATTATGTTAATTACTTTCATTAATATCTACAACGTGTTTTTAAGTACTTAGTTACTTAACATGATCGTTGATTGCATTTATGACCGTTAGTGTCACTTATAGTTTAAAACGAGCTACGTACTTGGTACACGTTAAACTTTTATAATAATTGGAATATTATGACTACGTAAACTTAATTGTTATTTATTTATGACAATTACTTGGCTTAATGACTTATTTAATTACGCTTAGTATTTACTAATGCACACTAGTTACCTTAATGGACTTTTACCTTAATGGACTTCCATAGCCCAACCTACTCAAGTAATGGACTTATTTAGTGGACTAATTAATGGACTAGTTAGCCCATGAAACATAAGACAAAACCCATTAAGACATAAGACAAGGATTAAGCATGCTTATGTACTATACTTACATGTTTTTAACCTTATATCCCATGCCACCCAACATGTACCTACATCACCATGTACCACCACCCATGAAAAGAAAATGGTCCCCCCTCCCTTGCTCCCTAAACCGTCGGCGTACACCAACCATAACCACCATTCCATTTTTTTAAAACTTCACTTCATTCTCTCATTTCATTTCACAAAAACACACAAAACATTTCTCTAGTTCTTCTCTCTAACTTTTCTCTCTAAATTACTTGAAGAACTTGTAAGTTTTAACTTTAATTCTTCTTCTTTTTTTTGCTTCTAAAACCGTAAATCATCATCATCTTCAATATTCTTGGATTTTGGTTTTTATAACTTGAATCCTAATGTTATCTTGCAATCTTTAATCACTTGTATGATAAAGAAGCAAGAACAAGGATCAAAGCTTTGTAGCTTTTGGTTCTACATGAAACTTGTAATGATCTAAGATAAAATTACTTTAAGATCCTTTTTGTGTTCAAGTATTGGAACTTTAAAGTTCATTTTATGAAGATTCAAGCTTGTAACTTGATATCTCTTTATGTAAAGAATCCAAGCTTGAACTTGTTCATCTTTAACTTTAAATTTATCATTTATGCTTATGAAATTCGATTTATATATGTTCTTGGTCAAAGATTTACTTGTTAACTTTGATCTCATGAATCTTGTAACCAAAGTCTAACTTTGAATGTTCAAGAACAAGAAAGTTTAAGCTTCCTAGTTTATAACTTTCACTCATCTAAAGTTGATCTAAGTTATGTAACTTATTGTCATCTAACTTGTTAAAACAAGAGTTCATTGATTTGTGTTCATTTTACTTTACAAGATCTAAGTTTCATAACTTATAGTTGTGTAAAAGTTGAAAGTCTAAGTGCTATGACTTAGGGTTTCACCAAGAACATAAGATCTAGACTTTTAGTCTAAGGTCTTTAATGTTTAGCTAAGATCTAAATTCTATAGCTTAAGGTCTTGCTTATTTAGTTGGATTCAAAGTTTATAGCTTAATATGACTTGTATTTGTGTTGAAACTAAGAAATTGATGTAACTTTGGTTCATCACTTTGCTCAAACTCTCACATGAGTTGTATTATATTTCTTAGTCTTGACTTTGTGTGTTGGTGGTTAAACCTTGGTTAAAGTGATGCTAAAGCATCAAGAGTTATACACTTGAGGCTTATATGCATCAAGGATGAGAACCGTGATGAGCATCAAACACCAAGAAACCCACCGGAGCACTTGTTTACTGTTTTTCAGGGTCTGATCATACTCCTGGGCTTCTGGAAAAGTTGATTTCCAGATATTTCGGTTCGAGTAGATGATGTTTCGTTTAAGACTCGCCTAAGTCCGATATACGGTTTAGGATTTATAGCCTCCCGAAAGTCACTACGCCTTTGTAACGACGTGCTGAAAATTCTAACCTACTTGCGCTTGAACCGTCGCCACGGTCAAACAACATCGAGTTAGGTTCTGAAAATTGGACAGAGATTAGAGGACTCACATACGGATCCTTGGCCACTGACCGCGCGTCATTTCAGTTTGTATAGAGGTCGTAGCAGCTGAACGAAGTCAGCCTTTGTTTTGATCTCTATTCTTGATTGAAAACTTACTTTACTTTTTACGTATGATGATGATGATGATGATGATGACACTTAAGACTTAACTTACGTACTTTTAAATCCTTTGGGATGATTTACTCACTTAGTAACTTTTAACTTAGGTTGAGGGCCTTTCGGACCGACTTACTTGCTTACTTACCTCGTACCGACTTTTACCGCATTTTCACTGTGAGTTATAGCTTCCCTTTTTACCTTATTATTTTTGGGACTGAGAATACATGCGTTTTTTATGTTTTACTTACTAGGCACGAGTACTTAAACTTTATATATTTGTGGGTGATATAACGGCATAAATTTTCCCCTTAGCTCGGTAACGTTTAGTCATTGGTTTATGAACCGGTGAACGCGAATCTTAGATATGGATCCATAGGGTTTGACATTCCCACTCGGGCTAGTCGCGCTAGAATTTAACGGGTGTTTAATACTTTGTAAACTTACGCAATCGCCAAGTGTACTTTTAGGGGGTGATAATTATGTTAAGTTAGTTACCAAGTGCCCACGGTTAAGCATGTGCTTTTCATACTGTTTTGAATACGAAATCTCGTGGCCTACATTACATTGTTGATTACAATTAAACTATAGCTCACCAACATTCGTGATGACATTTTAAAGCATGTTATTTCTCAGGTGCTTAGACGTATATTGCTTCCGCTGTATTAGTCTCGCTATTATAGACTGGCTGTGTTAGACTCCCGCTGCTCTGTTTAGAGATGTCTCAAACATGGAACCTTACTTTGCATTCACAACTTTTGTTACATTTGAACAATGGCCTTGTAATGACCTTTGTGTCACGTACTTATGTTAATGCTTTCTATTCGTAAAAGCACGCTATCTTTTGTAACACGTTATCTTTTCATGAATGCAAACTTGTTTTAAAACAGCATATAGTGGTGTAACCTTGTAATGGACCTGTTGTTGATGATCCGTACACGTTGATTTTGTACGGGGTGTCACAGAGCGCCAGGTGATGGGTGGTCAAAGTCCGAGGAGAGCACTGAAGATGTAGTCTGGAAGGCAGGATGGAATAACGGGGAAGAAGAGTCAAGAAAGTCATATGATGGAGGTTGTGTAGGAGTAACTGAGCCAAAGGAAAATACGGTTTCATTAAAAACAACAAGACGTGAGATAATGATCTATAAGTGGAAAGATCAAGGCAACGGAAACCACGATGGTCCGATGGATATCCAAGGAAGATACAAGGTGTAGAGTGTGGTGCAAGTTTGTGAATGGTAGTGATATGAGGAAAACACAGACAACCAAAAACACGTAAGTGGTTGTAGGTCGGGTGTTGTTTGAAAAGTCAAAAGTGAGGTGTGTCGTTTTGAATGGCCGAGGAAGGTAGGATGTTGAGGAGGTGAGTTGACATATGTAATGCTTTCGCCCAATATGTTGGAGGAAGACGTGCATGAAACAGGAATGTAGGAATAGTGTTGTTCATTGTTCGAAGCATTCTTTCAGATTTTCCATTTCGTTGAGAGGTTTGTGGGCAGGAAAAACGAAAACGAATTTCATTATCGGCAAAGAAATCATGAAAAGCTTTATTATTGAATTCACTCTCATTATCACATTGAAAAGATTTTATTGTACATCTAAATTGATTTTGAACATATGCCGAGAAATGTAGAAAATTTTGAAACACGTCAGATTTGTAGCGTAACAGATAAACCCATAAGTAATGAGTATAATGATCAAGAAAGATAACATTGTATTTTAAACCACTCAAGCTGTTAACTGGGAAGGTCCAAATATCATAATGTATAATATCAAAAGGGGAACACACAATAGAATTTGAAGTACTAAAAGGAAGTCAGACGTTTTTTCCAAGTTGACATGGTTGGCACAATACACACGACTTTTCTTTATGACAAGAGATAAATTGACGGGATATTAATTGTTGATGTGTTTAGTCACCTGAATGACCAAGTCGTTGATGCCACAATGAGGGGGTAGATATAGTAAAGACTTGAGGGTTGGATTGAGTCACGAGAGAGAGGGGTCCAGTGCTGTTACATCGAATTAGGGTTTGACGGGTGCGATAATCTTTTACGGTAAAACCAAAAGGATCAAAGTCAATAGAGCATTAATTGTCAGTGGTGAATTTCTTAATCGAAATAAGATTTTTAATAATTGTAGGGGTAATAAGTACATTATTTAGGTGAAGTGGACGATAGAGATTTAGAAGGTCAGTGTACCCGGTGGTCATGATAGGAATTGAGGATCCATCACCAACAAAAATATAATGAGTATCATGATTATTAGAAATGGACTTAAGTATACCTGTATCCGAGTGACATGATCTGTAGCACCTGTATCCATGATCTAACCTGAATTATTGCGCTCATGTGAAGACATTGTTGATGGATAGTGAGAATTAAAGGGCTGTTGTGGTGGAGGGATGAATACCCACCCATATTGGTTCGTATGCGTGTATCTGTTACGCATGTTTCTCAAAAACACATATGAAGTCCTAGCCAATTATAAAGTGGAAGTGATCCAAACGTATTAAATAATCCTTATCGATTATTTAATTGATTTAAGAAGCAATAACAATACAAATATTTTAATGAGATGGAGTAGATCAGATGAGATGTACGAACGAACTGGAAAAGCACAAATAATATGACTTACACTTGGCGCCACAAAATAGGATGTAAGCCAAAGACGCGTCAAAAGATGAAATGATAATAATCTAAATCTAAAGAATGAAGAAAGAAGGTAGATAACACTTTTTATCTTTGTTTTTAGAAGTGTGGAACTACCGATAAGTGAACACGACAGTGAGACAAAAAATAAGAGAAAAAAACCTAGAAGATGAGACTCGGTACCATGTTAACAAATGTGTTTCCCATGAATTATCAATTGTATTGACCACTATTATATAGTACAAGCATTAGGGCTTCAGAGTCAATTACACATGGGCCATATGGGCCAAGCTAATCAAGAATCATCTATACAATAAATGTAATGTCTAATCTAATAAGTATACACTAACCAGATGACTACGTTTGGAACATATAATTATAATGTTCCTAAACATGTTGTTGGTCTCACGGATGGCGTCATTTGATCGAACATAAATCTGTAGCCGGGGCAAGAAGTATGATCGAGTGCGAGAGAGGGGTTTTAGATGTCAGCGTCGTTAACACTCCGGTCATCGGTTACGTACCGTGGATAATGAAATGTCCCGTTCATATTGATTATAAACGTTCCATATTAATTGAGTGAATCAAATTGCTATGGTTTCATATTGAACTTAAGTTTATGAATCTATACAGAAAAAGTATAAGTTTATAGTCGGAAATACAGGTTACAAGTCGTTTTTGTAAAGGTAGTCATTTCAGTCGAAAGAACGACGTCTAGATGACCATTTTGGAAAACATACTTCCACTTTGAGTTTAATCATGATTTTTGGATATAGTTTCATGTTCATCAGAAAAATCATTTTCCCAGAAGAACAACTTTTAAATCAAAGTTTATCATAGTTTTTAATTAACTAACCCAAAACAACCCGCGGTGTTACTACGACGGCATATATCCAGTTTTACGGTGTTTTTCGCGTTTTCAGGTTTTAAATCATTAAGTTAGCATATCATATAGATATAGAACATGTGTCTAGTTGATTTTAAAAGTCAAGTTAGAAGGATTAACTTTTGTTTGCGAACAAGTTTAGAATTAACTAAACTATATTCTAGTGATTTCAAGTTTAAACATTCGAATAAGGTAGTTTTATATATATGAATCGAATGATATTATGAACATCATTACTACCTCAGGTTTTGTGGATAAACCTACTGGAAATGAGAAAAATAGATCTAGCTTCAAAGGATCTTTGGATGGCTTGAAAGTTCTTAAAGCAGAATCGTGACACGAAAACAAGTTCAAGTAAGATTTCCACTCGAAATAAGATTGTTATAGTTATAGAAATTGAATCAAAGTTTGAATATGAGTATTACCTTGTATTAGAAAGATATCTTACTGTAAATAAGAAAGATTTCTTGAGGTTGGATGATCACTTTACAAGATTGGAAGTAAGCTAGCAAACTTGGAAGTATTCTTGATTTTATGAAACTAGAACTTATAGAATTTATGAAGAACACTTAGAACTTGAAGATAGAACTTGAGAGAGATCAATTCGATGAAGAAAATTGAAGAATGAAAGTGTTTGTAGGCGTTTTTGGTCGTTGGTATATGGATTAGATATAAAGGATGTGTAATTTTGTTTACATGTAAATAAGTCATGAATGATTACTAATATTTTTGTAATTTTATGAGATATTTCATGCTAGTTGCCAAATGATGGTTCCCACATGTGTTAGGTGACTCACATTGGAGTGTATATACCAATAGTACATACATCTAAAAGCTGTGTATTGTACGAGTACGAATACAGGTGCATACGAGTAGAATTGTTGATGAAACTGAACGAGGATGTAATTGTAAGCATTTTTGTTAAGTAGAAGTATTTTGATAAGTGTCTTGAAGTCTTTCAAAAGTGTATGAATACATATTAAAACACTACATGTATATACATTTTAACTGAGTCGTTAAGTCATCGTTAGTCGTTACATGTAAATGTTGTTTTGAAACCTTTAGTTTAACGATCTTGTTAAATGTTGTTAACCCATTGTTTATTATATCTAAAGAGATGTTAAATTATTACATTATCATGATATTATGATATATTAATATATCTTATTATGATATATATACAGTTAAATGTTGTTACAACGATAATCGTTACATATATGTCTCGTTTCGAAATCATTAAGTTAGTAGTCTTGTTTTTACATATGTAGTTCATTGTTAATACACTTAATGACATGTTTACTTATCATTTCATGATTAAACATAGTGTATCAATATCTTAATATGATTCATATGTACTTAGTAAGACGTTGTTATAACGATAAACGTTATATATATCGTTTCGAGTTTCTTAATTCAATAAACTCAATTTTATGTACATAACTCATTGTTAAAATACCTAATGAGATACTTACTTATCATAATATCATGTTAACTATATATATAATCATATATATGTCATCATATAGTTTTTACAAGTTTTAACGTTCGTGAATCACCGGTCAACTTGGGTGGTCAATTGTCTATATGAAACGTATTTAAATTAATCAAGTCTTAACAAGTTTGATTGCTTAACATGTTGGAAACACTTAATCATGTAAATAACAATTTCATTTAATATATATAAACATGGAAAAGTTCGGGTCACTACAGTACCTACCCGTTAAATAAATTTCGTCCCGAAATTTTAAACAGTTGGAAGTATTGACGTATCTTCTGGAA
This sequence comes from Rutidosis leptorrhynchoides, assembly GCF_046630445.1. Classification (NCBI taxonomy): domain Eukaryota; kingdom Viridiplantae; phylum Streptophyta; class Magnoliopsida; order Asterales; family Asteraceae; genus Rutidosis; species Rutidosis leptorrhynchoides. The sequence continues at coordinate 96,663,299 of NC_092343.1, read as the reverse complement.
ATAAGTGTGGGTATTTCTTCTTCATCTGATCTTCTCGTTCCCAGGTGAACTCGGGTCCTCTACGAGAATTCCATCGAACTTTAACAATTGGTATCTTGTTTTGCTTAAGTCTTTTAACCTCACGTTCCATTATTTCGACGGGTTCTTCGACGAATTGAAGTTTTTCGTTGATTTGGATTTCGTCTAACGGAATAGTGATATCTTCTTTAGCAAAACATTTCTTCAAATTTGAGACGTAGAAAGTGTTATGTACATCAGTGAGTTGTTGTGGTAATTCAAGTCGGTAAGCTACTGGTCCGACACGATCAATAATCTTGAATGGTCCTATATACCTTGGATTTAATTTCCCTCGTTTACCAAATCGAACAACGCCTTTCCAAGGTGCAACCTTAAGCATGACCATCTCTCCAATTTCAAATTCTATATCTTTTCTTTTAATGTCGGCGTAGCTCTTTTGTCGACTTTGGGCGGTTTTTAACCGTTGTTGAATTTGGATGATCTTCTCGGTAGTTTCTTGTATTATCTCCGGACCCGTAATCTGTCTATCCCCCACTTCACTCCAAAAAATCGGAGACCTGCACTTTCTATCATAAAGTGCTTCAAACGGCGCCATCTCAATGCTCGAATGGTAGCTGTTGTTGTAGGAAAATTTTGCTAATGGTAGATGTCGATCCCAACTGTTTCCGAAATCAATAACACATGCTCGTAGCATGTCTTCAAGCGTTTGTATCGTCCTTTCGCTCTGCCCATCAGTTTGTAGATGATAGGCAGTACTCATGTCTAGACGAGTTCCTAATGCTTGCTGTAATGTCTGCCAGAATCTTGAAATAAATCTGTCATCCCTATCAGAGATAATAGAGATTGGTATTCCATGTCTGGAGACAACTTCCTTCAGATACAGTCGTGCTAACTTCTCCATCTTGTCATCTTTTCTTATTGGCAGGAAGTGTGCTGATTTGGTGAGACGATCAACTATTACCCAAATAGTATCAAAACCACTTGCAGTCCTTGGCAATTTAGTGATGAAATCCATGGTAATGTTTTCCCATTTCCATTCTGGGATATCGGGTTGTTGAAGTAGACCTGATGGTTTATGATGCTCCGCTTTGACCTTAGAACACGTCAAACATTCCCCTACATATTTAGCAACATCGGCTTTCATACCTGGCCACCAAAAATGTTTCTTGAGATCCTTGTACATCTTTCCCGTTCCAGGATGTATTGAGTATTTGGTTTTATGAGCTTCTCTAAGTACCATTTCTCTCATATCTTCAAATTTTGTACCCAAATTCTTTCAGCCCTATACCGGGTTCCGTCTTCCCGAATATTAAGATGCTTCTCCGATCCTTTGGGTATTTCATCCTTTAAATTTCCCTCTTTTAAAACTCCTTGTTGCGCCTCCTTTATTTGAGTAGTAAAGTTAGTGTGAATCATTATATTCATAGCTTTAACTCGAATGGCTTCTCTGTCCTTTCTGATCAAGGCGTCGGCTACCACATTTTCCTTCCCCGGGTGATAACGAATCTCAAATTCGTAATCATTCAACAATTCAATCCATCCTCATGTTCAGTTGTTTCTGATTAAATATGTGTTGAAGACTTTTGTGGTCGGTATATATAATACTTTTGACCCCATATAAGTAGTGCCTCCAAGTCTTTAATGCAAAAACAACCGCGCCTAATTCCAAATCATGCGTCGTATAATTCTGCTGGTGAATCTTCAATTGTCTAGACGCATAAGCAATTACCTTCGTTCGTTGCATTAATACACAACCGAGACCTTGATTTGAAGCGTCACAATATATCACAAAATCATCATTCCCTTCAGGTAATGACAATATATGTGCCGTAGTTAACTTTTTCTTTAACAATTGAAACGCTTTCTCTTGTTCATCCTTCCATTAAAATTTCCTCCCTTTATGCGTTAATGCAGTCAAGGGTTTTGCTATTCTGGAAAAATCTTGGATGAACCTTCTGTAGTAACCAGCTAGTCCTAAAAATTGGCGTATATGCTTCGGAGTTTTCGGGGTTTCCCATTTTTCAACGGTTTCAATCTTTGCTGGATCCACCTGAATACCTTCTTTGTTCACTATATGACCGAAGAATTGAACTTCTTCCAACCAAAATGCACACTTTGAAAACTTAGCGTACAGTTTTTATTTTCTCAGCAACTCTAGCACTTTTCTCAAATGTTCTTCGTGCTCTTGATCATTCTTCGAGTAAATAAGTATGTCATCGATGAAAACAATGACAAACTTGTTAAGATATGGCCCACACACTCGGTTCATGAGGTCCATGAACACAGCTGGTGCGTTAGTCAATCCAAATGGCATAATCATAAACTCGTAATAACTGTAACGCATCCTAAAAGCAGTCTTTGGAATATCATACTCCTTCACCCGCATTTGATGATATCCAGAACGTAAATCGATATTCGAATAAACAGATGAGCCTTGTAGTTGATCAAATAAGTCATCGATTCTCGGTAATGGGTAGCGGTTCTTGATGGTAAGTTTGTTCAACTCTCGGTAGTCGATACACAACCTGAATGTACCATCTTTCTTCTTGACAAACAAAACAGGAGCTCCCCATGGTAATGTGTTTGGTCGAATGAAACCACGCTCTAAAAGTTCCTGTAACTGACTTTGTAATTCTTTCATTTCGCTGGGTACGAGTCTGTATGGAGCACGAGCTATTGGTGCAGCTCCTGGTACAAGGTCTATTTGAAATTCAACGGATCGATGTGGGGGTAATCCCGCTAATTCTTTCGGAAATACATCGGAAAATTCTTTTGCGACGGGAACATCACTGATGTTCTTTTCTTCAGGTTTAACTTCCTCGATGTGTGCTAGAATGACATAACAACCTTTTCTTATTTGTTTTTGCGCCTTCAAACTACTAATAATATTTAACTTCGCGTTGTTCTTTTCTTTGTACACCATTAAAGGTTTTCCTTTTTCACGCATAATGCGAATCGCATTTTTGTAACAAACGACCTCTGCTCTTACCTTCTTCAACAAGTCCATGCCAATTATTACATCAAAACTCCCTAACTCGACTGGTATTAAATCAATCTTAAACATTTCATCACCCAGTTTAATTTCTCTATCCCGACATATATTATCTGCTGAAATTAATTTACCATTTGCTAATTCGAGTAAAAATTTATTATCCAAAGGCGTCAATGGGCAACTTAATTTAGCACAAAATTCTCTACTTATATAGCTTCTATCCGCACCCGAATCAAATAAAACATAAGCAGATTTATCGTCAATAAGAAACGTACCCGTAACAAGCTCCGGGTCTTCCTGTGCTTCTGTCGCATTAATATTGAAAACTCTTCCACGGCCCTGCCCATTAGTATTCCCCTGATTTGGGCAATTTCTAATAATGTGGCCCGATTTTCCACATTTATAACAAACAGGGTTGATATTACTTGCTCCGACACTATCCGTTTCGGCATTACTTGTTTCGACATTATTTGTTCCTTTAGTTCTGTTAAACTTTGGTCCGTAGACCTCACACTTTGTCGCGCTATGACCATTTCTTTTACACATGTTGCAAAATGTCATGCAAAACCCCTGATGATTTTCTTCACACCTATGACATGGCTGTTTTTGGTTTTTGTTGCCATTGTTGTTATTGAGGTTGTTGTTGGGATTGTTATTGTTGTTGAAATGGTTGTTGTAGTTGTTGTTGTTGTTGGGATGTTTGTTGTAGTTATTGTTAGGATTACAGTTATTGTTGCGATTGTTGTTGCGGTTGTTGGGATAGTTGTTGCGATTGTGGTTGTAATTGTTGTTGTTGTTGTACTGGTGACTCTTGTCACCTTTTTCCTCCCACTTCCTCTTGAGTTGTTTCGTGTTGGCTTCTTCGGCCGCCTGCTCTTTAATTCTTCCCTCAATCTGATTTATGAGTTTATGAGCCATTCGACTTGCCTTCTGTATAGAAGTGGGCTCATGTGAACTCACATCTTCTTGAATCCTTACTGGTAACCCTTTTACAAATGCGTCGATCTTCTCTTCTTCATCTTCGAATGCTCCCGGACACAATAGACACAACTCTGTGAATTGTCGTTTATATGTGGTAACGTCAAACCCTTGTGTTTGTAACTCTCTAAGTTCTACCTTGAGTTTATTGACTTCGTTTCTAGGACGGTACTGCTCGTTCATCAATTTCTTGAATGCCGACCATGGTAGTGCGTAAGCAGCATTTTGTCCTACCTGTTCAAGATAGGTGTTCCACCACATTAACGCAGTACCTGTGAAGGTATGCGTAGCGTACTTAACTTTGTCCTCTTCAGTACACTTACTTATGGCAAACTCCGATTCGACTTTCTCGATCCACCGTTTCAATCCAATTGGTCCTTCGGTTCCATCAAATTCCAAAGTTTTGCAGGCAGTGAATTCTTTGTAGGAGCATCCTACACAATTTCTTGCGCTGTTAGCTGCATTGCTAGATTCAGAGTTATTGTTGGTATGTAGCGCATCCTGTACTGCGGCTATGTTTGAAGCAAGAAAGGTACGAAATTCCTCTTCGCTCATATTCATGGTGTGTCGAGTAGTCGGTGCCATTTCCTTCAAAATAGCCAACTGAATCGAGTTAATCATACAGAATATTAAGAGTAGTCAATAGTATTTCGTAGCATAATATGAACTCATTTATAAAAGCTTTTTATTCATATTAGCGTTTTATAAGTTTAAATTCGGGTACTACCTACCCGTTAAGTTCATACTTAGTAGCTAATATACAATTCAACTACTACAATTCCATATGAAAAACTGATTATAATAATATATCACATACAAATATTCTTCAAACGTACAACTTCGCTATATTACATATAACATGAAATATAGTACACTTTGATACAGGACAGTTTTGAAGATAAACCTAGTTAATACGCAAGTTGTTCAGCAAAGGAAATAAAGACACGTAATTCATAAGTCCAGAAACAAGTCATTCATTCTGGTTTTACTAAGACGACTTCCCATCCTTGGTCTTGTGGAAAATAACCGTTATGACCATTGGCTAGGCAGCATGTTGTAATGTCGTCAAAAGGACGAGGGTTTCGTAATGTCCAACAGCCCCGTAATAATCTAAAAACCTTGTTTCTCACCCCAACTACTGAATTCGTCACTTGTGGGAAGGTTTTATTTAAAAGTTGCAATCCGATGTTCTTTTTCTCACTTTGGTAAGAAGCGAACATCAGTAACCCGTAAGCATAACATGCTTCTTTATGTTTCATGTTAGAAGCTCTTTCTAATTCAAGAAATCCTATGTTGGGATATGTTGAGTCAAAATAGGTTCTTAATCCGTAGCGTAAAATTGCATTTGGGTTCCCCGCATTTAACGCTTTAAAGAAAACACGGCGTAACTTACGGTCTCCCCAATGTGATATACCCCACCTATTAAATGAAAGCCTTTTATAAACTAAGGCATTTCTGGAAAGTCTTTCAAATGTTTGACAAGTTAATTTTTCCATAATTAATTGTGCTGATGAATTCTGACCGACTCTAGACAAGATTTCCTCAATCATATCCTCTGGTAGATCTTCTAAAATATTCGGTTGTCTACCCTTAACATCCATTTTGTTTTTATACTGTAAAATAGACAAGGATTAGATTCGTAAAAGATAATTAACAAACAATACAAGCAATTTTTACATAGAACATAAAAGTATAAGCACACTACAATACATATAATATACAACATGATTACAACCCTCTAATCTGAATCACTGGTTTCTTCTTCTTCGGACTTGGTTCGTTTTCCTAATTTTCTAGGAATATATGGTGTTCCTCTAATACGAGCCGTCGTTTTCCACAATGGTTTAGAGAAACCTGGTGGTTTAGAGGTTCTCGGATCATTGTTACATTTTAGGAAATACAGATGTTGTCGATACATATAAAGTTCATCGGGGTTGGAATCGGGTTTCTCTATTTTTATACCTTTTCCCTTATTATTTTCTTTCGCTTTATTAAATTGGGTCGAGGTAATTTCTATAACATCATCGGAATCCTCATCGAGATCCAATTCATCGGAAAATTGATAATCTTCCCAATAGTTTGCTTCCTCGGCGGAAACACCATTGACCATTATTAACTTTGGTCCGTTGGTTGCGGATTTTCTTTTATTTAATCGATTTACTATAGGTATCAATATTTCTTCCTCCGGAACCTCTTATTCTTCCAGTTCCTCCTCTTCCGGTTCCTCCTCTTCCGGTTCCTCTTCTTCCGGTTCCTCCTCTTCCGGTTCCTCCTCTTCCAGTTCCTCTTCTTCCGGTTCCTCTTCGGAAATTTGTGAATCTTCCCAAAATATATTCGACTCTTCATTATTATTAGGTGAATCGATGGGATTTGTACTAGTGGTAGACATCTATCACACAATATCAAACACGTTAAGAGATTAATATATCACATAATATTTACATGTTAATAATATATAGTTTCCAACAAAAAAATGTTAAGCAATCGTTTTTGAAGAAAAACACGGTCGAAGTCCAGACTCACTAATGCATCCTAACAAACTCGATAAGATACACTAATGCAATTTTCTGGTTCTCTAAGACCAACGCTCTAATACCAACTGAAATGTCCCGTTCATATTGATTATAAACGTTCCATATTAATTAATTTTGTTGCGAGGTTTTGATCTCTATATGAGACGTTTTTCAAAGACTGCATTCATTTTTAAAACAACCATAACCTTTATTTTATCCATAAAGGTTTAAAAAGCATTACGTAGATTATCAAATAATGATAATCTAAAATATACAGTTTACACACGACCATTACATAATGGTTTACAATAAGAATATATTACATCAAAAATAATTTTCTTGAATGTAGTTTTTACATAATATCATACAAGCATGGACTCCAAATTTTGTCCTTATTTTAGTATGCAACAGCGGAAGCTCTTAATAATCACCTGAGAATAAACATGCTTAAAACGTCAAAAAAAATGTTGGTGAGTTATAGGTTTAACCTATATATTATCAAATCATAATAATAGACCACAAGATTTCATATTTCAATATACATCCCATACATAGAGATAAAAATCATTTATATGGTGAACACCTGGTAACCGACATTAACAAGATGCATATAAGAATATCCCCTATCATTCCGGGAAATCCTTCGGACATGATAAAAACAACATCGAAGTACTAAAGCATCCGGTACTTTGGATGGGGTTCGTTAGGCCCAATAGATCTATCTTTAGAATTCGCGTCAATTAGTAGATCGGTTTACTAATTCTTAGGTTACCAAGCAAAAGGGGCATATTCGGCTTCGATCATTCACCCATATAATGTAGTTTCATTTACTTGTGTCTATTTCGTAAAACATTTATAAAACTGCATGTATGCTCATCCCAAAATATTAGATTTTAAAAGTGGGACTATAACTCACTTTCACAGATTTTTACTTCGTCGGGAAGTAAGACTTGGCCACTGGTCGATTCACAAACCTATAATAAATATGTACATATATATCAAAGTATGTTCAAAATATATTTACAACACTTTTAATACATTTTGATGTTTTAAGTTTATTAAGTCAGCTGTCCTCGTTAGTAACCTACAACTAGTTGTCCATAGTTAGATGTACAGAAATAAATTGATATATATTATCTTGAATCAATCCTCGACCCAGTGTATACACGTCTCAGGCTAGATCACAACTCAAAGTATATATATATTTGGAATCAATCTCAACCCTGTATAGCTAACTCCAACATTACTGCATATAGAGTGTCTATGGTTGTTCCAAATAATATATATAGATGGGTCGATATGATATGTCAAAACATTTGCATACGTGTCTATGGTATCCCAAGATTACATAATATATTAGAATACATGTATTATACAATATAAGTTAGCTAGGATATGATTAATATAGATTTGTTACCAATTTTCACGTAGCTACAACAAGTAAAAATATCCAATCTTGTTTTACCCATAACTTCTTCGTTTTAAATCCGTTTTGAGTGAATCCAATTGTTATGGTTTCATATTGAACTTAAGTTTATGAATCTATACAGAAAAAGTATAAGTTTATAGTCAGAAATATAGGTTACAAGTCATTTTTGTAAAGGTAGTCATTTCAGTCGAAAGAACGGCGTCTAGATGACCATTTTGGAAAACATACTTCCACTTTGAGTTTAATCATGATTTTTGGATATATTTTCATGTTCATAAGAAAAATCATTTTCCCAGAAGAACAACTTTTAAATCAAAGTTTATCATAGTTTTTAATTAACTAACCCAAAACAGCCCGCGGTGTTACTACGACGGCGTATATCCAGTTTTACGGTGTTTTTCGTGTTTTCAGGTTTTAAATATTTAAGTTATCATATCATGTTAAATATATATATAAATGTTGAGTCATTAAGTGTATGAATACATATTAAAACACTACATGTGAGTCGTTAAGTCATCGTTAGTCGTTACATGTAAATGTTGTTTTGAAACCTTTAGGTTAACGATCTTGTTAAATGTTGTTAACTCATTGTTTATTATATCTAAAGAGATGTTAAATTATTACATTATCATGATATTATGATATATTAATATATGTTAGTATGATATATATACAGTTAAATGTTGTTACAACGATAATCGTTACATATATGTCTCGTTTCGAAATCATTAAGTTAGTAGTCTTGTTTTTACATATGTAGTTCATTGTTAATACACTTAATGACATGTTTACTTATCATTTCATGATTAAACATAGTGTATCAATATCTTAATATGATTCATATATACTTAGTAAGGCGTTGTTATAACGATAATCGTTATATATATCGTTTCGAGTTTCTTAATTCAATAAACTCAATTTTATGTACATAAATCATTGTTAAAATACCTAATGAGATACTTACTTATCATAATATCATTTTAACTATATATATAATCATATATATGTCATCATATAGTTTTTACAAGTTTTAACGTTCGTGAATCACCGGTCAACTTGGGTGGTCAATTGTCTATATGAAACCTATTTAAATTAATCAAGTCTTAATAAGTTTGATTTCTTAACATGTTGGAAACACTTAATCATGTAAATAACAATTTCATTTAATATATATAAACATGGAAAAGTTTGGGTCACTACAGATAACCCTTATTGAGATGATGAACTACGAAAGGGCGGTTATGGCTAAGGCTGGAGTCTAATCGTTGGCAGGGGAAAAACCCTACACAATGTGTAGGTAAAACCCTAGCTGAGAGGCTAAGGCCGTATCTCATTGATTGTATGTGATTGTTATTCCGTAGAAAATGTTGTGTTGAATGAATGAAGTTAGGGCTTATATTTATAGTGAAACCCTAACCCTAAATGCCCCTTAATTCATTCTAAATCATTCCCAAATAATAGCCATAAATGAAGTAATTATGGTTAGGAAAGGATCACAGTTAATTAAGGATATGATTGTTTCTTGTGCACTAAGTAAAGTTGTGTGCAACCCTTTGGTCTTCTGATGCACCCCTTCTCATTGCCTAGGTGCACCCCGTCTGGGCGCACGATGCATTCCCTTCTGGGTGCACGATGCACTCCCTTCTGGGAACACTCCTTTCCGGGCGCACCCCGTTCTGGGCGCACTTCATCTGGGCGCACCCTAAGGATAGTGCATGACTTTAATCAATAAGTGTGTGCAAGCACATCATCAATATATTTAGGGTGATGATAGCTTGCATGAATCTAGTGATGCTCTTGAAGCTGCAAACTCTTTAGCTAAATCAAGTGTTAGTATAGTAGTGATTTCAGGGTCAGTTGACTATGTTACTGTTGGTCAACAAGTCATTGGTACACATATCGGAGTGAAATTGATGTAAAAGATAACCGCGAGTGGATGCGCAGTTACTGCCCTAATTGTTGCTTTTATTGCAATCGACCCTACTAACGCCTTTGAAGCCATAGTTTTTGCATTTGGTTTGGCTGGTGAGATTGGCAAGGATTTGGCGAAAGGGCCTGCATCGCTATGTATTCATTTGATTGATTCACTCAATGGGCTCAATGAGGATACTGTTCTTAATTTCGTCAACATAAAAAGCTTCTCGTGAATAGTTCGTAAGTTTGTTTCTGATGGAGGTATTTTCTCTTTTTCACTTCTGTTAATCCCTGATATCACATCATTTATACATTTTATTATTCGCGATAACGGTTTATAAAAGTGTTATTTTGAGAATGATTGAAGATTTTGGCTAGCGGATAGAAATAATGTTTTCATCTTAAGAGGAGGTTTTAATTATATTTTGGACGATTTTAGAGGATTTTGAGCATCTATCGAGCAAAAAACAGCAAGAAGACAAATATTAAACTCGAGCTGCCGTTCTGCTACATCTCGCGATCACGAGGTGCATTTTTGAGATAGCGAGCCACTTGATTCCAGGCACGAATTTTTCCATTACTGGCGCGAGTTTTGATAAGTAGTTGGAATATTTCAAATGCATGCTCGCGGTCACCAGTCCACAAGTTTTGGTCGCGATTTCATGAAAAGAGGACCTCGCGACCGCGAGGTTCAGGTCGCGGTCGCGAGGTGGTATGTCGGCCATCTGATTTGAGCAGCTCCCTATAAATAGGATTTAAACCCCAAATTTTTATGCAGTTTTTATCTCACGAATATTAGAGCTACAGTTACGTTTTTTATAGCTTTTCAAGGTTATTTTGAGATATTCTAACACTCAGATTATCATTTTATCAAGATTTAATCATTGGTAACTATCTTTTCTTTTCTTTGATTTATATCATGATATATTTTGATATATCTTTGTGTTTATGTGCTTTTATTATGACTATGGCTAGCTAAATTCATATTATTCACTTAGATAGATGAACCTAGGTGAAATGTTGCTAATCTTTATGTCTTTTTAAATTAATTGCTCTTGATCCATGATTCTTAATTGCTCCCATTGATTGATCTAATTAGTTTTAGGTGTATTGATTGAAGTAACGTAAGTTATTAAATTGATAAACTTGCCTAGTTATTGAAAAATAGTATAGATTGGTTGAATTGCATGCCGGAAACTAGTGTAATTAGACTTATTTGCTAAACCATTAATTGAGTAGGTAATTTTGAAGCTAAAAAGAGACACCAATTTATCCTTCATTTGAATCACCATCTTGAGTAGTTAGTTAATTGATTGTGTTCTTAAGAAGCATGCGGGAAATCACCGTTATTAACTTACACTTTCATGATAATTAGTATCTAAGTGAGGTTAGTTGATCTTAATAGAAGCAATCTATATCCTAGAGAATTGTATCTAAGTGAATACCCTTGTCTCATTGAATTCGTATTTTTTTATTTGCATTCCTCTGTTTATTTAGCATTTTAAAATCAAACTACCTTAGTTTTTACTTAGAATAATTACTAGTTTTAAATCCTTAAATTCAACTGCTCCCTGTAGACAAACCTGAACTTACACGTGCTAGCTACATACGATTGAGATAGTTGCTCATTTATGTGGAGTTAATTATTAGGTTTAGTTTAATTTAAATAGGTGTAGAATTAGTTTAATTTAAATAGGTGTAGAAAACACACATCAATCTCCTTCTTGGATATGTTTTTTTCTCTCTCGTTTTTACCCTAATTCCTTTGTGTTTTGGGTTGCTTTTAATAAGCTTGTTTATGCAACTGTTTGACAACTTTTGGTTATTTAAGAAGTTATTTCATAAAATGACCAAAAGGAATATCTCTGTTGGGAGATAGAGTAATTAAGCAACTTTTTTATTTTCTTAAACAGTCATTTTGTTAACAGAAATTGATCCCCGGAGCAATCATCAATCACCACAGATCATTTTGTGCAATTTTGCTATAAAACAGGGACCATGCATGTATATCTATGAAAATTGAAGGTTAGACCGCGTACATTTTGTGTCAAACCTTAAGGGGTGATCTAGTGGTTGTGTGCTTGGAAATCTTCAAAGGAGACCAAGCTTGCACAATCAGTGCTTGCATTTTGAAAATATAACACTTGCAGAACTTTTATCTACCAACACATCCAACTCTCTCTCTCTCTCTCTCTCTCTCTCTCTCTCTCTCTCTCTCTCTTTCAGCCTTGTCTTTCTCTACATCCTCTTATGTATTCCGAACTCTCGTAACATTAGCATGATGATCATAAGCATCTGTTACATCGATTGACCAGTCATAGACCTCATCCTCATAGGTTGCAGCCAAGGCTTTGGTAGACTCATTAACAATTGGAATATTCACTTTGTTTTTGGGTTCTCTACTCTGATTATGAAACGATTTGTGAAAACCTGGTTGTTTAGGCTTACTGCAGTTTCTTTTGAAATTACCCAATTCATTGCAGTTGTGTCATCTCACTTTGTTCATGTCGAATCCAAACTTCATATTCTTGTTAACACCCAAAGTTTTCTCACCAGTTTTCTGCAAATATTTCTTAGCTATGTGAATAACACTACCCATGGCCCAAAGAATGTCCATTTTCTTCATTTCATTCTTGTCAATTTGCTCATAATCTTCAGCTTCCAAATGACTGTTACCAATATGACCATTCAACAAATCAGTGTATGAGTTCACAACCATCGCAACTAAAGCCATGTCCTCCTCTACCCCCTTGATCATCCTCAAATGAATACTATTAGTTTTGAGAATCTCATAATTATTGTCTTTACTGGAAGAGGAATGAGGAATAACACTCTGAGTGGCATAAGTGAAGGTATGAGTCTGACTGTTAATTGTAAAGGCAGTTTGAGGTGGAGCATGTGTCTTGGCAGATCTTATAGGCAGGTGATTTATAAAGTGATGGATTTTGAACTAACTCAAGTCTCTTCAATCGTTCTTATAGTTCTAACTCCTTAGCCTGTAACTTGGTCACAAAACTACTAAATGGATTGTACGCTATAACACAAGTAGTCTCAATCTGTTGAACAATCGGATCCCACTTAACTGGAAAATCCTCACGAAAACACTGCATTATCTTCCTGTGAGTGAAAGTAATATCAAATCTCTTCAACTCAGTTAACAAATGACGATATCAAGCAACAACAGCTTCTAGAGTCTCGTATGGCTGGACATCAAACTTTTCCCATTCCTTCTTCAGAACCTTACCCTTACTCCTTCTATACTCATCACTACCCTTAACTCCACTCTCGTTAGCATTCCAGACATCATATGAGGTTGTATGAGTCTCAAATTAATTGGTGGAAAACTTTTATTTGAGAGAGCTTTAGTATGATGACTACAGGTCTTACATTCAAGACTATAAGTCTCTCTCTCTCTCTCTCTCTCTCTCTCTCTCTCTCTCTACGACAGTAAGTTTTAATGCTGTTTTAGGTTCTGCAGGTCATATCTCAGGAAATTTGTATTCCTCTTTCAAACAGTTGAACATTCTAGTGTCGATTACATTAAGTGTAATGTAACAACCCAACCCATTATCCAACCGAAAACGCTTATTTTTTTTTTAAAAAAAGTCCAGTTTCAGGCATATGGAGCGCCGCTCCAAAGTAGCCTGTCCACTTTCTTTTTATGCTCGTTCGTAAAACACGTTTCTCAACACTTTTAAAAGAAACAAATTATCATAACACGTCAATATAAGTAAAACTAAGAATTTCCCACAACTAAAATTTAGTTTTACAACACCGAGCCCACATCGACCCAAATTACGACAAGTGACCATTTCGACCCATTTTAGTTTAATACAAACATAAACCGAGCATGGCGATTGGGAATACGCTACCCAATCCTAATCAAATCCAACGGTACGTCTTCTAAAGCAAACTACGCAAGTCCACTAGTCCCCACACTTACCCGAGCCATCCTCCATGCAAATCTATAAAAATGTAAACAACGAGAGGGTAAGCTAACGCTTAGTGAATGCAATAATTATACACATACATATATAATATACCTACTTGCAAACACTTACTCACATACAGCATACATACTAGCAACACAATTAGCTTATCATCACAAGTACAAAGCTATAACCTTTAATATCACAAGTTAGCACAACAATATCATATATATAACTCGAACAATATAATATGCTACAATACAACACAATAAACCATGGTTAACCAATCGTACAAGGGAATGGCGCTCGCGAAAGGCCATTGGAGTTCATAACTTCCATTAGTGTACTTAGCACCTCGTATCACTAACCCCCGGGTGGCATCTTAACACCTCGATACTTCACCCTCGGGTGGTGTCTTAACACCTCGACACTTCACCCTTTATTATGGAGTGGCGTCTTAACACCTCGACACTTCACTCCTAGGTGGCATCTGAACACCTCGATGCTTCACCTCGAGTGGCATCTTAACACCTCGATGCTTCACTCGTCACGTGAAACGTGGTGTCTTAGCACCTCAACACTTCACATCTCACGCTACAACAAATAGATACATTATATACCTACACATATAATTATTCCACTCACCTTGGAATGCCTGCACAAGTCATGTACATCATGATCTTCGTCCTCAAATCCGAGCAAGTAACCACCTATATCACACATAGGTACAATATACACATAAATAGCCATTCTCTAAAAGGGAACTCGACACAAACACCCTTTAGCCGAGGGATCACACCTTGCTCGCCAAAACCCGCCCATTTAATCTACTAATGGACTCAAACCAATTACCACTTCGGGTGGTAATTCAAACCAACACAACAAAGTACGATTTAACCCAAATCATACTTTAAACCTATTAGACCAAACCTAGGTCTTAATGCTAAATTACTACTTAGGTAGTAATCATTTCAAATGCCAATTACACCAAAACCTCAACACGTGCAATATTGACCCATAACACGGTTGACCACGTTTGACTAAATCTTAAAATATCATTTTTAACCCAAAATTACTTCTCGCCAGTAATTACATCCAAAAACATCATTTAATACTTAACAAAAGCGTTTAACATCCATTTAATCTAAATTAGTGTCATCCTCAATTTTGACCCAATTCAAATTACCCATTTTGACCAAAGTCATAAAACACCCCAAAATCACTAACGACTAGTGATTATATTTTCAAGACAACCACTAACACTTAAATCAAGTATCTACCTACTTGATTTACCAAAACTTGACTTAAAACTTAATTTAACACCGAATCAAGCTTGTCCCAATATACCCATTTGACCCGTTTTAACCAAAATTAGGGTTTACACCCAAAAACCAAGTCAACACAAGTGTTCTAACGTTTAACCAATACACGCAAGACCCAAACTCATAATTTCATCACTCGAAACCCTAAGTCAC
The DNA here is from genome assembly GCF_046630445.1 of Rutidosis leptorrhynchoides. Classification (NCBI taxonomy): domain Eukaryota; kingdom Viridiplantae; phylum Streptophyta; class Magnoliopsida; order Asterales; family Asteraceae; genus Rutidosis; species Rutidosis leptorrhynchoides. The sequence continues at coordinate 96,648,051 of NC_092343.1, read as the reverse complement.
CCATTTAGGCTTACTTACTTGAATCTTACCCAAAACCCCCAAATTTCACAATAAAATGGGTTTATAACACTAACTAACACAAACCCTAACTCAAACAATAATCTTAACAAAGAAATTCGGATTTAGAATTTACCATAACAATCAAAACGTAGCCGAGAACGAAAGAAACAACTTTAACATCGCACCTTTGATCGATTCAAGCTTCATCTTCATCAAAGCTCCAAATCTCTCTCTAGAATCTCCCTCTCTCTTTAAGATAAGATGAAAGAGATGTGTGTATGTCAAAATGATCCAAAAGTGGATCTAAAACTGCTCTAAGTACCACAAATCCGTCCACAAGTGAAAGGACCAAAGTACCCCTCATTTAACCCTTTAAAAATGCTGAAAATTGCATCAGACGCTATCGGAGCGCCGCTCCATAAGGTAGAGCGCCGCCCCAACCTTCAGGTCAGTTTTCAGTAACTTGTTTTGGCCATAACTTTTTGACCGTAGCTCCGTTTTCGATGAATCAAATATCGTTGGAAACGTAATAAGATTTTCTTTCCAATGGTAAGGCTTTGAAACATCAACACAAACTTTATTTGGGGTTGAAAAGATGCGTACACACCTTGTCACTTCAGACAACGTCCAGTTTCCTTCGACGTTCGAGCAAGCAACACGTACGTGCTTCGTACACTTCATACACGCATCGTACACCATAAATACATTATGTACAATAAATATTTAGGTCTTACAACTCTCCCCCGCTTAAACTCGATCATGTCCTCGTGATCTTCGTCACTCAACCCATCCGGACCTACACCCTATGGTCCTTCGACGTACTTTCGAACTCGAAGTCTACGAAATTTCCCGCAACCCGAAGATCTCACACCGCACTTAAGCGACCCTTCCGATGAATCACCCCCTTTCAACTTAGATCTCCATCCGCGATTTACCAAATCCACGAATCCGAGCACTAGAAACTTACTCAATCCCTCACATCAGGAAGAACTCAACCAATCTCGTACCGAGATATCACCCCTTTAGTGTACCCTTAACAAGTACAATGCCAATAGTAACCACGTCCCACAATAAGGTCAACATCCAAAACGACGAAGACCGAGTAAAAGTAAATCCTTACGGATAACACTTACCACTTAACATCCCTTCAAGTTATCTCGGCTATAACTCGCAACAAGCTACATCCTTAACTATATCACCCAATGCGATCTACTAGGTCCACTACGCCGTGAACCAAGTCTTGCATTAATCCAAATCGAGAAGGATTTATGTCGCGTCAAACCTCCGGACTTCACCGACTCGTAAACCAACCAATTAAGAATGTTCTATGAATCAAGAACCAACTTCCCCCTGTCTGCACCACCGGGTCATTTCTTCGACGAAGAAATTTTGGTATCGCCAAATAATTACACTAGGGACACAACTTTCCCATCAATTAATCCACACACGACCATCAGTCTCTAAATTAATGCAGGACGACAATAATACACCACGTGCCAAACAACTCACCAATACTCGACACAGGGTTTCTCCCCTAAACCCTGCAACACATCCATACAATGCGGCTTCCTAGCACTAGCATGGAAACTATTCGTGCACTAGAATCCTGTCAACAGCGAATTATCATTCCAACAATTCGCAATTCCTCACGCGACCTTCAAAAATATTCACCCACACTCGGTAAATCCTCTTACCTAGACCGTCCGTTAAGGATAGCCTCGACATTTCAATGCAACCAACACGTCACATCACTAGGGAACACAACCCCACAAAGAAACAATATCCGCGTGTCTCTATGTGAGACAATCGGAACCGGCACTCCGCGCCTCACAATCGTCCATAAAATGGAATAATCCACTGACGATTTCCACGATCACGTTTCCCGAAAGGGAAAATATAGTATCCATACCGAAATCGAACTCGTACCTACTCAAAAGTACTATCCGGGTTTCGCACCAACCCAATTTTACATCACGATAGCACCCGAACGACAGTTTCATTCTCTTACTCCGGAATCTCAAACTTCATATTTGGTCTCATACCGCACATTGGTACTACACGACCACTTTACATAAGAAGACTTACACTCCCTTCGATCCCACCATCACAATCTTCACGTATACCATTATGGAATTGTAACTCACAATCGTAAAGCACGATCTCGAGTCGACATTAACAACCTGTGATGCCCCGTACAAAACCATCGTGTACGAATCATCAACAACATGATCATTACAAGGTTAAGTACTATATGCTGTAATTAAAGAAGTTGCATTCATGATAAAAAGGTGATGTCATAACCGACATCAAATGTTTTTACATTTCAAAAGCTGGCTTCACTAAGTAGAAGCAAATAATAAGTGTACGTAACCACAATGGTCGTTACAAGTCATAGTTCAAAAGTACGAATGTTTGAATGCAAAGTAAAGTAGTCATGCGATAACAACTCTAAGCAGCGGGTTCTACAGCACGACTAGTACACAGCGGAAGCAACCTCAAGCACCTGAGAAATACATGCTTAAAAACGTCAACACAAAGGTTGGTGAGCTATAGTTTAAGTATAACAGTATGTAAGGTAGGCCACGAGATTTCAGTGCTACAAAGAGCGTTTCAAAACAGTATGATAAAGTATATGTTAACCGTGGGCACTTGGTAACTAACTTAACGTTTAAAATAACCCCTGAAAGTACACTTGGCGAGTGCGTATGTTTACGAAGTATTAAACACTCGTTGACTGCTAGCGCGACTAGCCCGAGTGGAGATGTCAAACCCTATGGATCCATATCTAAGATTCGCGTTCACCGGTTCATAAACCAATGATTAAACGTTACCGAGCTAAAGGGAATGTTTCTGCCGTTATATAACCCACACATATATAAAGTTTAAGTACTCGTGCCTAGTATGTAAATCATAAAATCTGCATGTATTCTCAGTTCCCAAAATAAGTTAAAGTAAAAAGGGAATGCTATAACTCACAATGATATGTAGCGGTAAGGTAGTAGTCGGGAAGGGTGTGCAAGTAAATGGTCCGAAGTCCTCAACCTAAGTCAAATAGTACTAAGTCAGTAAATCGTCTTAATAGGTTTAAAAGTATGTAATTAAGGTCTTAAGGGTCATCATCATTCATCATTAAACAAAAGGCGTAAGGTAGGTTTCGTTTATGAAAGTAGCTTAAAACAAAGTCTGACTTCAGTCAGTCACCACGGCCTCTACCCTTACTGAATTAAGGTGAGACCAGTGGCCATGGCTCCGCCTATGAGTCCCTTAAGTGTGGTAAAATTTACAGAAGCAAACTCGTCTTGGTTTGACCGTGGCGACGGTCTAAGTGCGAGTAGGTCAGAAATTTCTGCACAACGTTAAAGGACATAGTAACGATCGGAGGGCCATAAATCCTAAACCGTAACTCGGATTAAGATGAGTCCTATATGAAAAGTTATCTACTCAAAAAGTTCTATCTAAAAATCAAGGTTAGAACAGCCCAGGTCTACTGGTCTGTTCCAGAAGCATCAGGTCAGTAGGTTTTGGACAGAACAGTGAGTTTAAAAGGGTTCCGGTGGTCTTGGTGCTTGATGTTCATCATGGTTCTCATCCTTGATGCATATAGCTTCAAGTGTACAACTAATTGATGTATCTACATCATCTTAACCAAGTCTTGACCATCATAACCCATGTGCAAGTCTAAGACATGAAGCACAACTCACTTAAGAGTTGTATGAAGTTTGATGAACCAAAGTTGCATCAAAGTCTTAGATCTAACACATACATGGACTTTAAAGCTAATAACAAGTTACAAACTTGAAAGTAAACTAACTAATCAAGATCATAAGTAGTAGAACATAGTTCTTAGTTTGATCTTGAAGATCCAAGACTCAAAAGTCTAGATCCAAAGTTATATTTAAAGAAAACTTATTTGTGTGTTCTTGAACTTTCAAAGTTAACTTAATTTGTTCAAGAGATATGAGATCAAGACTAACTTGTAGTACTTGACCATATAAACTAACTACATGAAATTAAAGTGCATAAATTGAGGAATTAAACTTAAATAAACAAGAAAAGATTCATGGTGATAATGCTAAAAACGAACATATATTTCATAGCATTATTCCTCAAGAAAGACAAGCTTTTAGTTGCAATTGTTCTATTTAAAAGTGATATTCGTTTAAATAATAAAAGGTGAAGATAAAAGACAGATTCGACGAATTGAAGACACAAACGACCAAAAAGCTCAAAAGTACAAAAGACAATCAAAGAGATTCAAATTATTGATAAGAAACGTCTCGAAATTACAAGAGTACAAGATTTAAAACGCAAAGTACAAGATATTAAATTGTACGTAAGGACGTTCGAAAATCCGAAACCGGGACCAGAGTCAACTCTTAACGCTCGACGCAACGGACTAAAAATTACAAGTTAACTATGTATATAAATATAATATAATATATAATTAATTATATTAATTATATATATATTATATATATATTATAAACCGTCGACAAGAAAGACTCCAAAAGGACTGAGCTGTAATTTCAAACTCCACAACTCGCGGAGTTTGAAGGCAAAAATGCCGCGAGTCGCGGAGCCCCAAAAGTCGAAAATCCCTATAAAAGCAAACGAATTCTGATCGCAAAAACCACCAAATATATCCATCTCTCTATCTATATCGTATATATTTATATTTATATTTTAATTTTAATTTTAATCCTAACAATAAGGGTATGTTAGCGAATGTTGTAAGGGTGTAAGTCGAAATTCTGTCCGTGTAACGCTACGCTATTTTTAATCATTGTAAGTTATGTTCAACCTTTTTATATTAATGTCTCATAGCTAAGTTATTATTATGCTTATTTAAAATGAAGTAATCATGATGTTGGGCTAATTATTAAAATTGGGTAATTGGGCTTTGTACCATAATTGGGGTTTGGACAAAAGAACGACACTTGTGAAAATTAGACTATGGGCTATTAATGGGCTTTATATTTGTTTAACTAAATGATAGTTTGTTAATATTAATATAAAGATTTACAATTGGGCGTCCCTATAAATAACCATTTACACTCGATCGGACACGATGGGCGGGGTATTTATATGTACGAATAATCGTTCATTTAACCGGACACGGGAATGGATTAATAGCCACTAGAATAATTAAAACAGGGGTGAAATTATGTACAAGGACACTTGGTATAATTGATAACAAAATATTAAAACCTTGGGTTACACTCAGTCGACATCCTGGTGTAATTATTAAACAAAGTATTAAAATCTTGTTACAGTTTAAGTCCCCAATTAGTTGAAATATTTAACTTCGGGTATAAGGATAATTTGACGAGGATACTCGCACTTTATATTTATGACTGATGGACTGTTATGGACAAAAACCAGACGGACATATTAAATTATCCAGGACAAAGGACAATTAACCCATGGGCATAAAACTAAAATCAACACGTCAAACATCATGATTACGGAAGTTTAAATAAGCATAATTCTTTTATTTCATATTTAATTTCCTTTATTTTATATTTAATTGCACTTCTAATTATCGCACTTTTATTTATTGTTATTTAATCGCACTTTTAATTATCGTACTTTTTAATTATCGCAATTTTATTTTATCGCACTTTTATTTATTGCAATTTCATTATCGTTATTTATTTTACGCTTTAAATTAAGTCTTTTATTTATTTAATATTTTACATTAGGATTTAACTGCGACTAAAGTTTTAAAATCGACAAACCGATCATTAAACGGTAAAAACCCCCCCTTTATAATAATAATATTACTTATATATATATTTGTATTTCTATAAAAGTAAACTAATATAGCGTTAAGCTTTGTTTAAAAAGATTCCCTGTGGAACGAACCGGACTTACTAAAAACTACACTACTGTACGATTAGGTACACTGCCTATAAGTGTTGTAGCAAGGTTTAAGTATATCCGTTCTCTAAATAAATAAATATCTTGCGTAAAATTGTATCGTATTTAATAGTATTTTCCTGCAAAAATATAAGCTATTTTATATACTACTCTGCTAAAACATCAAGTATTTTTGGCGCCGCTGCCGGGGACTCTTAAACGCCGGAAGCGCAACGCTAATATAAAAAAAAAATTTATGTATTTTTAAGATTTTGTTAAATATTTAAGTTTTATAAAGTTTCTTTATTTTTATATAAGTTTTATTTAAGTATTTTGTTTTTATTTAAAAACATATAAAAAAAATATATATAAATCTAGTTTTAAGATTTTTATTTATAAAATTATAAAGTGATTCTATTTTTATTTAAGTTTTAAATATAAGTTTTTATTATACACATATTTTTTTTTATAAACAGAAAAAAATTAAAAACAGAAAATAAAAAAAAATAAAAAAAAAAAACGCGTCAGTTTTAAACTGTTCCAGGTTTGAATTTCTGAACCTCGCGAATCGCGGGGTTTGATGCCTTGAATACCGCAACTCGCGGAGGGTACCTGACACGCAACAGAACCCTAATTCTGCATTAATTACGGGTAATTAATTATTATTATTATTATTATTTAACCCTAATTATTATTATTATAATTAGTTTTATTTTAAGTTTTACTTTTTATTTAATTTGTTTTATTTAGTAAATTAGTTTAATTAAATTATAAAATTAATAGTTTTAATAAATAAATAATATAAAAATAATATTTTTATAAAAATTGTACTTTTTACAACTTTTTGTATATTTTTATATTTTGTCCCGTTTTAATCGTTGTAGCGTAATATTTGTATTTTTAGCTCATATTTAGTTTTAAACTTAGATTTTGCCATAGTTATTTTTACTCCTAGATTTTTAGTCTTTGCCGTAGAATTCCTTAAGTGCTTTTTCTTTAGACTAAGATTTAGGTACTTTAGAATTTTGCGACGCCTTTTTAAGTTTTAGTTTCTTTTTAAGTTATTTCCATTTGGGATATAGTTTTACTTGTAAGATTTAATATTTTTAGACGACTTTTACCTATGTATCAATTATCATTCCAATTAGTAATCTCAATTTGCGATTATAATTTTAAGTTAGTTGTAGTAATAAGGTTAGGTTAGTCAAGTATTTTTAAGTTTTATAAGTTTCTTTTATTTTTCCGTCACCTTTTATTTTTCAACCATTTTTCTTTTTCAATCTTTTTCCGACGAACTCTTTTTCTTTCTTATTTCTCGCTATTCTAGTTTTTAGGACATAGATTTTTATTCTACTTCTTATCTAAATTTCTTAAAATTACGAAATTTTTTTTTAAGTGGTTAAATTGATAGACATAAAAATTTTCTGGTTCGTAGTAATAGTTGGATTTGTACGTGGACCGGGTTATTGGAGCCAAACAGTCCTCAATTATATTGAGACCAAATGAATCCTGCCCCTCTGCTGCATCTTTTGGCTATTCAAAACGTGGGCAAAATCAGAAAAGTCTATTAATTGGATAACTTATTATAATTTTTCTTTCCTTTTAAAAACTAATAGGATATTCAGTGAATGCACCGAGCAAGACGATCACCACCTTTGGTACGTTCACCACCTGTAACTAGATCAAGACATTTAGCAAATATAACCGCCGTTGATTTTTCTTTAGAATCGTCATCCAGTCAACCAAATACTTCAGTTCAAATTTCCAATAATCCATTTTTTGAACCCGACCTCACAATTGAGAATCCGGAGAATATTCAGGAACGGTTCGTAGATCCTGAACCACTAAACTTTCCCCCGGAATCACCAATCATTCAAACAGAGATTGTTGAGGAACGAACCATTAAATCAGAATCCTCTAGTGATTCCGATTCAACAAATTCAATTATTGAGAATCTGGAACCTTTAAGTATGGAAGACCGAATGAGAGCTAAACGCACTGGCCAAGGTCACGCAATAACTCATCCAGACATTAATGCGCCAGATTATGAAATCAAAGGACAAATTCTACACATGGTGACTAATCAATGCCAATTTAGTGGTGCGTCGAAGGAAGATCCAAATGAACATTTACGAACCTTTAATAGGATATGCACACTATTTAAAATTCGAGAAGTGGAGGATGAACAGATATATCTCATGTTATTTCCCTGGACTTTAAAGGGATAAGCCAAAGATTGGTTGGAATCGTTACCTGAAGGGGCGATCGATACATGGGACGTATTAGTTGAAAAATTTCTTAAACAATTCTTTCCTGCATCTAAAGCCGTAAGACTTCAAGCAGAAATTGTTACGTTCACACAGAAACCAAATGAAACTCTATATGAGGCGTGGACTAGATATGGAAAGTTGTTAAGAGGATGTCCGCAACATGGTTTAGACACCTGTCAAATAGCACAAATATTCTACCAAGGATGCGACATCACTACAAGGAAAGACATAGATATAGCAGCTGGTGGTTCTATTATGAAGAAAACCGAAACTGATGCTTACAAAATTATTGATAACACTGCTTCCCACTCACATGAGTGGCACCAAGAAAAAGACATCGTTAGATCATCTAAAGCAGCTAGAGCCGATTCTAGCCATGACTTAGATTCCATTTCCGCAAAGATAGATGCTGTGGAAAGACGAATGGAAAAGATGACTAAAGATATTCACTCAATACGAATTAGTTGTGAGCAGTGTGGAGGACCACATTTGACAAAAGATTTTCTCAGTATTGAATTAACAATGGAACAAAGAGAGAATATTTCATACATAAACCAAAGGCCTGGAAATAATTATCAGAATAATTATCAACCGCCAAGACCGATTTACAATCAAAACCAGAATTATAACCGAAATATTCCATACAACAACCAACAAGGTCCTAGCAATCAACAAGTATCCAATAATACTTACAATCAGCAAAGACCTAATTTTCAAAACAAACCACCACAACAAACCGATGATAAAAAGCCAAATTTAGAAGATATGATGACGAAGCTAGTTGAAACTCAAACGCAGTTTTTTACATCTCAAAAACAAACCAATGAACAAAATGCTCAAGCATTTAGAAATCAACAAGCTTCTATTCAAAATCTAGAACAAGAAGTGAGTAACCTAGCAAGGTTAATAGGTGAAAGAAAACCGGGAAGTCTACCTAGTGATACAAATGCTAACCCCCGGAATGAAACAGCTAAAGCCATTACTACAAGAAGTGGTACAACACTTAAACCACCTGAAATACCTGTAACTTCTGATGAAGCTATTCCTACTCCACAAGAACCACAACCTAATCAAGATAAGGAAAAAGAACCGGTAGTTGAGAAGGTTAATGAAGATAACACAGCTAAGGATAAACCTTATGTTAAACCATACCAACCACCACTTCCTTACCCGAGTAAAATGAAGAAAGAGAAACTTGAAGCCGAGCAATCCAAATTCTTGGATATGTTTAAACAGATAAATGTAAATCTTCCTTTCATTGATATGATTTCAGGAATGCCTAGATATGCTAAATTCTTGAAAGATCTAATCTCAAATAGAAAGAAAATGGAAGAACTCTCGGCTGTTACTATGAATGCTAATTGTTCAGCAGTGCTGTTGAATAAGATACCAGAAAAACTATCTGATCCAGGAAGTTTCACAATTCCATGTTTTCTGGGTAGTCTTAGTTCAATAGAAGCATTGGCAGACTTAGGTGCTAGTATAAATCTAATGCCGTATTCACTATACGCTAAACTAGACCTTGGAGAATTGAAACCAACCAGAATAAGCAAACAACTAGCCGATAGATCAATAAAATATCCTAGAGGGATAATGGAGAACATGCTAGTTAAAGTTGGTACTTTAGTATTTCCAGTAGATTTTGTTGTTTTGGACATGGAAGAAGATTCTCAAGGTCCTCTCATATTAGGAAGACCATTCTTAAACACGGCTAAAGCAATGATAGACGTGTTCGGTAAGAAATTGACCCTAAGTATATAGGATGAGAGTGTTACCTTTTCAGTTGATAGAGCAATGCAACAACCACAATCTGCAGATGATACATGTTATTATATTCAAACTATAGATGCACATGCAGAATTATTAGAAGAATTTCCAGAATTACAAGAAACAGGAGAATGTTCTTTAGGAGAAGGTAATGAACCAATTGATGAAGCTGAAATGTTAGCTACACTTATAGCTAATGGATATGAACCAACAACAGAAGAAATTCAAATGCTAAAAGAAGAAGACAGATATCGATATAAATCATCGATAGAAGAACCTCCGAAATTAGAGTTAAAGCCACTTCCAAACCATTTGGAATACGCTTATTTACATGGTGAATCCGAATTACCTGTAATAATATCGTCTTCTCTTACTGAAAATGAGAAATCACAACTCATTTCTGTGTTGAAAGCTCATAAACCAGCCATTGCATGGAAGATTCATGATATTAAAGGAATAAGTCCTTCGTCTTGCACACATAAAATCCTTATGGAAGAAGGTCATAAAACGTATGTGCAACGCCAACGAAGACTAAATCCTAATATGCAAGATGTAGTTAAGAAAGAGATTATTAAACTGCTAGATGCAGGTTTAATTTATCCAATCTTTGATAGTCCATGGGTAAGCCCAGTTCAATGCGTACCTAAGAAGGGTGGCATGACTGTCATTACAAATGAGAAAAATGAGCTTATTCCTACTAGGACTGTAACAGGATGGCGTGTATGTATTGATTATAGAAAATTAAATGACGCCACCAGAAAAGATCACTTTCCCTTACCTTTCATAGATCAAATGTTGGAAAGATTAGCCGGAAATAGTTACTATTGTTTTCTAGATGGATTTTCCGGATATTTTCAAATTCCAATAGCACCCGAGGACCAAGAGAAAACCACATTCACGTGCCCTTATGGTACTTTTGCTTACAAACGCATGCCATTTGGACTTTGCAACGCCCCTGCAACCTTTCAAAGGTGCATGATGGCGATTTTTCACGACATGATAGAAGAATGCATGGAAGTTTTCATGGATGACTTTTCGGTCTTCGGTGATACATTTGAATCATGTCTAGTTAATCTTGAACGAATGCTTATTAGATGCGAACAATCAAATCTAGTACTTAATTGGGAGAAATGCCATTTCATGGTTAAAGAAGGCATCGTTCTTGGACATAAAATTTCAAAAGAAGGAATTGAAGTGGATAGAGCTAAAGTAGATGTAATTGCTAAATTTCCACATCCCACCAATGTTAGAGGAGTTAGGAGTTTTCTAGGGCATGCCGGTTTTTACCGACGTTTCATAAAAGATTTTTCTAAAATTGCCACTCCGATGAATAAACTCCTAGAAAAGGATGCTCTATTCATCTTTTCAGATGAGTGTATCAAATATTTTAATATTCTTAAAGAAAAACTCACTAATGCACCGATCATGATAACACCAAATTGGAATCTACCATTTGAACTAATGTGCGATGCAAGTGATTTTGCAATGGGAGCCGTTTTAGGACAAAGGATTGAAAAACGATTTCAACCTATATATTATGCTAGTAAGACGTTACAAGGAGCACAAACGAACTATACAACTACTGAAAAAGAACTCCTTGCTATTGTCTTTGCTTTTGACAAATTTCGATCATATCTCGTTCTAGCAAAAACGGTGGTCTATACCGACCATTCTGCTCTTAGATACCTATTTTCAAAACAAGATGCTAAACCAAGATTAATCCGTTGGATCTTACTCTTACAAGAGTTTGATATTGAAATCCGAGATAAAAGAGGAGCAGAAAATCTTGCCGCTGATCATCTTTCTCGTCTTGAAAATCCCGAATTAGAAGTTCTAAATGAATCAGCCATACAAGACAACTTTCCTGATGAATATCTATTGAAGATAGATTATAATGAAATTCCATGGTTTGCAGACTATGCAAACTATTTAGTATGTGGATTCCTTGAAAAAGGATTATCGTACTAAAGACGAAAGAAATTCTTCAGTGATATAAAACACTATTTCTGGGAAGATCCACATTTGTTTAAAAGTTGTCCAGATGGAATAATACGCCGATGTGTATTTGGAGATGAAGCTAGTAAAATATTAAACCATTGTCACACAGGACCAACAGGAGGGCATTATGGGCCTCAACTAACAGCAAGAAAAGTTTATGATGCTGGATTCTATTGGCCTACAATTTACAAAGACGCACACCTTCTTTGCAAATCCTGTGATGCTTGTCAAAGGGCCGGAAAAATAAGTCAACGTGATGAAATGCCACAAAATGTCATCCAAGTATGTGAAGTATTTGACATTTGGGGTATAGACTTTATGGGTCCATTTCCAAAATCTCATAATAATCTATATATACTCGTAGCCATTGATTATGTATCTAAATGGGCGGAAGCACAAGCTCTCCCAACTAACGATGCACGAGTTGTAGTCAACTTTTTAAAACGTCTTTTTGCAAGGTTTGGAACACCGAAAGCTTTAATAAGTGATCGGGGTACTCATTTCTGTAATAATCAACTTGAGAAAGTTCTTAAAAGATATGGAGTAACTCATAAATTGGAGGATGCACTCTGGGCTTTTAGAACAGCCTACAAAACTCCAATTGGAACCACACCTTTTAGACTTGTTTATGGAAAAGCATGTCATCTTCCAGTAGAAATTGAACACAAAGCATTTTGGGCTTTGAAGACATGTAATCTTGATTTACATGAAGCCGGACGTCTACGATTAAGTCAACTAAACGAATTAGAAGAATTAAGACATGAAGCATACCAAAATTCGTTAATCTATAAAGAAAGAACGAAGAAATGGCATGATAAAAGAATCAGAAGTTCAAAAGAATTTAAAGAAGGAGACAGAGTTCTTCTTTTCAATTCACGATTCAAGCTATTTCCTGGAAAATTGAAATCAAGATGGTCTGGACCATTCATAGTCAAAAGAGTTTTCCCATACGGAACGATAGAATTAATAAATTCAAATGGGATTGAATTTAAAGTTAATGGTCACAGAGTTAAACATTACATACATGGTCCGATGGAAGTCGACAACGAAGTTAATCACAATTTCGACACCACAGCTAACTAAGTGTGGGGAGAATCAAGTCTTTAAAGGATAATATGTATTTCTTTTACAGTTAGATTGTCTGTTTTCGTGTAGTTCTCGAAAATGGAACCCGAATGGTCTTTCCCTAGCAGACCCTAAAGAACTAGTCTTCTCCCCCCATTCTGAATTTTTAATTTTTTTAGGTTTTTACAAAATGAAGACTGCCTGTGAACTAAACCATGGTCTAATGCTACACGCTTTGATCACTAAACGTAATAATGACATACTACCGAGTGAATTAGTATCAGTAATCAGAGAAAGAATGGACGGAGTTAGAAAAGAATCCAGATGCGAAGATAATAAGTTACAATTTGGTAAAGGAAAATCAAAATCCGCAGCAAAAAGAAGAGCACGACACCTAGAACGATGTCACAAATGCGGAAAATGGTTACATGGAGGTAAATGTTCAAATAATCAAACCTATTCAAATACCGAATTTGTTACTTTATGCAGAAACGGACCGTTCATATGTTTAGAAGAAAAGACACTGAATGCTCGAGGTTACGCCTATGTAGCTATGGAAAACCAATTAAACCAACTATCTTATGAATGGGATAGATCATATAACTAAGAAATCTATTTCACAGGTATGTCTGTACAGTTTTTATTTTTATTTTTATTTTTAACCTTTTGATAATAAATGCTAATTTGTTCGCTAAAAAGTATTAAATTGGTATTGAATAAAATTAGGTTTGGCGACCGAAATTATTGATATCATTCAAAAATTTATTATATCACTTCGAAATTTAACGTTTATTCTTAAGGTATAAATATCTTTAATCAATCAACCCAAAATATTTCAAAAATTTGTCATGAGTTAAATTAGGTCTTGGAACCGAAATTACTTTACCGAAAAGAGGGGCGCATATTTTTGATAATATTTGATTGATTAAAGTGGGATAAAAAGCCAAAAAGATTTTTAATTTTATTTTTACCATGTTTTTAAAATTAATATTTAAATCTTAAATTAATATTGTAAACTTTGTAAAAACAATATATTTAAAAATGTAAATATTTGAAAAATTAATATAAGTTTGGTGTGAATTTATAATATGAATTTTTAAATTAAATTTGGTGTGAATTTTTAATTTTTAAAATATGAATTTTTAATTTTATGCATTTCAAATTTTAAGTTTGGTGTGAATTTTTAATATTAATTTTGAATTTTATATTTAAGTTGTGTGAATTTAAAAACAAAAATTTACTTTATCTCATTAAGTTAAAAATATGATTTTTAAAATTCGTCGTAAGTTGAAGACTAGGTCTTTGAACCAAAATTACTTTACCCGAGGGAGGGACGAGAACTTTTATTATCATTATTTTTAATCTTATTGAATTAAAGTATGCCAAAAACATTGAAAAAACCCAAAAATCTTAGCTTTTAAAACAATCGCTATAAAAAGACAAATTTTAAAATTTTGTCGAGGGACGGACTAGGACATCGATCCGAAACGACCTCGTCCTAAATAACAAGGGAAACAAAATTTTAAAATTAAGTACTTAATTGTTTTATAAGTTAATGATTATAAAAAAAAAAAAAAATAGCAAACTCCGCGACTCGCGGAGTTTGAAGGGTCCAAACACCGCGAGTCGCGGGAGGACCAAAATACAGAAAAAAAAATATAAACGCACAAACTGATCAGTCCACACCCCCAAAACAGAAAACACTGCGAAATACTCCGAAAAAACACCCAAAAACACCCCCAAAATCACAATTTTTAACCGTTAATCACCAAATCTTTTACTAAAATCATGTTGAGAAGGATGCTATCTAGGAATTACTCAAGAAAAACGGTAAATTTCTACACCTAAACACCATTTAATCCGAAATTAGTGTTCTTGAGCAATTTTTTCTCCAATTTGATTTTGATGCTTTTTAGTGTAATTAGGCTTAAATTGTTTATGTATTATGCTTGTATAACCTAGATTGATGCTGTTTAACATGATTAGAAGCCTTAAACTTCAAATTTTGAGTAATCTAGGGTTTGTGTTCTTCAGCAAATTTGGGGCTTTTTGATATAAACAGGTTATGGCCGATTTTTATCATGAATTATTGCTAAATTAAGTAGTGTAACATGTTTAGGTAGTTAAATGATCCAAACTTTGAGCCTAAACATGATTTTGAGAATTAAAGTGGACTTTTTCAAGTCTAAAAATTCATGAACTTGATTTTTGAAAGATAATGCCATTTGAGACTTGTTTAATTGCTAGTAATGATTATTTTGACATGTTATTTGAGTTGAATGCTTATGAACTTGGCAAAAATTTTCATATATGCTTATTTGAAAAAGTGTAGATTTGATAAAAATGTGAAAATGAGCTTAAGTTTGATATAAATTGATCATGTCATTGTAATTATTTTGATTGATGATTTTGCTGACACTAATGCATATTTGGATGCACAAAAATTGTGTTTGATGTGTTTTGCAGACTGAAAGGGGTGAATCTTCATCCCAAGCTCGCAATGCTCCTGCTGAGAATGCGGAACAACAGGAGGTGGATAACTACTACAAGCAGGATATACCTCATCCAGTCATGACCTTTTCTGATATGCACTTGGAAGAGTTGCACCCGAACCTGAGATTTGACAGACTTTGGATAGATTATCCAAAATATCAAAGGGGTTTGCATACTCTTCATTCTAAGGTTGTTGAGGTACCAAGGGTCATAGAATGGGGACCCTTAGAAGCTGTAGAATTGGCCGGGCCAATTAGGGAATTACTTGTACAGAGGTATGGTAATTCTACTTTTAATGACTGGGTACGTTTATTCACCATGCGTAGACCTGTATATAAAGTATGGTGTGAAGAATTGTTATGTAGTATAGAGTTGAATGATCGGGTAGCTAGTTTAACCGATCGTTCTTTTATTAGATTTTTGTTAGGCGGTTCGATGCGCCACATGTCTTTACTAGACATGGCTCAGGCTTTACGTATATATACGCCTGAGGAGTTAGCATCTGCTGATTGTAGAGGGTTGATACTAAACGGTAGAAAGATAGATGAAAATTTTGATACACACGGTGTATGGAGTCAAATGACAAGCCATCACCGATTCAAAGGGGGAAATTACTCTTATTTGGATATAGATAGAGCCGAATTAAGAGTGATTCATAGGTTTTTAGCTAATTCGATTACACAAAGAGGTAAGAACAAGGAAAAGGTAAATGAACAGGATTTGTTTTACCATATGTGTATTCGAGACCCACAAAGCGCTGTGATAATGCTAAAAACGAACATATATTTCATAGCATTATTCCTCAAGAAAGACAAGCTTTTAGTTGCAATTGTTCTATTTACAAGTGATATTCGTTTAAATAATAAAAGGTGAAGACAAAAGACAGATTCGACGATTTGAAGACGCAAACGACCAAAAAGCTCAAAAGAACAAAAGACAATCAAAAAGGTTCCAATTATTGATAAGAAACGTCTCGAAATCACAAGAGTACAAGATTCAAAACGCAAAGTACAAGATATTAAATTGTACGCAAGGACGTTCAAAAAACCGGAACCGGGACCAGAGTCAACTCTTAACGCTCGACGCAACGGACTAAAAATTACAAGTTAACTATGTATATAAATATAATATAATATATAATTAATTATATTAATTATATATATATTATATATATATATTATTAAAACCGTCGGCAGCCAGAAACTCCAAGGGTGTGAAATGAAAATACCTCTCCGCGACTCGCGGAGTTTGAAGGGCTTTTTGCCGCGAGTCGCGGAGCCCCAAAATTCATTTCTGGCTATAAAGCCAACCGAATTCTGATCGAATTTTACACTATATTTTTCATCTCTCTCTCAATATATACGAGTAATATATATTTATATTTATAATTTATATTTTAATTTTAATTATAATTCTAATAATAAGGGTATGTTAGCGAATGTTGTAAGGGTGTAAGTCGAAATTCTGTCCGTGTAACGCTACGCTATTTTTAATCATTGTAAGTTATGTTCAACCTTTTTACATTAATGTCTCGTAGCTAAGTTATTATTATGCTTGTTTAAAACGAAGTAATCATGATGTTGGGCTAATTACTAAAATTGGGTAATTGGGCTTTGTACCATAATTGGGGTTTGGACAAAAGAACGACACTTGTGGAAACTAGACTATGGGCTATTAATGGGCTTTATATTTGTTTAACTAAATGAAAGTTTGTTAATGTTAATATAAAGATTTACAATTGGGCGTCCCTATAAATTACCATATACACTCGATCGGACACGATGGGCGGGGTATTTATATGTACGAATAATCGTTCATTTAACCGGACACGGGAATGGATTAATAGCCACTAGAATAATTAAAACAGGGGTGAAATTACATTCAAGGGTAATTGGTGTAATTGTTAACAAAGTAGTAAAACCTTGGTTTACACGCAGTCGATAACCTGGTGTATTCATTAAACAAAGTATTAAAACCTTGTTACAATTCGAATCCCCAATTAGTTGGAATATTTATCTTCGGGTATAATAATAATTTGACAAGGACACTTGCAATTTATATTTATGACTGATGGACTGTTATGGACAAAAACCAGACGGACATATTAAATAATCCAGGACAAAGGACAATTAACCCATGGGCATAAAACTAAAATCAACACGTCAAACATCATGATTACGGAAGTTTAAATAAGCATAATTCTTTTATTTTATATTTAATTTCCTTTATTTTATATTTAATTGCACTTCTAATAATCGCACTTTTATTTATTGTTATTTTATTTAATCGCACTTTTAATTATCGTACTTTTAATTATCGCAATTTAATTTTATCGCATTTTTATTATTCGCAATTTCATTATCGTTATTTACTTTACGCTTTAATTTAAAGTCTTATATTTTACATTAGGTTTTAACTGCGACTAAAGTTTTAAAATCGACAAACCGGTCATTAAACGGTAAAAACCCCCCTTTATAATAATAATATCACTTATATATATATTTGTATTTTTATAAAAGTAAACTAATATAGCGTTGAGCTTTGTTTAAAGATTTCCCTGTGGAACGAACCGGACTTACTAAAAACTACACTACTGTACGATTAGGTACACTGCCTATAAGTGTTGTAGCAAGGTTTAAGTATATCCATTCTATAAATAAATAAATATCTTGTGTAAAATTGTATCGTATTTAATAGTATTTTCTGCTAAAATTTAATAGTATTTTATACCCCCCTGCTTTGACATCAAGTATTTTTGGCGCCGCTGCCGGGGAAAAAACTCTTAAAAGCCGGAAGCGCAACGCTAATAATAAAAAAAAAAAAAAAAAATTTTAGTTACTTTTATTAAAAATTCGTTTTTGTAAAAATACGTTTTAAATATTCGAAAAATATAAAAAGAAAAACAAAAATATAAGTATTTTTAGGATTTTGTTAAATATTTAAGTTTTATAAGTTTCTTTATCTTTATTTTAATTTATAAAAATATAAATTTTATTAAAAATCGTTTATTTAAATTAAAAACAGAAAACAGAAAATAATAAAAAAAAAAAAAAATAAATAAAGAAAACGCGTAAAAGTGAAACCTGTCAACTGTTTTTCTGAACCCCGCGACTCGCGGGGTTTTCCTCTTTAATTGCCGCGACTCGCGGAGGACCTCTGACACACGGACAAAACCCTAATCAAGCATTGATTACGGGGTTTTAATTATTATTATTATTATTTAACTTAATTATTATTATTATTATTATTAATTTTAGTTTTATTTTTACTTTTTACTTTATATATGTATTTTGTTTAATTAGTTTTATTAAAATTGTAAAATTAGTAGTTTTTATTAAATAAATAATATAAAAATAATATTTTTATAAAAATTGTACTTTTTAAAAAAAAAACTTTTTGTATATTTTTATATTTTGTACCTTTTTAATCGTTGTAGCGTAATATTTGTATTTTTTAGCTCATAATTAATTTTAAACTTAGTTTTTGCTATAATTATTTTTACTCCTAGATTTTTAGGCTTTGCCGTAGAATTCCTTAAGTGCCTTTTCTTTAGACTAAGATTTAGGTGCTTTAGAATTTTGCGACGCCTTTTTAAGTTTTAGTTTCTTTTTAAGTTATTTCCATTTGGGATTTAGTTTTTCCTTGTAAGCTTTAATATTTTTAGACCTTTTACTATGTATCAATTATCATTTCAATTAGTAATTTCAATTTGCGATTATAATTTTAAGTTAGTTGTAGTAATAAGGTTAAATTAGTTAAGTATTTTTAAGTTTTTTTTTTTAAGTTTCTTTTATTTTTCCGTCACCTTTTATTTTTCAACCATTTTTCTTTTTCGACCTTTTTCGACGAACTCTTTGTCTTTCTTATTTCTCGCTATTCTAGTTTTAGGACTTAGAATTTTTTTTTTTCTACTTCTTATCTAAATTTCTAAAAATTACGAAAATTTATTTTAAGTGGTTAAATTAATAGACATCAAAATTTTCTGGTTCGTAGTAATAGTTGGATTTGTACGTGGACCGGGTTATTGGAGCCAAACAGTCCTCAATTATATTGAGACCAAACGAATCCTGCCCCTCTGCTGCATCTTTTGGCTATTCGAAACGTGGGCAAAATCAGAAAAGTCTATTGATTGGATAACTTATTATAATTTTTCTTTCCTTTTAAAAACTAATAGGATATTCTGTGAATGCACCGAGCAAGACGTTCATCACCTTTTGTACGTTCACCACCTGTAACTCGATCAAGACATCGTTTAACAAATATAACCGCCGTTGATTTTTCTTTAGAATCGTCATCCAGTCGACCAAGTACTTCAGTTCAAATTACCGATAATCCATTTTTTGAACCCAACCTCACAATTGAGAATCCAGAAAATATTCAGGAACGGTTCATAGATCCTGAACCATTAAACTTTCCTCCGGAACCAACAATCATTCAAACAGAGATTGTTGAGGAACGAACTATTAAATCAGAATCATTTAGTGATACCGATTCAACAAATTCAATTATGGAGAATCTGGAACCTTTAAGTATGGAAGACCGAATGAGAGCTAAACGCACTGGCCAAGGTCACGCAATTACTCATCCAGACATTAATGCGCCAGATTATGAAATCAAAGGACAAATTCTACACATGGTGACTAATCAATGCCAATTTAGTGGTGCGCCGAAGGAAGATCCAAATGAACATCTACGTACCTTTAATAGGATCTGCACACTATTTAAAATACGAGAAGTGGAGGATGAACAGATATATCTCATGTTATTTCCCTGGACTTTAAAGGGAGAAGCCAAAGATTGGTTGGAATCGTTACCTGAAGGGGCGATTGATACATGGGACGTTTTAATTGATAAATTTCTTAAACAATTCTTTCCTGCATCTAAAGCCGTAAGACTTCAAGCAGAAATTGTTACGTTCACACAGAAGCCAAATGAAACTCTATATGAGGCGTGGACAAGATATGGAAAGTTGTTAAGAGGATGTCCGCAACATGGTTTAGACACCTGTCAAATAGTACAAATATTTTACCGAGGATGCGACATCACTACAAGAAAAGACATAGATATAGCAGCTGGTGGTTCTATTATGAAGAAAACCGAAACTGATGCTTACAAAATTATTGATAATACTGCTTCCCACTCACATGAGTGGCACCAAGAAAAAGATATCATTAGATCATCTAAAGCAGCTAGAGCCGATTCTAGCCATGACTTAGATTCCATTTCCGCAAAGATAGATGCTGTGGAGAGACGAATGGAAAAGATGACTAAGGATATTCATGCTATACGAATTAGTTGTGAGCAGTGTGGAGGACCACATTTGACAAAAGATTGTCTCAATATTGAATTAACAATGGAACAAAGAGAGAATATTTTATACATAAACCAAAGGCCTGGAAATAATTATCAGAATAATTATCAACCGCCAAGACCGATTTACAATCAAAACCAGAATTATAACCGAAATATTCCATACAACAACCAACAAGGTCCTAGCAATCAACAATTATCCAATAATACTTACAATCAGCAAAGACCGAATTTTCAAAACAAACCACCACAACAAACCGATGATAAAAAGCCAAATTTAGAAGATATGATGACGAAGCTAGTTGAAACTCAAACGCAGTTTTTCACATCTCAGAAACAAACCAATGAACAAAATGCTCAAGCATTTAGAAATCAACAAGCTTCTATTCAAAATCTGGAACAAGAAGTGAGTAACCTAGCAAGGTTAATAGGTGAAAGAAAACCGGGAAGTCTACCAAGCGATACAAATGCTAACCCCCGGAATGAAACAGCTAAAGCTATTACCACAAGAAGTGGTACAACACTTAAACCACCTGAAATACCTGTAACTTCTGATGAAACTATTCCTACTCCACAAGAACCACAACCTGATCAAGATAAGGAAAAAGAACCGGTAGTTGAAAAGGTTAATGAAGATAACACAGTTAAGGATAAACCTTATGTTAAACCATACCAACCACCACTTCCTTACCCGAGTAAAATGAAGAAAGAAAAACTTGAAGCCGAGCAATCCAAATTCTTGGATATGTTTAAACAGATAAATGTAAATCTTCCTTTCATTGATGTGATTTCAGGAATGCCAAGGTATGCTAAATTCTTGAAAGATCTAATCACGAATAGAAAGAAAATGGAAGAACTCTCGGCTGTTACTATGAATGCTAATTGTTCAGCAGTGCTGTTGAATAAGATACCAGAAAAACTATCTGATCCAGGAAGTTTCACAATTCCATGTTTTCTGGGTAGTCTTAGTTCAATAGAAGCATTGGCAGATTTAGGTGCTAGTATAAATCTAATGCCGTATTCACTATACGCTAAACTAGACCTTGGAGAATTGAAACCAACCAGAATAAGCATACAACTAGCCGATAGATCAATAAAATATCCTAGAGGGATAATGGAGAACATGCTAGTTAAAGTTGGTACTTTAGTATTTCCAGTAGATTTTGTTGTTTTAGACATGGAAGAAGATTCTCAAGTTCCTCTCATATTAGGAAGACCATTCTTAAACACGGCTAAAGCAATGATAGACGTGTTCGGTAAGAAACTGACCCTAAGTATAGAGGATGAGAGTGTTACCTTTTCAGTTGATAGAGCAATGCAACAACCACAATCTGCAGATGATACATGTTATTATATTCAAACTATAGATGCACATGCAGAATTATTAGAAGAATTTCCAGAATTACAAGGAACAGGAGAATGTTCTTTAGGAGAAGGTAATGAACCAATTGATGAAGCTGAAATGTTAGCTACACTTATAGCTAATGGATATGAACCAACAACAGAAGAAATTCAAATGCTAAAAGAAGAAGACAGATATCGATATAAATCATCGATAGAAGAACCTCCGAAATTAGAATTAAAGCCACTTCCAAACCATTTGGAATACGCTTATTTACATGGTGAATCTGAATTACCTGTAATAATATCGTCTTCTCTTACTGAAAATGAGAAATCACAACTCATTTCTGTGTTGAAAGCTCATAAACCAGCCATTGCATGGAAGATTCATGATATTAAAGGAATAAGTCCTTCGTATTGCACACATAAAATCCTTATGGAAGAAGGTCATAAAACGTATGTGCAACGCCAACGAAGACTAAATCCTAATATGCAAGATGTAGTTAAGAAAGAGATTATTAAACTGCTAGATGCAGGTTTGATATATCCAATTTCTGATAGTCCATGGGTAAGCCCAGTTCAATGCGTGCCTAAGAAGGGTGGCATGACTGTCATTACAAATGAGAAAAATGAGCTTATTCCTACTAGGACTGTAACAGGATGGCGTGTATGTATTGATTATAGAAAATTAAATGACGCCACCAGAAAAGATCACTTTCCCTTACCTTTCATAGATCAAATGTTGGAAAGATTAGCCGGAAATAGTTACTATTGTTTTCTAGATGGATTTTCCGGATATTTTCAAATTCCAATAGCACCCGAGGATCAAGAGAAAACCACATTCACGTGCCCTTATGGTACTTTTGCTTACAAACGCATGCCATTTGGACTTTGCAACGCCCCTGCAACCTTTCAAAGGTGTATGATGGCGATTTTTCACGACATGATAGAAGAATGCATGGAAGTATTCATGGATGACTTTTCAGTCTTCGGTGATACATTTAAATCATGTCTAGTTAATCTGGAACGAATGCTAATTAGATGCGAAAAATCAAATCTAGTACTTAATTGGGAGAAATGCCATTTCATGGTTAAAGAAGGCATCGTTCTTGGACATAAAATTTCAAAAGAAGGAATTGAAGTGGATAGAGCTAAAGTAGATGTAATTGCTAAACTTCCACATCCCACCAATGTTAGAGGAGTTAGGAGTTTTCTAGGGCATGCCGGTTTTTACCGACGTTTCATAAAAGATTTTTCTAAAATTGCCACTCCTATGAATAAACTCCTAGAAAAGGATGCGCCATTCATCTTTTCAGATGAATGTATCAAATCTTTTAATATTCTTAAAGAAAAACTCACTAATGCACCGATCATGATAACACCAAATTGGAATCTACCATTTGAACTAATGTGCGATGCAAGTGATTTTGCAATGGGAGCCGTTTTAGGACAAAGGATTGAAAAACGATTTCAACCTATATATTATGCTAGTAAGACGTTACAAGGAGCACAAACGAACTATACAACTACTGAAAAAGAACTCCTTGCTATTGTCTTTGCTTTTGACAAATTTCGATCATATCTCGTTCTAGCAAAAACGGTGGTCTATACCGACCATTCTGCTCTTAGATACCTATTTTCAAAACAAGATGCTAAACCAAGATTAATCCGTTGGATCTTACTCTTACAAGAGTTTGATATTGAAATCCGAGATAAAAAAGGAGCAGAAAATCTCGCCGCTGATCATCTTTCTCGTCTTGAAAATCCCGAATTAGAAGTTCTAAATGAATCGGCCATACAAGACAACTTTCCTGATGAATATCTATTGAAGATAGATTATAAAGAAATCCCATGGTTTGCAGACTATGCAAACTACTTAGTTTGTGGATTCCTTGAAAAAGGATTATCGTACCAAAGACGAAAGAAATTCTTCAGTGATATAAAACACTATTTCTGGGAAGATCCACATCTGTTTAAAAGTTGTCCCGATGGAATAATACGCCGATGTGTATTTGGAGATGAAGCTAGTAAAATATTAACCCATTGTCACACAGGACCAACAGGAGGGCATTATGGGCCTCAACTAACAGCAAGAAAAGTTTATGAAGCTGGATTCTATTGGCCTACAATTTACAAAGACGCACACCTTCTTTGCAAATCCTGTGATGCATGTCAAAGGGCCGGAAAAATAAGTCAACGTGATGAAATGCCACAAAATGTCATCCAAGTATGTGAAGTATTTGACATTTGGGGTATTGACTTTATGGGTCCATTTCCAAAATCTCATAATAATCTATATATACTCGTAGCCATTGATTATGTATCTAAATGGGCGGAAGCACAAGCTCTCCCAACTAACGATGCACGAGTTGTAGTCAACTTTTTAAAACGTCTTTTTGCAAGGTTTGGAACACCGAAAGCTTTAATAAGTGATCGGGGTACTCATTTCTGTAATAATCAACTTGAGAAAGTTCTTAAAAGATATGGAGTAACTCATAAAATCTCCACCGCATATCATCCACAAACAAGTGGACAAGTTGAAAATACAAACCGAGCTTTAAAACGTATTCTTGAAAAAACCGTAGGATCAAATCCAAAGGAATGGTCCATTAAATTGGAGGATGCACTCTGGGCTTTTAGAACAGCCTACAAAACTCCAATTGGAACCACACCTTTTAGACTTGTTTATGGAAAAGCATGTCATCTTCCAGTAGAAATTGAACACAAAGCATTTTGGGCTTTGAAGACATGTAATCTTGATTTACATGAAGCTGGACGTCTACGATTAAGTCAACTAAACGAATTAGAAGAATTAAGACATGAAGCATACGAAAATTCGTTAATCTATAAAGAAAGAACGAAGAAATGGCATGATAAAAGAATCAGAAGTTCAAAAGAATTTAAAGAAGGAGACAGAGTTCTTCTTTTCAATTCACGATTCAAGCTATTTCCTGGAAAATTGAAATCAAGATGGTCTGGACCATTCATAGTCAAAAGAGTTTTCCCATACGGAACGATAGAATTAATAAATTCAAATGGGATTGAATTTAAAGTTAATGGTCACAGAGTTAAACATTACATACAGGGTCCGATGGAAGTCGACAACGAAGTTACTCACAATTTCGATACCACAGCTAACTAAGTGTGGGGAGAATCAAGTCTTTAAAGGATAATATGAATTTCTGTTAGAGTTAGATTGTCTGTTTTCGTGTAGTTCTCGAAAATGGAACACGTATGGTCTTTCCCTAGCAGACCCTAAAGAACTAGTCTCCTCCCCCCATTCTGAATTTTTATTTTTTTTAGGTTTTTACAAAATGAAGACTGCCTGTGAACTAAACCATGGTCTAATGCTACACGCTTTGATCACTAAACGTAATAATGACATACTCCCGAGCGAAATAGTATCAGTAATCAGAGAAAGAATGGACGGAGTTAGAAAAGGATCCAGATGCGAAGATAATAAGTTACAATTTGGTAAAGGAAAATCAAAATCCGCAGCGAAAAGAAGAGCACGACACCTAGAAAAATGTCACAAATGCGGAAAATGGTCACATGGAGGTAAATGTTCAAATAATCAAACCTATTCAAATACCGAATTTGTTACTTTATGCAGAGACGGACCGTTCATATGTTTAGAAGAAAAGACAATGAATGCTCGAGGTTACGCCTATGCAGCCATGGAAGACCAATTAAACCGACTATCTTATGAATATAATAGATCATATAACTAAGAAATCTATTTCACAGGTATGTCTGTACAGTTTTTATTTTTATTTTTATTTTTAACCTTTTGATAATAAACGCTAATTTGTTCGCTAAAAAGTATTAAATTGGTATTAAATAAAATTAGGTTTGGCGACCGAAATTATTGATATCGTTCAAAAATTTATTACATCACTGCGAAATTTAACGTTTATTCTTAAGGTATAAATATCTTTAATCAATCAACCCAAAATATTTCAAAAATTCGTCATGAGTTAAATTAGGTCTTGGAACCGAAATTACTTTACCGAAAAGAGGGGCGCATATTTTTGATAATATTTGACTGATTAAAGTGGGATAAAAAGACAAAAAGATTTTTAAATTTATTTTTACCATGTTTTTAATCTTAATATTTAAATCTTAAATTAATATTGTAAACTTTGTAAAAACAATATTTTTAAAATTGTAAATATTTGAAAAATTAATATAAGTTTGGTATGAATTTATAAATTTTTAAATTAAGTTTGGTGTGAATTTTTAATTTTTAAAATATTAATTTTTAATTTTATGCATTTTAAATTTTGAGTTTGGTGTGAATTTTTAATTTTAATTTTGAATTTTATATTTAAGTTGTGTGAATTTAAAAACAAAAATTTACTTTATCTCATTAAGTTAAAAATATGATTTTTAAAATTCGTCGTAAGTTGAAGACTAGGTCTTTGAACCGAAATTGCTTTACCCGAGGAAGGGACGAGAACTTTTATTATCAATATTTTTAATCTTGTTGATTTAAAGTATGCCAAAAACATTAAAAAACCCAAAAATCTTAGCTTTTAAAACAATCGCTACAAAAAGACAAATTTTAAAATTTTGTCGAGGGACGGACTAGGACATCGATCCGAAACGACCTCGTCCTAAATAACAAGGGAAACAAAATTTTAAAATTAATTTCTTAATTGTTTTATAAGTTAAAGATTATTATAAAAAAAAAAAAAAAAAAAAAAAAAAAAAAAAAAATAACTCCGCGACTCGCGGAGTTTTCAGTGAAAACCTCCGCGACTCGCGGAGGGACAAAATTACAGAAAAAAAAATATAACCAGCTGCACGAACAGAATAACACACACACACATACTGCACTTCGAAAAAACCCGAAAAAACCCACAAAAATCATCCCAAAAACTCAATTTTTCACCGTTAATCTTCAAATTTTTCACTACAATCATGTTGAGAAGGATGATATCTAGGAACTACTCAAGAAAACAGGTACAATTACACCCCAAATCACCTTTAAATCCGAATTTTAGTGTGTTCTTGAGCATATTTTCATAATTTGAATTTTGTTAATTTTTAGTATAATTAGTGTTAAATTGTTAGTATATTATGCATGTATAACCTAGATTGATGCTTGTTAACATGATTTGAAGCCAAAAACTTCAAAATCTTTAGAATCTAGGGTTTGTGTTCTTGAGCAAAATTGGGGCTTTTTGATATAAACAGGTTATGGCCGATTTTTGTCATGAATTGTTGCTAAAATGAGTAGTGTAACATGTCTAGGTAGTTAAATGATCCAAACTTTGAGCCTAAACATGATTTTGAGAATTAAAGTGGACTTTTTCAAGTCCAAAATTCATGAACTTGATTTTTGAAAGATAATGCCATTTGAGACTTGTTTATTTGCTAGTAATGATTATTTTGACATGTTATTTGAGTTGAATGCTTATGAACTTGGCGAAAATTTTCGTATATGCTTATTTGAAAAAGTGTAGATTTGATAAAAATGTGAAAATAAGCTTAAGTTTGATATAAATTGATAATGTCATTGTAATTATTTTGATTGATGATTTTGCTGACACTAATGCATATTTGGATGCACAAAATTTGTGTTTGATGTGTTTTGCAGAATGAAAGGGGTGAATCTTCATCCCAAGCCCGCCATGCTCCTGCTGAGAACTTAGAACAACAGGAGGTAGATAACTACTACAAGCAGGATGTACCTCATCCAGTCATGACCTTTTCAGATATGCACTTGGAACAGTTGCACCCGAACCTGCGATTTGACAGACTTTGGATAGATTATCCAAAATATCAACGGGGTTTGCATACTCTTCACTCAAAGGTTGTTGAGGTACCGAGGGTCATAGAATGGGGACCCTTGGAAGCTGTAGAATTGGCCGGGCCAATTAGGGAATTACTGGTACAGAGGTATGGTAATTCTTCTTTTAATGACTGGATATGTTTATTCACCATACGCAGACCTGTATATAAAGTATGGTGTGAAGAGTTGTTATGTAGTATAGAGTTGAATGATCGGGTAGCTAGTTTAACCGATCGTTCTTTTATTAGATTTTTGTTAGGCGGTTCGATGCGCCACATGTCTTTACTGGACATGGCTCAGGCTTTACGTATATATACGCCTGAGGAATTAGCGTCTGCCGATTGTAGAGGATTGATACTAAACGGTAGGAAAATAGATGAAAATTTTGATACACACGGTGTGTGGAGTCAAATGACAAGCCATCACCGTTTTAAAGGGGGAAACTACTCTTATTTGGATATAGATAGAGCCGAATTAAGAGTAATACATAGATTTTTAGCTAATTCGATTACACAAAGGGGTAAAAACAAAGAAAAGGTAAATGAACAAGATTTGTTTTACCATATGTGTATTCGAGACCCACACAGCGCTGTAAGTATACCATATTGTGTGGGTTATTATTTATCAGCTATGGTTCGAGGGATGCGTCCACATAGCATAATAGGAGGTGGTATTTTTATTACTTTGATTGGTGAATATCTCGGTGTGGATATAAGTCGGGGGGGATTATTAGTAGAAGAGCCGGAACCCCGCGACACTATAGGTTTAAATGTATACCATGGTGCTAAAGTTTTGAAGCGGCGAAATAACGCCGCAGTACGATACAATGGTAGACATCCACAGGTAGAGAGAAACCAGGAACAAGGTAATGTAGGAGGGGGGCAAGAAATGCATAGGTTTATAGCTTCTCAGGAATACGAAAATGCTAGACAGAGAGCATTTGAAGATTGGCAAGTTCATCAGAACCAGATCATAGCGCATTGCCAACATATAGGTAGAAACTATATTCCTACACCGAAACCCGTCTTCCCTCCTTGGTCGATAGAGATGCAGCCACCATATCCTACGTATGACCCTGCCGAGGCATTCTATAGCACTTATGGTTATGCGTGGAACCCCTATTGGTACCAATATCATCCTTAGTTTACTTATTTTTATTTTTATTTTGTAATTTGTAAGTATTGATATGTTTAATATTTTTTGTTAATATTGTAATCATTTTTATAATTATCTAACTTTTATTCTTAGATTTTAATAATTTTTGAATATGGGGTAATAAACCAAACTTCAAAAATATGTATATATGTTTGCAGTTTATCTTATGTACACAACAGGGTAAAACAACGCATTTTCAAAGACTGGCATTAAGTTCAGCAAAAGCAAGTAATTTTGACGACAAAGATGCAAAATATATGTGAAATAACAACAAGACGGAATGAACAAATGATGTGCACCATTTATCATTCAGCAAACAAACGCCAATATATTTGGAAACTTTGGTAAAAATTTAATCATTTTCACACAAATCACCCTCAATAATTTAAATTGTTACTGATTTCTTGCAAATGAGGGCATTGCAAGATCTTAAGTGTGGGAAGGGGTTAAATTCTTTCGGATTTTAAAATTTTTATATTAAACACTTGGTTACCATTAAAAATACTAGTAAAGCAGTAGTTGTATTAGAATCTAGTGCTCTCTGATAAAAAAGAACAGCCCTAGTCTTATATACTGACTACCCAATTCTAGTAAAATTTTTATATATATTTTTAATTAAATGAATTCAAATCATGTTTATACATATTTATGAACGATAAAACTAGGTTTTAACACCGAAATTATTGTTACCTCGGAAAGGACATAAATTGAGAAACAAACTAAAATGTTAAAATTCATTTAAAATGGAATAGAGGACGATAAAAAGAAAAATAAAAAGCCAAGTGTGGGAAAATTTACCAAATTATTTTAAACATATGCCACATATATTTGTAACAAATAACTGAAAATACTTTTGCTTTGAACTAAACTAAACTGTTTTACCCAATGAAAGAAAAGAAGAGATGGATCTACACGATGAATCAATTCCATCATTAAAAGGAAGTAAAGTCTTCCGAAAAAGACACGCGCTTCTTGATTTAGGTCATGAAGTTGTCGTTCAGACCAGCTGTAGGTTGACGAAAAATCTAGAAAAGTCATCACTAAAATCAGCAGGAAATCCACGGACCTCAGCATTAAACAGGGTCGCCAAGTGGTCAGATTTATCCTAACCATGAGAAGGATTTATCTCGTACAATGGGGAGGCACCATGCAAAATTAGCTGGATAAGACTAATGAATCAGATCCCCAGAAAGGATAATCTCCTTAAAGATTAAAAATCAGCTTTTAAGACTGATATTACTCAATCCTAGAGATTGACCTTAAAGATTGAGAATTCAAACTCATGGAATTCAATGATATCTAAACTCGAGCTTGAACGAGAAAATATTTTGATCAAAATTATAAACCGATTTGTTTTCTGAAAACCCATTTTCAATGCGTTCATTACCATTGAACGTAAAATCCTAGGAATTCACCTGGAATTCATTAGGTCGCCTGAACTAAATCGGGTGTCAACCGTAAGAACGGTGGTTGCATAGCATGGTCAAAGACAGGACCTCATGCCAAACCGACAAATTATAAGGGTGAGCTTTACTATTGCTCCTACCAAGGATAGTAATTGCGTCCGACACGTTATAGACCATAATCAAAAGCATGTCACGGGACATTGCCTTAACAGTTGCTTGTTCAACGCTTTCCTTTACAACCGGACGGTAGTTTGCCGAAAGGTAATATACGGAACAAGTAAACTGGACGTGTTGCTTTCCAAATACAAGGTTAGCAAGTGGGTGACACAAAACCGCAAGTTTTGAGCTAAAATTTTCAAATCTGAAACCCACCAAACCCACAAAAATATTTTGCAAACACCGGTAAAGGGTTATTCCGGAAAACTTATCTAGGGTAAAAACTAGATTTAATTTTCAAAAGATCAAATGTTTTCATAAAGATCCAATTTCCTTAATGGATCTAAATTTTTATAGTCATGTGGGACTGTAAACCATATCGTTACTACCATTGTTTATACCGCCGTATAGAAATCACTGATGTACAAAGTGTGAAGAATAAAGAAGTGATTCCAGTATTTCAAGACAATATTGCTTGAGGACAAGCAACGCTCAAGTGTGGGAATATTTGATAATGCTAAAAACGAACATATATTTCATAGTATTATTCCTCAAGAAAGACAAGCTTTTAGTTGCAATTGTTCTATTTACAAGTGATATTCGTTTAAATAATAAAAGGTGAAGACAAAAGACAGATTCGACGATTTGAAGACGCAAACGACCAAAAAGCTCAAAAGAACAAAAGACAATCAAAAAGGTTCCAATTATTGATAAGAAACGTCTCGAAATCACAAGAGTACAAGATTCAAAACGCAAAGTACAAGATATTAAATTGTACGCAAGGACGTTCAAAAAACCGGAACCGGGACCAGAGTCAACTCTTAACGCTCGACGCAACGGACTAAAAATTACAAGTTAACTATGTATATAAATATAATATAATATATAATTAATTATATTAATTATATATATATTATATATATATATTATTAAAACCGTCGGCAGCCAGAAACTCCAAGGGTGTGAAATGAAAATACCTCTCCGCGACTCGCGGAGTTTGAAGGGCTTTTTGCCGCGAGTCGCGGAGCCCCAAAATTCATTTCTGGCTATAAAGCCAACCGAATTCTGATCGAATTCTACACTATATTTTTCATCTCTCTCTCAATATATACGAGTAATATATATTTATATTTATAATTTATATTTTAATTTTAATTATAATTCTAATAATAAGGGTATGTTAGCGAATGTTGTAAGGGTGTAAGTCGAAATTCTGTCCGTGTAACGCTACGCTATTTTTAATCATTGTAAGTTATGTTCAACCTTTTTACATTAATGTCTCGTAGCTAAGTTATTATTATGCTTGTTTAAAACGAAGTAATCATGATGTTGGGCTAATTACTAAAATTGGGTAATTGGGCTTTGTACCATAATTGGGGTTTGGACAAAAGAACGACACTTGTGGAAACTAGACTATGGGCTATTAATGGGCTTTATATTTGTTTAACTAAATGAAAGTTTGTTAATGTTAATATAAAGATTTACAATTGGGCGTCCCTATAAATTACCATATACACTCGATCGGACACGATGGGCGGGGTATTTATATGTACGAATAATCGTTCATTTAACCGGACACGGGAATGGATTAATAGCCACTAGAATAATTAAAACAGGGGTGAAATTACATTCAAGGGTAATTGGTGTAATTGTTAACAAAGTAGTAAAACCTTGGTTTACACGCAGTCGATAACCTGGTGTATTCATTAAACAAAGTATTAAAACCTTGTTACAATTCGAATCCCCAATTAGTTGGAATATTTATCTTCGGGTATAATAATAATTTGACAAGGACACTTGCAATTTATATTTATGACTGATGGACTGTTATGGACAAAAACCAGACGGACATATTAAATAATCCAGGACAAAGGACAATTAACCCATGGGCATAAAACTAAAATCAACACGTCAAACATCATGATTACGGAAGTTTAAATAAGCATAATTCTTTTATTTTATATTTAATTTCCTTTATTTTATATTTAATTGCACTTCTAATAATCGCACTTTTATTTATTGTTATTTTATTTAATCGCACTTTTAATTATCGTACTTTTAATTATCGCAATTTAATTTTATCGCATTTTTATTATTCGCAATTTCATTATCGTTATTTACTTTACGCTTTAATTTAAAGTCTTATATTTTACATTAGGTTTTAACTGCGACTAAAGTTTTAAAATCGACAAACCGGTCATTAAACGGTAAAAACCCCCCTTTATAATAATAATATCACTTATATATATATTTGTATTTTTATAAAAGTAAACTAATATAGCGTTGAGCTTTGTTTAAAGATTTCCCTGTGGAACGAACCGGACTTACTAAAAACTACACTACTGTACGATTAGGTACACTGCCTATAAGTGTTGTAGCAAGGTTTAAGTATATCCATTCTATAAATAAATAAATATCTTGTGTAAAATTGTATCGTATTTAATAGTATTTTCTGCTAAAATTTAATAGTATTTTATACCCCCCTGCTTTGACATCACGCTGTAAGTATACCGTATTGTGTGGGTTATTATTTATCAGCTATGGTTAGGGGGATGAGACCGCATAGCATAATAGGAGGTGGTATTTTTATTACTTTGATTGATGAATATCTCGGTGTGGATATAAGTCGGGGGGGATTATTAGTAGAAGAACCAGAAAACCCGAGATACTATAGGTTTAAATGTATACCATGGTGCGAAAGTTTTGAAGAGGCTAAATAATGCCGCAGTACCATACCATGGTAGACATCCACAGGTTGAGAGAAACCAACAGCAAGGTAATGTAGGAGGGGGAAATGAGATGCAAGAAATGCAAAGGTTTATAGCTTCACAGGAGTACGAAAATGCTAGACAGAGAGCATTTGAAGATTGGCAAGTTCATCAGAACCAAATCATAGCTCATTGCCAACATATAGGTAGAAACTATATTCCTACACCGAAACCCATCTTCCCTCCCTGGTCTATAGAGATGCAACCACCTTATCCTACGTATAACCCTGCCGAAGCATTCTATAGCACCTATGGTTATGCTTGGAACCCCTATTGGTACCAGTATCATCCCTAGTATACTTAGTTTTATTTATTTTGTAATTTGTAATGATTGATACGTTTAATACTTTTGTTAATATTGTAATAGTTTTTATAATTGTCTAACTTTTATTCTTAGATTTTAATAATTTTTGAATGTGGGGTAATATACCAAACTTCAAAAATATGTATATATGTTTGCAGTTTATCTTATGTACACAACAGGGTAAAACAATGCATTTTCAAAGACTGGCATTAAGTTCAGCAAAAGAAACTAATTTTGACGACAAGATGCAAAATATATGTGAAATAACAACAAGACGGAATGAACAAATGATGTGCACCATTTATCATTCAGCAAACAAACGCCAATATATTTGGAAACTTTGGTAAAAATTTAATCATTTTCACACAAATCACCCTCAATAATTTAAATTATTACTGATTTCTTGCAAATGAGGGCATTGCAAGATCTTAAGTGTGGGAAGGGGTTAAATTCTTTCGGATTTTAAAATTTTTATCTTAAACACTTGGTTACCATTAAAAATACTAGTAAAGCAGTAGTTGTATTAGAATCTAGTGCTCTCTGATAATAAAGAACAGCCCTAGTCTTATATACTGACTACCCAATTCTAGTAAAATTTTTCAAAATTTTCAATTAAATGAACTCAAAATCATGTTTATACATATTTATGAACGATAAAACTAGGTTTTAACACCAAAATTATTGTAACCTCGGAAAGGACATAAATTGAGAAACAAACCAAAATGTTAAAATTCATTTAAAATGGAATAGAGGACGATAAAAAGGAAAAATAAAAGCCAAGTGTGGGAAAATTCTCCAAGTTATTCAAAACATATATCACATATTTCTGTAACAAATAACTGAAAATACTTTTGCTTTGGACTAAACTAAACTGTTTTACCCGATGAAAGAAAAGAAAAGATGGATCTACACGATGAATCAATTCCATCATTAAAAGGAAGTAAAGTCTTCCGAAAAAGACACGCGCTTCTTGATTTAGGTCATGAAGTTGTCGTCCAGACCAGCTGTAGGTTGACGAAAAATCTAGAAAAGTCATCACTAAAATCAGCAGGAAATCCATGGACCTCAGCATTAAACAGGGTCGCCAAGTGGTCAGATTTATCCTAACCATGAGAAGGATTTATCTCGTACAATGGGGGGGCACCATGCAAATTAGCTTGATAAGACTAATGAATCAGATCCCCAGAAAGGATAATCTCCTTAAAAGATCAAAAATCAGCTTTTAAGCCTGATATTACTCAATCCTTGAGATTGACCTTAAAGATTGAGAATTACAAACTCATGGAATTCAATGATATCTAAACTCGAGCTTAAACGAGAAAATATTTTGATCAAAATTACAAACCGATTTGTTTTCTGAAAACCCTATTTTCAATGCGTTCATTACCATTGAACGTAAAATCCTAGGAATTCACCTGGAATTCATTAGGTCACCTGAACCAAATCGGGTGTCAACCGTAAGAACGGTGGTTGCATAGTGGTCAAAGACAGGACCCTGTGCCAGACCGAAAAATCATAAGGGTGAGCTTTACTATTGCTCCTACCAAGGATAGTAATTGCGTCCGACACGTTATAGACCATAATTAAAAGCATGTCAGGGGACATTGCCTTAACAGTTGCTTGTTCAAAGCTTTATTTTACAACCGGACGGTAGTTTACCGAAAAGTAATATACGGGACAAGTAAACTGGACGTGTTGCTTTCCAAATACAAGGTTAGCAAGTGGGTGACATAAAACCATAAGTTTTGAGCTAAAATTTTCAAATCTGAAACCCACCAAACCCACAAAAATATTTTGCAAACACCGGTAAAGGGTTATCCCGGAAAACTTATCTAGGGTAAAAACTAGATTTAATTTTCAAAAGATCAAATGTTTTCATAAAGATCCAATTTCCTTAATGGATCTAAATTTTTATAGTCATGTGGGACTGTAAACCATATCGTTACTACCATTGTTTATACCAACGTATAGAAATCACTGATGTACAAAGTGTGAAGAATAAAGAAGTGATTCTAGTATTTCAAGACGATATTGCTTGAGGACAAGCAACGCTCAAGTGTGGGAATATTTGATAATGCTAAAAACGAACATATATTTCATAGCATTATTCCTCAAGAAAGACAAGCTTTTAGTTGCAATTGTTCTATTTAAAAGTCATATTCGTTTAAATAATAAAAGGTGAAGACAAAAGACAGATTCAACGAATTGAAGACGCAAACGACCAAAAAGCTCAAAAGTACAAAAGACAATCAAAGAGATTCAAATTATTGATAAGAAACGTCTCGAAATTACAAGAGTACAAGATTCAAAACACAAAGTACAAGATATTAAATTGTACGTAAGGACGTTCGAAAATCCGGAACCGGGACCAGAGTCAACTCTTAACGCTCGACGCAACGGATTAAAAATTACAAGTTAACTATGTATATAAATATAATATAATATATAATTAATTATATTAATTATATATATATTATATATATATTATAAACCGTCGGCAAGAAAGACTCCAAAAGGACTGAGCTGTAATTTCAAACTCCGCGACTCGCGGAGTTTGAAGGCAAAAATGCCGCGAGTCGCGGAGCCCCAAAAGTCGAAAATCCCTATAAAAGCAAACGAATTCTGATCGCAAAAACCACCAAATATATCCATCTCTCTATCTATATCGTATATATTTATATTTATATTTTAATTTTAATTTTAATTTTAATTTTAATCCTAATAATAAGGGTATGTTAGCGAATGTTGTAAGGGTGTAAGTCGAAATTCTGTCCGTGTAACGCTACGCTATTTTTAATCATTGTAAGTTATGTTCAACCTTTTTATATTAATGTCTCGTAGCTAAGTTATTATTATGCTTATTTAAAACGAAGTAATCATGATGTTGGGCTAATTATTAAAATCGGGTAATTGGGCTTTGTACCATAATTGGGGTTTGGACAAAAGAACGACACTTGTGAAAATTAGACTATGGGCTATTAATGGGCTTTATATTTGTTTAACTAAATGATAGTTTGTTAATGTTAATATAAAGATTTACAATTGGGCGTCCCTATAAATAACCATTTACACTCGATCGGACACGATGGGTGGGGTATTTATATGTACGAATAATCGTTCATTTAACCGGACACGGGAATGGATTAATAGCCACTAGAATAATTAAAACAGGGGTGAAATTATGTACAAGGACACTTGGTATAATTGATAACAAAATATTAAAACCTTGGGTTACATTCAGTCGACATCCTGGTGTAATTATTAAACAAAGTATTAAAATCTTGTTACAGTTTAAGTCCCCAATTAGTTGGAATATTTAACTTCGGGTATAAGGATAATTTGACGAGGATACTCGCACTTTATATTTATGACTGATGGACTGTTATGGACAAAAACAAGACGGACATATTAAATTATCCAAGACAAAGGACAATTAACCCATGGGCATAAAACTAAAATCAACACGTCAAACATCATGATTACGAAAGTTTAAATAAGCATAATTCTTTTATTTCATATTTAATTTCCTTTATTTTATATTTAATTGCACTTCTAATTATCGCACTTTTATTTATTGTTATTTAATCGTACTTTTAATTATCGTACTTTTTAATTATCGCAATTTTATTTTATCGCACTTTTATTTATTGCAATTTCATTATCGTTATTTATTTTACGCTTTAAATTAAGTCTTTTATTTATTTAATATTTTACATTAGGTTTTAACTGCGACTAAAGTTTTAAAATCGACAAACCGGTCATTAAACGGTAAAAACCCCCCTTTATAATAATAATATTACTTATATATATATTTGTATTTCTATAAAAGTAAACTAATATAGCGTTAAGCTTTGTTTAAAAAGATTCCCTGTGGAACGAACCGGACTTACTAAAAACTACACTACTGTACGATTAGGTACACTGCCTATAAGTGTTGTAGCAAGGTTTAAGTATATCCGTTCTCTAAATAAATAAATATCTTGCGTAAAATTGTATCGTATTTAATAGTATTTTCCTGCAAAAATATAAGCTATTTTATATACTACTCTGCTAAAACATCAAGTATTTTTGGCGCCGCTGCCGGGGACTCTTAAACGCCGGAAGCGCAACGCTAATATAAAAAAAAAAAAAATTTATGTATTTTTAAGATTTTGTTAAATATTTAAGTTTTATAAAGTTTCTTTATTTTTATATAAGTTTTATTTAAGTATTTTGTTTTTATTTAAAGACATATAAAAAAAATATATAAATCTAGTTTTAAGATTTTTATTTATAAAATTATAAAGTGATTCTATTTTTATTTAAGTTTTAAATATAAGTTTTTATTATACACATATTTTTTTTTTATATAAACAGAAAAAAATTAAAAACAGAAAATAAAAAAAAAATAAAAAAAAAACGCGTCAGTTTTAAACTGTTCTAGGTTTGAATTTCTGAACCCCGCGAATCGCGGGGTTTGATGCCTTGAATACCACAACTCGCGGAGGGTACCTGACACGCGACAGAACCCTAATTCTGCATTAATTACGGGTAATTAATTATTATTATTATTATTTAACCCTAATTATTATTATTATTATAATTAGTTTTATTTTAAGTTTTACTTTTTATTTAATTTGTTTTATTTAGTAAATTAGTTTAATTAAATTATAAAATTAATAGTTTTAATAAATAAATAATATAAAAATAATATTTTTATAAAAATTGTACTTTTTACAACTTTTTGTATATTTTTATATTTTGTCCCTTTTTAATCGTTGTAGCGTAATATTTGTATTTTTAGCTCATATTTAGTTTTAAACTTAGATTTTGCCATAGTTATTTTTACTCCTAGATTTTTAGTCTTTGCCGTAGAATTCCTTAAGTGCTTTTTCTTTAGACTAAGATTTAGGTACTTTAGAATTTTGCGACACCTTTTTAAGTTTTAGTTTCTTTTTAAGTTATTTCCATTTGGGATATAGTTTTACTTGTAAGATTTAATATTTTTAGACGACTTTTACCTATGTATCAATTATCATTCCAATTAGTAATCTCAATTTGCGATTATAATTTTAAGTTAGTTGTAGTAATAAGGTTAGGTTAGTCAAGTATTTTTAAGTTTTATAAGTTTCTTTTATTTTTCCGTCACCTTTTATTTTTCAACCATTTTTCTTTTTCAATCTTTTTCCGACGAACTCTTTTTCTTTCTTATTTCTCGCTATTCTAGGTTTTAGGACATAGATTTTTATTCTACTTCTTATCTAAATTTCTTAAAATTACGAAAATTTATTTTAAGTGGTTAAATTGATAGACATGAAAATTTTCTGGTTCGTAGTAATAGTTGGATTTGTACGTAGACCGGGTTATTGGAGCCAAACAGTCCTCAATTATATTGAGACCAAACGAATCCTGCCCCTCTGCTGCATCTTTTGGCTATTCAAAGGTAGGATGAACTGAGCTCAATTGTGCTGGTAGATCTAATCGGTAAGCAACGGGTCCAACACGTTCCAAGATCTCAAAAGGACCAATGTATCGTGGGTTCAACTTCCCACGTTTTCCAAAACGGATCACACCTTTCCAAGGTGAAACCTTTAACATTACACGATCACCAATGTTGAATTCAAAGTCCTTACGTTTAAGATCAGCATAACTCTTTTGACGATCACGGGCAGTCTTAAGTCTAGCTTGAATCTGAGCAATCTTCTCCGTGGTTTCGTGGACTACCTCGGGTCCGGTGATTTGCTTTTCGCCTACTTCGGCCCAACAAATAGGAGATCGGCACTTACGGCCATACAATGCTTCAAAAGGTGCAGCATTAATGCTTGAGTGATAACTGTTGTTGTATGAGAATTCGGCGAGTGGCAAATGTCTTTCCCAGGCCTTTCCAAAATCAATGACACATGCACGCAGCACGTCCTCCAAGGTCTGAATCGTTCGTTCGCTTTGCCCGTCAGTCTGAGGATGATAAGCAGTGCTCATGTCGAGATGAGTTCCCATGGCTTCTTGCAAAGAACGCCAAAATCTAGAAGCAAAACGGGGATCGCGATCGGAGATGATCGATAAAGGTACACCATGACGAGATACAACCTCTTTGATGTATAACTGAGCAAGTCTTTCCATTGTATCAGTTTCCTTCATCGCTAGGAAGTGTGCAAATTTGGTGAGGCGGTCAACAATAACCCAAATGGTATCGTATCCGCACACCGTCTTCGGCAGCTTAGTAATGAAATCCATTGTGATCCTTTCCCACTTCCATTGTGGGATTTTCGGCTGTTGAAGTAACCCAGAAGGTCTCTGATGTTCGGCCTTAACTTTCAAACAAGTCAAACACTTCCCAACATAAGTTGCAACGTCCTTCTTGAGATTCGGCCACCAATACTGTTCTTTAAGGTCGTGGTACATTTTGCCCGCTCCAGGATGAATCGAATATCTCGATTTGTGTGCTTCATCAAGTATCAGGTTTCGTAGATCTCCATAATAAGGTACCCAAATTCTTCCGGCATAACATCGGAGTCCAGACCCCCTAACCTCGAATCGAGAGACAAGTATGTTCAAATATTCGTGAGATATATTCTCCTCCTTGAGAGCCTCAACTTGGGCTACTCTGATCTGGCTGTTGAGGTTCGAATGGATGGTGATGTTCAGAGCCCTAACACGAAGAGGTGCCGTCCTCTCCTTTCGGCTTAAAGCATCAGCTACAACATTGGCCTTGCCAGGGTGATAACGGAGTTCACAATCGTAGTCGTTGAGCGTCTCGATCCATCGACACTGTCTCATATTCAGTTGCTTCTGATCAAAGATGTGCTGGAGACTCTTGTGGTCGGTGAAGATAGTGCTCTTAGTTCCATACAAATAATGTCTCCACAATTTGAGTGCAAAGACAACGGCTCCAAGTTCAAGATCATGTGTAGTGTAGTTCCGCTCGTGAATCTTCAATTGGCGGGAGGCATAGGCAATAACCTTTGATCGTTGCATCAGTACACAACCAAAACCACTCTTCGATGCATCACAATAAACAACAAAGTCGTCACTGCCTTCAGGAAGTGATAGGATAGGTGCGGTGGTTAACTTCTTCTTCAAAGTTTGAAATTCTGATTCGTGTGCGGGTTCCCAAATGAACTTCTTGCCCTTGTGAGTCAGCGCGGTCAAAGGACGCGCAATTAGAGAGAAACCTTCGATAAACCTTCGATAGTAACCGGCGAGACCTAGGAATTGGCGAATATGTGTCAGAGTAGTGGGGGTCTCCCACTTGCTGATGGCTTCAATCTTGGCGGGATCAACTTTGATACCTTGGTCGCTCACAACATGACCCAAAAACTGTACTTCCTTCAACCAAAATTCGCACTTGGAGAATTTGGCGTAAAGCTTCTCTTGTCTTAAGAGTTCAAGCACTAATCGGAGGTGTTGCTCATGTTCTTCTTCGCTCTTAGAGTAGATGAGGATATCATCTATGAAGACGATAACAAACTTGTCCAAGTAAGGCTTGCAGACACGATTCATGAGGTCCATGAACACGACAGGTGCATTTGTCAAACCGAATGGCATCACGAGGAACTCATAATGACCATAACGGGTTCTGAATGTAGTCTTCATCACGTCACTTTCCTTCACCCTCAACTGGTGATAGCCGGATCGCAAATCGATCTTTGAATAAATGCTCGATCCTTGTAGTTGATCAAAAAGATCGTCAATTCGTGGAAGAGGATACCGATTCTTGATAGTCAGTTTGTTGAGTTCACGGTAGTCGATACACATACGGAAGGATCCATCCTTCTTCTTCACAAACAACACAGGTGCGCCCCAAGGCGAGAAGCTTGGTTGAATAAATCCTCGGTCTAACAGCTCTTGTAGTTGACTCTGTAATTCCTGCATCTCGGAAGGTGCGAGTCTATAAGGTGCGCGAGCTACAGGTG
Organism: Rutidosis leptorrhynchoides; assembly: GCF_046630445.1. NCBI lineage: Eukaryota > Viridiplantae > Streptophyta > Magnoliopsida > Asterales > Asteraceae > Rutidosis > Rutidosis leptorrhynchoides. The sequence continues at coordinate 96,606,470 of NC_092343.1, read as the reverse complement.
CAGCTCCTGGCACTAAATCAATCTGAAACTCTACAGCTCTCTGCGGTGGTAATCCAGGCAATTCCTCTGGGAAGACATCGGAAAATTCGTTCACAATTCGAACGTCATTCACACTCTTCACCTCAGTTTCTACCGCTTTCACATGTGCTAGGACAGCAAAGCGTCCCTTCTTCATAATCTTTTGCGCTTTCACGCAACTAATGAGGTTCAACATCGAGGTACATCTCTCTCCATAGATAACCAGTGGTTCGCCATCTCCTTGTGGTATGCGGAGTGCTTTATCTCCACAAATAACATCGGCCTTTATCTTGCTCAACCAATCCATACCGACGATCACGTCAAAACTTCCCAGTTTGATAGGTATCAAATCAATTTCGAAATCTGCACCAGCTATGTTGATAATAGCTCCACGACTAATATGGTCAACCTTTTCAAGTTTTCCATTGGCGACCTCGACAAGCATACTTTCTTTTAACGGGACTAATGACCAATTAATCTTATCGTAAAAATGTCTACATACATAACTTCTATCCGCACCAGTATCAAACAAGACAGAAGCTAAAAGATTGTTGATTGTGAATATACCTGTCACCAAGTCGGGGTTATCGCGTGCATCCCTTGCATTAACATTAAAGGCTCTAGCACGCGGTGGTCCGCCATCCTTTCGTTTGTTCGGGCACTCGTTTCTGAAATGGCCCGTCTGCCCGCATTCGTAACACTTTTTCAGCCCGTTGGTGTTCGGCCTCCCTGTCATCGTGGTAGTCTTGCAGTCTCTACCGATGTGCCCGCTCTTCTTGCACTTCTCACAAACAGCATTACAATACCCGGTGTGGTGCTTGTAGCACCTCTTGCATTGTGGTAGCGTGCCCTTGTAGTTCAGGTTGGAGTTGTTGTTGTTGGGGTTGGGGTTGGGGTTGTTGTTGTTTTGCCTGAACCCTTCATGTCGCTTTGCCGGGTTTTGATCATAGTTTCTACCCCTGTTGTTGTTATTGTTGTTGTGGTTGTTGTGGTTGTTATCCCATTTCCTCTTTTCGCTACTACCAGCTTCAAACTTAGCCTTCTCCGGCTCATCAATAAGGATCTGATTCATGAGTGTATGCGCCATGCGCATTGCTTCGGGAACATTCGGTGGTTTGGATGAGGTGACATTTCCTTTGATGGACTTAGGAAGTCCCGAGAAGTATTTCTCCATGCGCTTGAATTCGGGGGTGACCATGGTCGGACACATTAATGCTAACTCCAAAAACCTACGATTATAACTGTTAAGGTCGTTCCCTACGGCCTTCAACTGCATGAATTCAATTTCCATCTTCTGAATTTCGATTCTTGGACAATACTCATCAATCATAGCACACTTAAACTCTTCCCAAGGCGTAGCATACGCCTCATCAATCCCTTTTGCTTGAGCTAACGTGTTCCACCATGTTAGCGCGCCGTCAGATAGCGTGCAAGATGCAAACTTGGTCTTATTATCCTCCGAACAGTTGCTAACTCGGAATACTGATTCAAGTTTCTCGAACCATCTGGTGAGACCAACTGGTCCCTCGGTGCCGCTGAAGTTATGCGGTTTGCAGCTCTGGAATTCCTTGTATGTACACCCATTTCGAACGGGTGGGATAACTGGTGGTGGTGGCGGTGGAGCTTGGAGATTTCTTTCTGCTAGGGCTGCAGCGACCCGTTCGCTGATCATGTCCTCAATCTGGGCGGCGGTAGGTGTGGTTCTTCCGTTAGCCATGATATTCTAAACAAAAATTTTGACTCAAGTCAAAATCCAGCATTCGATATATAGTAATATAGTACATAGTAACCAACATGGAATCAAAACATCACATGTTATTAAATAATGCATCTAGGTACAAATACCACAGAATCATCGTACAGCAATGTAAATAGAACATCGTGCAAGAATTAAATAACGCAAAGTTCCATTCATTAATAATAAGAAGTTTCATACATCTGAATAAGTTCGTACAATACATATGAAATACATGAAACTATGTCTAGATTACATCATGAAATCTAAATACAAGGTCCTACGGTGAAGGCGGGTGAACTGCTCCTCGAGCCAACTGCTCCTCGAGCTCAGTGACTCGAGCTCGGAGAGTCTCAATCTCCCTCGTCAGTTCCTCGTTAGAGGGAGCTGGTGGGGCAGGCGGTGCAGGTGGGGCGGGTGGTACGGGTGGTGCTGATGTAGATGGTCCGGCTCCGGATGTAGACGGTACGTCCCTAGATGTAAGCGGTCCGTATCTAAATCTAGGTGGTACGGTTCCAGGAATAGTCAATACGTAACGGGGAACCTTACGTATCTGTGGGTCTGCAGGGTATGGCACAACTCATTTACGAGCAGTAACCCTACGACGATGGCCAAAAGTGTCAGTAAAAGCACGACTTCCATTCATCCCTGGAATGACGGTGCCGTCGGAACGGTACCGCTTCTTCGGCGGGGTGGAGGGTGCCTGAATAGGTCTATCAGCAGGATCCTCATCATCGCTGGAGTCGTCTGATGATGAAGAATCAGCGGATGATGAGTCATCCGAATCGTGTGGTGGTGACACTGGTGGCTGAGCTGGTAATCCGAAGCGTCCGAAGGCGGCTAACATCTGTCTGTGTCTGCCTGGCGGAATCACGACTAAACGTCCGTCGGGAGTGCGTCGGCAAGGCGTGCGCATGTGGTTACGAAACGGCCCTTCCCCGAACTCCGCGGGGATCTCAATACCACCAATGCGGGGCTGTGACCTCGAGGGTCTGGGAGCAGACACTGGGGCAGGTGTACTAGTACCAGCTCCGGAAGTAGAAGCGCCGGGATCACTAGTGGGTGTCGGGGCTGGTGTATCGGCAGTAGCAGTAGCAGGTGTAGCAGTAGGTAGGGTGACGGGGTCTGAGTCTGTACTACCCGAAATTCCAGCAGGTGGAACATCCGACATCTGAACAAGGAAAAATAAATTTTCCATGTCAGTATGTCATAAAGCAAGCAAATAATAGGCCAACAGTTTAAATCATGTATAACGGTAACTAGCATGGCAATAACAGTAATTCATATGAAAGTAGCATGCAATCGAAAGCAAGTAGCATCATGCAGTGGTGAAATCATGTAGTAGCATACGGCATATAGCGGAAAAAGTAAGCAGTAGCATGCAGTAAATTCAGTAGAAACACATAAACTAGCAAGTTGTAGATTAGTCCTATTAGTGAATCCTACTCGGGTCGGTCTTAGACTCACTAATGCAACCTAATTCCCTACAACCAATACTCTGATACCAAATGTGATGCCCCGTACAAAACCATCGTGTACGAATCATCAATAACAGGATCATTACAAGGTTAAGTACTATATGCTGTAATTAAAGAAGTTGCATTCATGATAAAAAGGTGATGTCATAACCGACATCAAATGTTTTTACATTTCAAAAGCTGGCTTCACTAAGTAGAAGCAAATAATAAGTGTACGTGACCACAATGGTCGTTACAAGTCATAGTTCAAAAGTACGAATGTTTGAATGCAAAGTAAAGTAGTCATGCGATAACAACTCTAAGCAGCGGGTTCTATAGCACGACTAGTACACAGCGGAAGCAACCTCAAGCACCTGAGAAATACATGCTTAAAAACGTCAACACAAAGGTTGGTGAGCTATAGTTTAAGTATAACAGTATGTAAGGTAGGCCACGAGATTTCAGTGCTACAAAGAGCGTTTCAAAACAGTATGATAAAGTATATGTTAACCGTGGGCACTTGGTAACTAACTTAACGTTTAAAATACCCCCTGAAAGTACACTTGGCGAGTGCGTATGTTTACGAAGTATTAAACACTCGTTGACTGCTAGCGCGACTAGCCCGAGTGGGGATGTCAAACCCTATGGATCCATATCTAAGATTCGCGTTCACCGGTTCATAAACCAATGATTAAACGTTACCGAGCTAAAGGGAATGTTTCTGCCGTTATATAACCCCCACATATATAAAGTTTAAGTACTCGTGCCTAGTATGTTAAACATAAATTCCGCATGTATTCTCAGTTCCCAAAATAAGTTAAAGTAAAAAGGGAATGCTATAACTCACAATGATATGTAGCGGTAAGGTAGTAGTCGGGAAGGGTGTGCAAGTAAATGGTCCGAAGTCCTCAACCTAAGTCAAATAGTACTAAGTCAGTAAATCGTCTTAATAGGTTTAAAAGTATGTAATTAAGGTCTTAAGGGTCATCATCATTAATCATTAAACAAAAGGCGTAAGGTAGGTTTCGTTTATGAAAGTAGCTTAAAACAAAGTCTGAATTCAGTCAGTCACCACGGCCTCTACCCTTACTGAATTAAGGTGAGACCAGTGGCCATGGCTCCGTCTATGAGTCCCTTAAGTGTGGTAAAATTTACAGAAGCAAACTCGTCTTGGTTTGACCGTGGCGACGGTCTAAGTGCGAGTAGGTCAGAAATTTCTGCACAACGTTAAAGGACATAGTAACGATCGGAGGGCCATAAATCCTAAACCGTAACTCGGATTAAGACGAGTCCTATATGAAAAGTTATCTACTCGAAAAGTTGTATCTAAAAATCAAGGTTAAAACAGCCCAGGTCTACTGGTCTGTTCCAGAAGCATCAGGTCAGTAGGTTTTGGACAGAACAGTGAGTTTAAAAGGGTTCCGGTGGTCTTGGTGCTTGATGTTCATCATGGTTCTCATCCTTGATGCATATAGCTTCAAGTGTACAACTCATTGATGTATCTACATCATCTTAACCAAGTCTTGACCATCATAACCCATGTGCAAGTCTAAGACATGAAGCACAACTCACTTAAGAGTTGTATGAAGTTTGATGAACCAAAGTTGCATCAAAGTCTTAGATCTAACACATACATGGACTTTAAAGCTAATAACAAGTTACAAACTTGAAAGTAAACTAACTAATCAAGATCATAAGTAGTAGAACATAGTTCTTAGTTTGATCTTGAAGATCCAAGACTCAAAAGTCTAGATCCAAAGTTATATTTAAAGAAAAATTATTTGTGTGTTCTTGAACTTTCAAAGTTAACTTAATTTGTTCAAGAGATATGAGATCAAGACTAACTTGTAGTACTTGACCATATAAACTAACTACATGAAATTAAAGTGCATAAATTGAGGAATTAAACTTAAATAAACAAGAAAAGATTCATGGTTGTTCATACTTTTAAAGATTCAACCAAAGTTGATCTTTAAGCAAAGTAAACTTTAAGTTTACTTCCCTGACTTACAAGTATGTCTTTAATCAACACAAGAACTTTATAATCTTTGAAACATTATATGTAGAACTTAAACTAGAGAGTTTAGTTCTTGATTGTTCTTGTTAAAACAAGATAAAAGATGAATCAAACTAGAAAGTTAGATTCTTGAAACATGTAAGTAAATAACAACAATTAACAAGACAAGTAACATTAACAACAAGGAACAACAAATGATGATGATGATTTGCATGTATGTATAAGGTTTTAAGAAGAAAAGAAAAAGAGAAAAAGTCTTCAAGATTACTTACAAGAACTAGAGAAAAGAGAGAAAAGAAATGTTGCAAGTAAGAGAAAGAGTTGGAAATGAGATATGCAAGTGAGTACTAGTGAACAAGTAGTGTAAAAAAAATTCAAAACACCACTAAATGGTCACCATATCTTCGGCATTCAGCAGAAAAAGGGAGGGGGGAAGGTTTGTTCTTTGGTTACTAGCTTGTAAAGTTCAATAAAGTTGGACACAAGGTGGTATGTGCATGGGGATGATGTGTAACAAGATTCCAAGTGCCTTAAACTAGCTAGTTACCATCTAACATGATACTTACAAGTAGCGTTGGGCTAATTAAGTCCACTAATAATGTAGGGTAGGCTTGGAAGTCCAATAACATGAGTCCATTACACTAACAAAGCCCAAGTTCAAATAAATCACAAGTTAAACCAATTAAAGCCCAAGTAACTAACTAATAGCCTTAGTTAATTAAAATGATTAATAAATTTAATCATGAATGTAAATAATATCTAAAAATATTATTCGTGAAAGTTCCGGGTGTCACAAAGACGTTTCGGGCCCTTAAAAGTCAAGTACGGGCAATCATGGCAACATGTAAATGTAATAACGTACATTCGTTTAAACACGCGTATTAATAATAGTAATTATTAATAAATAAATGTTGGAAATTCCAGGGTCGTTACACAACCCGTCACTCTTCCTCGTTAGGAACCCCGAATACCTATTGAGGCTTAGCACGGTACACTCCGACATTTCACTATTCATAACACCACTGGAGTTCTCCTCGGCGGCAGTAAAAACTCCCCCACTTAGGATTTATCTCCCCATCCTCACCGCCAAGATGATAACATCCCGCGGAATTGTAATTCCACGTCACACCTGACCATTCTCACCGTTGGTCATAAACACCAAATCACCTCAAATTCACTTTAGGCTCTCAGAGCCGACATGCACAACCACTTGAGACGTCGTACACGCGACGACATCACACCTTCATACCACAAATCACAATTAATAGTTCTTCATCGTTCGCAAAGCGAACTCCACCAAAGTCCCACATACGCCTCTATGACTAGGCATATGCCACTCTGCTTAATCATTCGTGCATCACAGTCGAGATCATCCGACCTTCTACGCAACGAATCTTTATCAACAATTGCTCACTCTCATGGAGAAAAGTGACCAAATCCGACACCATAATTGTGTCTACCACAATATCAACACGTCATCATAACCTTTGGCTTAACCGATCATTAAGTCCATCACCGGCTCACCGGTCATCTTTACCCGTCTAACACTTAAGAGCAACAATATTCACTCATCCGCCACTTCATAAGAAGTATTTACTGCAATGCTCTTAAACTTTGACTTTCGCAACTGAAAGGACTCGTTCATATACATTATAAACGATTCACAATAGTTGATTACATCGCGAGGTATTTGACCTCTATATGATACATTTTACAAACATTGCATTCATTTTTAAAAGACAAACTTTCTTTACAACGAAAGTTGACGGCATGCACACCATTTCATAATACATCCAACTATAATTGACATAATAATAATCTTGATGAACTCAATGACTCGAATGCAACGTCTTTCAAAATATGCCATGAATGACTCCAAGTAATATCCTTAAATTGAGCTAATGCACAGCGGAAGATTTCTTTAATACCTGAGAATAAACATGCTTTAAAGTGTCAACCAAAAGGTTGGTGAGTTCATAGGTTTATCATAACAATCATTTCAATATATTAATAGACCACAAGATTTCCGTTTATAAATATATGTACACTCGCAAGTGTATAAAAGTATTCTATAAGCTGTAGGCACCCGGTAACAAGCCTTAACATTCATATTTTACCCTCTGAAGTACACCAACAGGTGTGTTTAAAATAACCTCGAAGTACTAAAGCATCCCATAGTCAGGATGGGGTTTGTCAGGCCCAATAGATCTATCTTTAGGATTCGCGCCTACCGTACATAGACAAGTAGTTTAATGTTACCAAGCTAAGGGTATATTTCTGGTTTAAACCCACATAGAATTAGTTTTAGTACTTGTGCCTATTTCGTAAAACATTTATAAAACAGCGCATGTATTCTCAGCCCAAAAATATATATTGCAAAAGCAATTAAAAAGGGAGCAAATGAAACTCACAATACTGTATTTTGTAGTAAAAATACATATGACGTCATTGAACTAGTGCAATGTTGGCCTTGGATTCACGAACGTATCAATATTGAGATTCAATATTGCAGGAAAAGTACGTAGACGCAACGGAGATGATAAACACTAGTTTGACTCACGAGCAATACTCTCGATCAATACCCATAACCTCCATAGCTATAACCCATAATTTCCTTAGCTTTATCCCGTTTGAAAACTTATTTTGAAATCGTCTGAGTATAACTCCGTCGTAGTATTTTATGTATACTAATAATATCTTGAAATAATACAAAGAAAATATATATATGTAATTCGATTGAGAGAGTTTAGAGAAATATATTTTCAAGTTTCTATGAAATAATGAAACCTATTCAATTCTATTTATAATAGATTTTTGAATTATTAAAGTATTAATTATTAAAGTGAATTATTAAAGTGAATTATTAAAATATGAATTATTAAAGTGAATTATTAAAGTGAATTATTAAAGTATGAATTATTAAAGTGAATTATTAAAGTATGAATTATTAAAGTGAATTATTAAAGTTAAAGTAAAGTAAAAGTAAAAGTAAAAGTAAAGTAAAGGTAAAGTTAAAGTATAGTAAAAGTATAAAACTATATACGTATAATACGCGTATAAATATATATAATATTAATTTAAATCGTTATATATATTTAATAAAATAAAATATAAATATCGTTATCTTTATCATACTGGTTAAGTAATGAGTTGTCAAAAGTGGTTCTAGATATTTATAAAAGATATATACATTTTAATAATAAAGTTCTTTTTAAACTGAAAACGTTTTTTGTACTTTTGAAACTAAATCAAATAAATATGATAATTTTGTTTTTCAAAACTAAATATAGTTAAGAATCATTTTGTTAAAAGGTTAAAATAATGGAAATCGTTATATCATAAAACATTTTAGAAAAGTAGAATTATATATATTCATAATAGGTTTCAAGTTTTTAAATTACAGTCTGTTGGTGAAGCATGGGATAAAGTCCAAAGGTTTAATAAACGTATGAAATCATCTTAATGAAAAATGTCGAGTTACTTAACTTGTCGATATCCAACATCTAAGTTATTTACACTTCATGTTCTTACTTATAGATCACTTTACCATTTTCCGAATATTGTCAAAAAGAATAGATTTCTTAAATCACAATGGACCTCATAACATTGGCCCGTAATCATATCATAATGTATCTGATAATTCAATCATTTGATATTATCTCTTAATTTTGTCGATAAATATATCGAAACAAATACGTTCATGTAAAGTATCATATATATAATACTTTGTTAATGTTTTCAGTTAACATTATATATTATATATACATATCTATATACACATAATTGTTCGTGAATCGTCGAACACGGTCAAAGGGTAATTGATTACATGAATGTAGTTCCAAACTTTGTGAGATTCAACATTACAAATTCTGCTTATCGTGTCGGAAACATATAAAGGTTAAGTTTAAATTTGGTCAGAAATTTCCGGGTCGTCACAGTACCTACCCGTTAGAGAAATTTCGTCCCGAAATTTGATCGAGGTCGTCATGGCTAACCATAAAAATGTTTTCATGACGGATATGTGTTGATAGATAGGATTTTATTACCATAGAGTAATATGGATAAAATGATCCAATTACTCGAAGCGTATGAGTGAAGCTATCACAAAATAGTGGAATGAGGAAAATAAGTTTCGTCATAATTTTTGACGTAGTCATGGTTGAATTCCGGAATTCAAGGGATTCAAAAAAAAAAAATCTTGGAAATCTATAAGATCTGTTTCTTCGAGATTTAAGGAAATTAGGATCTCTTTAATTAAATGCGATGATCTGTCCCGATTACTACGTCTGATATTTCCCTTATATATTTACCTTTTCCATTCCATTAGTTTTTAGCACCTCTATACTCAATTCCAATTTCAAAAGATTGCGAAAATGCTTAATCCATTTCTAATCCTTGTCCTTATCCTTACTATAGCAACAATCATTCTCCTTTTCCAACTTCCACCGGAGGAATCTGTTTTCTTCTACTTCCCCCTTGGGGTTATAGTGTTTTTAATTCTCCCGTGTCTTTATGTTGCGATAAACATTGATATACACGGTTTGTAATTTATGTGTTGTTATTGGACTTTATATTCTCCCTTACATTTCGGAGTTTCATACTTTTGTTGTCTCTTCTCGGCTTTAAGTCAAGCGAATAATGGTCCAGAATTAGTAGGTATGAAGTTTTGGATGAACATAGTTAATGTTCTAAGAAGGAAATCGTAATGGTACGATCTTGATTTGGCAAATTACCAGAATATCCGGAAAGATAGAACTATCAAGAAGATATGTTCTTAATATGTTTGGAGATTTGGTAGAATGTAAGAGTCGTGTAAATGGCACATGATGACGGTATGTTATGTGAATCATCACATTCCATTAGAAACTCAGCATGACTTACTGTAATATAATCACGGTGATCAAGTGTCATTATATTATACTAGTTCATGCTTCAGTTCCCAACACTACTTCAAAAATATTCCTATTTTAAATTCGAAAGTTTCAGAATTTAGAAACTAAAATAGTTTCTTTTATGATGTAATACAGACATTACGAAGAGGTAAATGATTTCAGATAAGAATAATTATGGAAATATCTTCAGAAATATGGAGGATATTTATAATGAAAGATACGATGATATCTTAAAATTTCTAATATCAGAGGATGATGAAGAATATTGTCCGTAAGGGTTTAGAGTCAGGAGCAAGGTATTCGATAATGACTTCAGCAGACACGGAATCATTTGGATTCTTTAAAGGTAGATTTCGTCCTTGTGATTTATCCACAGCCTTCTTCATGGTTTGCTCAATCCGTATTTTTCAGTACCAAATCTTCTCTTTTTCTGAGCTTTGCCAACACACTACTCTTTATCATCAAACTTTTTACTGTTAAGGTCGTTTATAGTTTTTGCTACTTCATCAGTATTTCGAGAACTAGTTCGCAGTTTAGGGTATTTTTCAGAAACTTCACATTCAAAGTATACAAGTCCAGAAGATAGACACATATAATTGTTGGCGTAGACATGCTGCGAGATTTCAAAATACTGATTGCTAATTTCTGATGATTCGTATGGCAATTCTCGTTACAAGATGCAGATGAGTAAATGATGGGATTTTGATAAATATAAAGATTTTTCGAAAAGTCAAAGATCAATGAAGTTGTTAATAAGTTTACTGCTAATGTGGCGAGATATGAAAGGTTCCCCGGTAATAATGATGAAGGGGTAATCATTATAATAAGGCTTATTCGAATGAACAATTGAAGTTGGTTTGCTGGAGCTGTGACAAAATCGTCTATTTTTAGAAGGGATTGAAAAGTTATTTTAGCTAGTAAATGTCAAAAGGTCTGACATGGATACATGTTAAATTATGACTTTGGTTTCAAGAGTTTTTCAGCTACGTAACTGTGGATAACATGTGGTTGGATCATCATCTCGATTGTTCATTATTTGAAGTGTCTTCAGGTATTTCGAAGGGCTTGAACACAGATTATAATCGTTAATATACATACGATGTTCTAACACAGTTTTGAAGTTAAAGTATAGCTTTGAAAGATGTAAGAATCTAAGAGTGATGATATCGGTTATAACTTGAATTGAATTTGGCGATTTCAAAATCAGAATATGTAATTAGATTTTTGAATGGGTATGGTTGTTTTGATTTCTATAAAAGAATGTATATTGTTGTGAAAGTAGGGAGTATAATGGATGATTTGCTGAATCAGATTCGAAGAATATAACATATTAATTGTGAATTTATATATCTCTCGGGTATTACCTACCCGTTAAAAAAAATGTCACAATTAATATTTTGTACAAAAGAATTTTATTACAGTCTTTATGAAAATATATGTGTATATTTCTTCAGATGTAATATAGATTTAATGAGTTAATATTAAATTAAACTCACTTGATTTATGGTTAAGGCTAGGATAGATAATTTCTAAACTTTAGAAATTACATAATCGTCGTAGAATGTTTTCCCAATGAAGTTATGAATCAATACTTCATCGTTGTGGTATTCCTTAGTATCTACAGGGCGTATGACGTCGATGCTCATGGGACAGATTGTGAAGTTGAGGTTTGCGATGCGGTTGTTGTTGGTGGTGGTAATGGTACTGTTGATGTTGTTGATGGTGGTACTGGTTATGTTGATGGTGGTGCTGCTGGTGTTTGTAACCTTTGCACCATATTCTCCAAAGCCACTACCCGAGCGCGAAGCTCGTTGACTTCTTCTATTACACTGGGGTGATTGTCGGTTCGGACGAGCGGATAAATAAGATCTAGAATTTGGTGTAGTATATAATCATGACGAGATACTCTGGAAATGAGAGAGAAAATGGTGTTTCGGACAGGTTCGCCGGTAAGTGCTTCAGGTTCATTGCCAAGAGGGCAATGTGGTGGATGGAAAGGATCACCTTTTTCTTGTCTCCAATGATTAAGGAGGCTACGAACCCATCCCCAATTCATCCAGAATAGATGATGGCTGATTGGTTGATCTATTCCAGTCACACTGCTTTCGGAGCTTGAGTGGGATTCCATTTCGGAATCCGAGGAACTTGAACTGATGACGAATTTCATTTCGTACGATTTGATAAAGGACTTTTCGATACAAAATGATTTTCAGGCTATCGGGTGGTATTCTAACTACATAGAATATCTATATATATAGATCAAAAGATTTCATAGATTACGGAGGAATTTACGGAATATGTCAGGCAAAGTTTACGGTAATAGATACGATAAGATATGATTTAGCAGATACGCTAAGATATGAATTTTGTCTATACAATATTCATGCAATCAATGCAGCAAGACGTGTCTAGACTAAGAATGATAAGCAGGTAATTTCCTAAGGATGGTAAGTAGATGATTTTCGACTAAAAATGATAAACAAAACTTTTGACATGCAGACACAGTCGAAGTCCAGACTTACTAATGCATCTTAACAACTATCAGTTAGACACACTAATGCAAGATCTGGTTCGCTAAGACCACCGCTCTGATACCAACTGAAAGGACTCGTTCATATACATTATAAACGATTCACAATAGTTGATTACATCGCGAGGTATTTGACCTCTATATGATACATTTTACAAACATTGCATTCATTTTTAAAAGACAAACTTTCTTTACAACGAAAGTTGACGGCATGCACACCATTTCATAATACATCCAACTATAATTGACATAATAATAATCTTGATGAACTCAATGACTCGAATGCAACGTCTTTCAAAATATGCCATGAATGACTCCAAGTAATATCCTTAAATTGAGCTAATGCACAGCGGAAGATTTCTTTAATACCTGAGAATAAACATGCTTTAAAGTGTCAACCAAAAGGTTGGTGAGTTCATAGGTTTATCATAACAATCATTTCAATATATTAATAGACCACAAGATTTCCGTTTATAAATATATGTACACTCGCAAGTGTATAAAAGTATTCTATAAGCTGTAGGCACCCGGTAACAAGCCTTAACATTCATATTTTACCCTCTGAAGTACACCAGCAGGTGTGTTTAAAATAACCTCGAAGTACTAAAGCATCCCATAGTCAGGATGGGGTTTGTCAGGCCCAATAGATCTATCTTTAGGATTCGCGCCTACCGTACATAGACAAGTAGTTTAATGTTACCAAGCTAAGGGTATATTTCTGGTTTAAACCCACATAGAATTAGTTTTAGTACTTGTGCCTATTTCGTAAAACATTTATAAAACAGCGCATGTATTCTCAGCCCAAAAATATATATTGCAAAAGCAATTAAAAAGGGAGCAAATGAAACTCACAATACTGTATTTTGTAGTAAAAATACATATGACGTCATTGAACTAGTGCAATGTTGGCCTTGGATTCACGAACGTATCAATATTGAGATTCAATATTGCAGGAAAAGTACGTAGACGCAACGGAGATGATAAACACTAGTTTGACTCACGAGCAATACTCTCGATCAATACCCATAACCTCCATAGCTATAACCCATAATTTCCTTAGCTTTATCCCGTTTGAAAACTTATTTTGAAATCGTCTGAGTATAACTCCGTCGTAGTATTTTATGTATACTAATAATATCTTGAAATAATACAAAGAAAATATATATATGTAATTCGATTGAGAGAGTTTAGAGAAATATATTTTCAAGTTTCTATGAAATAATGAAACCTATTCAATTCTATTTATAATAGATTTTTGAATTATTAAAATATGAATTATTAAAGTGAATTATTAAAGTGAATTATTAAAGTATGAATTATTAAAGTGAATTATTAAAGTGAATTATTAAAGTATGAATTATTAAAGTGAATTATTAAAGTATGAATTATTAAAGTGAATTATTAAAGTTAAAGTAAAGTAAAAGTAAAAGTAAAGTAAAGGTAAAGTTAAAGTATAGTAAAAGTATAAAACTATATACGTATAATACGCGTATAAATATATATAATATTAATTTAAATCGTTATATATATTTAATAAAATAAAATATAAATATCGTTATCTTTATCATACTGGTTAAGTAATGAGTTGTCAAAAGTAGTTCTAGATATTTATAAAAGATATATACATTTTAATAATAAAGTTCTTTTTAAACTGAAAACGTTTTTTGTACTTTTGAAACTAAATCAAATAAATATGATAATTTTGTTTTTCAAAACTAAATATAGTTAAGAATCATTTTGTTAAAAGGTTAAAATAATGGAAATCGTTATATCATAAAACATTTTAGAAAAGTAGAATTATATATATTCATAATAGGTTTCAAGTTTTTAAATTACAGTCTGTTGGTGAAGCATGGGATAAAGTCCAAAGGTTTAATAAACGTATGAAATCATCTTAATGAAAAATGTCGAGTTACTTAACTTGTCGATATCCAACATCTAAGTTATTTACACTCCATGTTCTTACTTATAGATCACTTTACCATTTTCCGAATATTGTCAAAAAGAATAGATTTCTTAAATCACAATGGACCTCATAACATTGGCCCGTAATCATATCATAATGTATCTGATAATTCAATCATTTGATATTATCTCTTAATTCTGTCGATAAATATATCGAAACAAATACGTTCATGTAAAGTATCATATATATAATACTTTGTTAATGTTTTCAGTTAACATTATATATTATATATACATATCTATATACACATAATTGTTCGTGAATCGTCGAACACGGTCAAAGGGTAATTGATTACATGAATGTAGTTCCAAACTTTGTGAGATTCAACATTACAAATTCTGCTTATCGTGTCGGAAACATATAAAGGTTAAGTTTAAATTTGGTCAGAAATTTCCGGGTCGTCACAGCAACCGTCGAATTACTATCACCCGTCGATCACTATTTAAAATCTTCGATGCTTCCAAGGGTATCTCACGGGCATCCTAAGCACAAAGTGATCACACCATCACCGGAGTTGAACATTACACTAGCAGGTATAAGAAGGCACCTGACGCCGTGTCATGCAGACTCCCACCACAATCAACCGAATTTTTAGAAACTCGATCTTTAGGTTCCATACACCCGATGTCACCCATCTCTCAATAATAATGACCCGCAGTCATACCTACCCGGCAAACCTTACGGTTTATCGTCTTATCGAAAATTCCTAGTGATCACACGCTACCCGCAATTGTCCACAAGGCCAAACGATATAGCCTCACGAAACCCTTTATCTAACACTAAAGAGATGCTTGGAAACACCAAGTCTTACACTCTTTCGCACATCGACACAACCACGTCATCAAGGGGTATTCCGTTAGGAATGTTACCCTAATATCCCTAACATGCTAACACACTACGCAATCACCGTCATACGGGTCCCACTCCCGTGAGTTTAACGACCCGAAGACTCCTCGATTTCACCAATTCCAAGGCGACTCACAACAAGAATCCTAACACTATTCTCTAACCACACTCTACCGAGTGTAACTCAAAACTACAACCATTTGACTTATTGCATTCCATTACGGAATTCAAGTCTTCGCCGCACACACGCACACGTAAATCGGTCATCCTAGTTACGATAGGTAACTAAAACCAATAACATTCTCAACAGTACACCCACTACTTAGGGTGACTAAGCACGCGCCAAACTCGTGAGTTGCTCACTCACCTTAGCTAACCGAATCCAGTGTAACACTTCTCGACTCGTAAAGAACTCGATGTGACAACAAGCACATCACTCGAGACCACTATATCCTAGGAACCAATAAAAGATACCTAATACATCCCGTTCTACCCCAACCATGCCACGTTTCCTCCGTTCGGTACTTGTCATGTCATGCTTGGTGTCAAAATACACCTTCGTAATAATGGTGATCAGTCACTATTACAAATATGTACCTTACCATTTCCACATGGTCATGCAAAGTACTTTCCCGGACTGACGCAACATTCACACAAAATAACACGCGATAACTCCTAGTACCCGAATGATCCAAGTCCTTACCG
Source organism: Rutidosis leptorrhynchoides (assembly GCF_046630445.1). NCBI lineage: Eukaryota > Viridiplantae > Streptophyta > Magnoliopsida > Asterales > Asteraceae > Rutidosis > Rutidosis leptorrhynchoides. The sequence continues at coordinate 96,590,304 of NC_092343.1, read as the reverse complement.
TGAACTTGATCACTCAAACCGCAAAACATACGAATCTCTCCAATAGATTCGTCCCTAGGACACCGCACCAAAAGATACCTGTATATATACACCAATATACAATAATAATAAACGTACACAAGTATACCACAACAACAAGTCAACCTACAACCTAGGTGACTATCGCTAAAACAACGTCCAAGTTCGCCTACTTACATTAGGCACTAGTGATCTAAGACACTAATTTACACATGAAATAGGGCCCCATAAAATTCCACATTGGACAAGCACAAGTCCTAGTTAGTCACCTACTCTAAGGCACTAACAAATCTTAATCCGACCCGTAATCCTACAAGTCGCGCAATTAACGCACCACTATCAATAAGTCTAAGACTAGGCACCTATTCCAAGGTCACCTAATTCCCTTAGACCATGCTCTGATACCACTTGTAACAACCCAACCCGTTATCCAACTGAAAACGCTTAATTTTTTTTTTTTAAAAACAGTCCAGTTTCAGGCATATGGAGCGCCGCTCCATATAGGGGCGCGACGCTCCAAAGTGGCCTGTCCACTTTCTTTTTATGCTCGTTCGTAAAACACGTTTCTCAACACTTTTAAAAGAAACAAATTATCATAACACGTCAATATAAGTAAAACTAAGAATTTCCCACAACTAAAATTTAGTTTTACAACACCGAGCCCACATCGACCCAAATTACGACAAGTGACCATTTCGACCCATTTTAGTTTAATACAAACATAAACCGAGCATGGCGATTGGGAATACGCTACCCAATCCTAATCAAATCCAACGGCACGTCTTCTAAAGCAAACTACGCAAGTCCACTAGTCCCCACACTTACCCGAGCCATCCTCCACGCAAATCTATAAAAATGTAAACAACGAGAGGGTAAGCTAACGCTTAGTGAATGCAATAATTATACACATACATATATAATATACCTACTTGCAAACACTTACTCACATACCGCATACATGCTAGCAACACAATTAGCTTATCATCACAAGTACAAAGCTATAACCTTTAATATCACAAGCTAGCACAACAATAGCATATATATAACCCGAACAATATAATATGCTACACTACAACACAATAACCATGGTTAACCAATCGTACAAGGGAATGGCGCTCGCGAAAGGCCATCGGAGTTCATAACGTCCATTAGTGTACTTAGCACCTCGTATCACTAACCCCCGGGTGGCATCTTAACACCTCGATACTTCACCCTCGGGTGGCGTCTTAACACCTCGACACTTCACCCTTTATTATGGAGTGGCGTCTTAACACCTCGACACTTCACTCCTAGGTGGCATCTTAACACCTCGATGCTTCACCTCGAGTGGCATCTTAACACCTCGATGCTTCACTCGTCACGTGAAACGTGGTGTCTTAGCACCTCGACACTTCACATCTCACACTACAACAAATAGATACATTATATACCTACACATATAATTATTCCACTCACCTTCGAATGCCCGCACAAGTCATGTACATCATGATCTTCGTCCTCAAATCCGAGCAAGTAACCACCTATATCACACATAGGTACAATATACACATAAATAGCCATTCTCTAAAAGGGAACTCGACACAAACATCCCTTAGCCGAGGGATCACACCTTGCTCGCCAAAACCCGCCCATTTAATCTACTAATGGACTCAAACCAATTACCACTTCGGGTGGTAATTCAAACCAACACAACAAAGTACGATTTAAACCAAATCATACTTTACACCTATTAGACCAAACCTAGATCTTAATGCTAAATTACTACTTAGGTAGTAATCATTTCAAACGCCAATTACACCAAAACCTCAACACGTGCAATATTGACCCATAACACGGTTGACCACGTTTGACTAAATCTTAAAATATCATTTTAACCTAAAATTACTTCTCGCGAGTAATTACATCCAAAAACATCATTTAACACTTAACAAAAGCGTTTAACATCCATTTAATCTAAATTAGTGTCATCCTCAATTTTGACCCAATTCAAATTACCCATTTTGACCAAAGTCATAAAACGCCCCAAAATCACTAACGACTAGTGATTATATTTCCAAGACAACCACTAACACTTAAATCAAGTATTTACCTACTTGATTTACCAAAACTTGACTTAAAACTTAATTTAACACCGAATCAAGCTTACTTGTCCCAAAATACCCATTTGACTCGTTTTGACCTAAATTAGGGTTTATACCCAAAAACCAAGTCAACACAAGTGTTCTAACGTTTAACCAACACACGCAAGACCCAAACTCATAATTTCATCACTCGAAACCCTAAGTCACCCATTTAGGCTTACTTACTTGAATCTTACCCAAAACCCTCAAATTTCACAATAAAATGGGTTTATAATACTAACTAACACAAACCCTAACTCAAACAATAATCTTAACAAAGAAATTCGGATTTAGAATTTACCATAACAATCAAAACGTAACCGAGAACGAAAGGAACAATTTTAACACTCGCACCTTTGATCGATTCAAGCTTCATCTTCATCAAAGATCCAAATCTCTCTCTAGAATCTCCCTCTCTCTCTAAGATAAGATGAGAGAGATGTGTGGATGTCAAAATGATCCAAAAGTGGATCTAAAACTGCTCTAAGTGCCACAAATCCGTCCACAAGTGAAAGGACCAAAGTACCCCTTATTTAACCCTTTAAAAAGCTGAAAATTGCATCAGACGCGATCGGAGCGCCGCTCTATAAGGTGGAGCGCCGCTCCAACCTTCAGGTCAGTTTTCAGTAACTTGTTTTGGCCATAACTTTTTGACCGTAGCTCCATTTTCGATGAATCAAATATCGTTGGAAACGTAATAAGATTTTCTTTCCAATGATAAGGCTTTGAAACATCAACACAAAATTTATTTGGGGTTGAAAAGATGCGTACACACCTTGTCACTTCAGACAACGTCCAGTTTCCTTCGACTTTCGAGTAAGCAACACGTACGTGCTTCGTATACTTCATACACGCATCGTACACCAGAAATACATTATGTACAATAAATATTTGGGTCTTACAACTCTCCCCCACTTAAACTCGATCACGTCCTCGTGATCTTCGTCACTCAACCCATCCGGACCTACACCCTATGGTCCTTCGACGTACTTTCGAACTCGAAGTCTACGAAATTTCCCGCAACCCGAAGATCTCACACCGCACTTAAGCGACCCTTCCGATGAATCACCCCCTTTCTACTTAAATCTCCATCCGCGATTTACCAAATCCACGAATCCGAGCACTAGAAACTTGCTCAATCCCTCACATCGGGAAGAACTCAACCAATCTCGTACCGAGATATCACCCCTTTAGTGTACCCTTAACAAGTACAATGCCAATAGTAACCACGTCCCACAATAAGGTCAACATCCAAAACGACGAAGACCGAGTAAAAGTAAATCCTTACGGATAACACTTACCACTTATTATTCCTTCAGTCTGTAAAAGCTTATGTAAACCAGAGGTCGATGCCCCGACTAAAGCTGGTTGAGTTTCTGAAAAATCATTAGTTTCTGACATTGTATCCGTGCGGTTGTAATACACGGTTGCAACAAAATTACACGGATGCAGAAGGCTACACGGATGGAATAACACGAGTGCAAAATAACACGGATGCAGGGTATATCCGGGTTAAAGTTGATATGGTTACTTGTTTTAACATGGTTGCAGTAAACGGTTGCAAGGTTACACAGTTGTAAGTTACGGTTTCAATGTTAAACGGTGAGTATGCGGGTGATGTATTCGTACGGTTACAGTGTGTAACCGTTCGGTTGTGTTCTTGACGAATTATGGACAGAAAACTGCACCAAAACTAGGGTTTAGGGTTGGGATCGATCTAGCATCTCAATTATGATCAAAAACCTTAATGTTTCACTTTCAAAACACTGATTATGACCTTCTTAACACACATGATTAACAAAACAAACCTTTTAACGTGACAAAATTTAGATTTTGTTGATTTCTTTCAAACCACCAAAACTCAAAACACGATTTTGACACAAAAACTGATCGATTAATGATATCAAAAACTCTGATACCACTTGTAGGAAAGATTAAACAGTATTAATCGATCGAATCTTCAATATCGAGTGCGAAATAACTCGATATTGGGTTTTATATGATATTGGGTTTTATATCAAAAACGACTCAAAACCTTATGATCTAATTAAGCAAAAAGACTTTGATATGTTATAGATCGACAAACTAGAGTGCTAGACCTGCAGAGAAACGAAAACACGGCTAGGGTTGAGTTATGGTTCGTAACTCTAACAATGAACTCGAAATCTACATTAAATAATTTCTGCACGTGTAACCGTGCGGTTGCAGTATGCAATCATGCGGTTGCACTTGTATCCGTACGGATGCAATCTGCATCCGTGCGGTTACACAGACAGTAGGTAACTTAACATTAAATGCATACAATCGATTGTAAACGTAATAAACCAACTGATGACGTGTGTAGCCCATCATGTTTTCTCATTGGACTTACATTCGGACTTGACATAGAAAAAGCCCACTAGTCTCCTAAACCCTAATGCTCCCTCTATAAATAGAGGAGCCTCCCTCCTCACTTCCCATCTTCTTCTTCTTATCTTGTCTCTCTCTCTCTATCCTCTCTCTTCTCTCACTCTCTCACACACAAGGTTTTTGCCTTGATAGACTTTTTTTTCTCACGGCCTCGACTACCCGATCTAACCGGACAGCCTTCAACATTAACCACCCTCTCGAGATCCTCATCTCGATTCGGGTTATCACTGTATCCGGACCGGAGTGTTGATGTCGTTGAACCCTAAAAACTCTCTTTTGTTGATCTAGCTTATTTCTTCCTTAGCGGCGGTTTTATGCTTGATCAAATGGCGCCATCCGTGGGACCGATGTAACAACTCATGTTCTCTGCCGCAAATTCAGTCCGGTTCTACACCAAATGTTCTCGGTTCTGCAACTCTCACATCGTTAAAATCACTCAGATAAGTGTTCTTGCTGTAAAATTTACTCAGATCTGTAAAAACCTTACGTTAGAATTACTCAGATCTAGATATTTGACTTCATTATTTAACGAGATCTGGTAAATTACAAACTAACAGGCTACGTTGCTTTCCGTATTTTGATAAGTAATTTACATGTGATTTGCTCTGTCAGTACAATTTGATGTACACAAGTAGTTTATTTTTGAAACTTACAGTAGTCATTTTAATACTTACAAATGATAAAGCACACAATACAACTTGCGATGGTGTTCATGCGAAAGTGTAATGACGTGGAACTCCCTCCACCATGTAATGTGTGTCAATCTATTTTAGACCTGGCCCTATGTGTACAATGTTTAGGATAACACTCCTTAAAACACTCGGAGTGAGAGTAGTGATTGGGGTCACTTAACATGTCAGGCGTGACTTGTTGAGTCAGAAAAAGTGGGGAATGGTGATCTATGTCAGTTAGTGTGTTAAAATAATATTTTATTATATTTAATAATTAATTCCTTTGAAAAAAAAAGCAAAAAGAAAAAAAATGGGGTAAACTTACGTCGCATATGCGACTGACATGGGGTATATTGGAGGGACTGACATGGGGTATATTGGAGTGGGGAGTGGTGTCACTTAGTGACATGGGGGAGACAGGTGAGTGACACACCCCCACTCCTGGTGCTCTTACCTTTCTAAAGTTACAAATATAAATTATTACTCCGTATTTCTTTATTCGCATATATATCTAATCCGTATGTCTTGGGTTGCCCGGTGAATGATTTGGATTGGCGGTTTCTAAGTAGTGTAGATGCGGGGTTGAACACGGGATCGGGTTTATGTATTTATTTTAGGCTTAGGTTTGCTGGTAGTTTGTTTGATTGTAATTTTAATTGTAAGTCCTTTAGTGGTCGCTCTGTATTTAATGTAGTCGTTCATATTGTTTAGAACGAACAGAGTGTGTCAAGGAGTTTTGGTCGTCTGTGATCAAGTACTCCCATTACAAATCGTTTGATCCGCTTAATGTTGCTCCACCGGAACTTCGATTCTATTATATATATACATATTAATATTTTTGTCAAGAAATATATATATATATATATATATATATCTAATGCGACATACGCACAACCCTTGTTAGTTTATATGTGCAGCGCATCCAATGGAGCAATGCGCACTTCGGATTTAACCCTATTGACTGAGCACTTCCTTTAGGCAAGATATCTGCGCATAAAGATAGCTCACACGTTCCGGTGCGCACACGTGTTACGACGAACAATCAAGCTGACGCACAAGAAAGCTCTATGCGCACATTACTCGACTGAGCTTCAATATGCGCAATATTTAAACAAAGCTGTATGTGCGCCATATATAATCAAACTCCATGCGCACCACTTCCAAGCAAACTTTGTGTATGAGCGCATTCAACCATGCTGTACCAAGTGAATGTTGACTTAGTGTGTACGTCATAACACAAATCTATATTACCGCTTATATACATGCTTATAGGGTCACACATTTTAGCACTTATATACCATTATTATATATTGCTGATATATAATTATAATCTATAATTAGAAAATTATTGTTTAATTAAATATGATTTAATTAAATACAATTTAATTAAATATAAAATGCTCAATAGATCGTTGAACCACAAATATAACTTGCTTATTTTAATTTAGTGAAATTAAATAAAATTATTAAATGGGCTTTGTTTGTTTTACTCCCCCGAACAACAAAAGGAGGTTTACACGTTTTGTTAAGTCGGCCAAACCAAAATAAATAAATAGGGTCCAACCCTTTTGTTATATAACTAGAAAAAAATTTGACCGCGCGTTGCTGCGGTCGTATTCAACGCGCGATCGAATTTGTATATACGTTGTTTGGTACCTAATATATCTAGTAGATTGAGTTGCTTGTTGGACGCGTATGTATATGTATGAAATATAGCTCAAAATATTTAGTGTTTTTTTAACGATGTCCTTTTCGCGTATAGTTAGTCGCATTGTCTTCGTAAAATTATTTCGAGTTGAACGGTGGTTTCGGAAAAATTTAACTCGCACCGAGCGAGAATATAGGGCCCGTTATTTAGTGTCTTTTTAACGATGTCCGTTTTGCTACAGTGTCACTATTTTCTACAGTACCTGAGTTGCTACAGTACCCCGAGTTGCTACAGTGTCACTATTTGCAACAGTGCCGAGTTGCTACAGTATCACTATTGCTACAGTACTTTAATGAAATTGAAACGGACGTAACTTTCAAAACGTAACTCCGTTTTTGATGAATAAACTATCGTTAGAATCGTAATAAAGAATACTTTTCAATGGTGAACTTTTAAGAAACTAGATCAAACTGTTTTTAGGCCGGAAAAGGAGTTTTAGTGTGTATGTCATGTTTTGCACGCACCTGTATGCCATTATTGAATGGAGTCATGATGTAGACTCATAAAATTATGAATATATGGTGTTATGACCTACTTAATTGTATGAAATGATTATATTATTTATTGGATATGTACATTAACTTTGTTTGTGTTGTTCTCAGGTTATAAGGACAAGGAGGAAGCTCAGAAATAATAACTGAGCAGTTGCTGGTAATTGGTGAGTGGGTCTATCTCCGGATAGAGTTTAAGTAGCATATCATGCTACTGTGGTTGACTCTTTTACCATGCATAGTGTAGAAATTGTCATGTTAGAATAATATAGTATGCCTGATGTTGTATGTGAATTATGTGTACACTGTGTGAATGGCACCAGTCGGGCCTAGGGAGACTGGGGACTCGAGACCGTGCCTAGGAGAGGTTAGAGTCCGTATGAGGTCAACCGTGCCTAGGGGAGGCTGGGTCCATAGGCTACTGATTGTAGAGTATAGTGTGAATGATGCATCCCCTGCATCTGGATAACTATACTGTGAATTGAGTAGCAGGGACTATCGGTAGACTCAAGTCCGATCAGCTAGGAGTCGTGTGCTCGTACAAGCCGCCGATCCTCGTATTGTCTTATTGTATGCTAGTTGATAGTTAGCATGTGTTGTTGTTAGTATATAGCTTGTGTGTGACTTAAGCTATATCTGTTAGATAGATTCCATTCACTTAGCGGTGCGCTAATCCCCCACATATTCTCCCTTTGCAGGTTTAGGTACTGCTAGTCGGGAAAGGTGCTATTGCAGAAGACATGTTTGACAACCCAACTCTGATGTGGACTTTTGTATAAATAATGTTTTGTGATAACGTAACACCGTTGTGTAAACTTAAACGTAATGACGTGACTTATATTGTGTTTGTTAATAAAGTCTTCCGCTGTGTATTTAAAAAAAAATGGCCGGTGTTACAAGTTGGTATCAGAGCATGGCTTGGCAGCAAATACGTGCGCGTATTTTGTTCCCAAACCCTGAGGCAAGTCAAACATGTCTGTGGGAGTGGGGGCTAAGTGAAAATAGGATATACGTGTGTTAGTTGTGATTGAACTAACTGTTATCCACTAAGCTTTTGTTTGAGCTGTTTTGTAGCACAGGTGTGGCTGATAGAAACGCAACTGGCCCATCTAACCCCGGAACATTCAGAGCACCAGAAGAAGGTGTTGAGTCAAATGATGATCAGAGTAGTTACATCCTTCAGTTAGAAAGCAAGCTAAAAGAGGCCGAGGACAAAACTAATGAGCTTGAATTGGTGAGGCATTCTGGAAATGATGATACACCACCTGGATTCCCAACCGCGCAATCCCAAATGATACCTAATGTGCCCCAGAACCAGTTTCAGAATCAAATACCTAACCAATATTATATGCCACCACAAAACACCTTTACTTATCAAAATCCCATGATGATGAATCCATACCAAATGCAAATGTTCCATCAACCTTACATGCAACCACCCAAAAGATGTACGTATAAGAACTTCCGTGATTGCAAACCCTCCGAGTTCTCTGGAAGTACTGATCCGACTGTAACTCTCAATTGGTTGCGAGAAGTTGAAAGGGTATTTGAAGCGTGTCAGTGTGAACCCGAGCTGAAGGTAACATATGCTAGTAGACTGTTGAAAGGTAGGGCTATGATTTGGTGGGATTCTTTGATTTCTAGTATACCAAAAGAGCAAGTGAGTATGATCACATGGGAGCAGTTTCATGGGAAGGTGTGTGAACAATATTGTAATCCATTTGATATGAACCGAATCAAGACTGAGTTTCTTGAAATGAAGTTGACACCTCAAATGATGATCGATGAGGTAGTAGAGAAGTTTATGGATAAACTGAGGTTTGTACAACAATGGGTGCCAGACGAAGCGTCTCGTATCTAGCATTTTGTTAATATCATTCTGCCTGAGTACAGAACTTTTGTTAGAACAGCTACATCATTGTCTCAAGATGTTGTGATGGCTAAGATGGTAGAAAGTGATGTTCAGGATGCCAGAAACAGAATGTTTGGTAATGTGCTACAACAAGGTGGGCAAGTATCTGGTCAATCAGGATCTAAATTCAAGAAGTCTAGTGGGTTTAAATCGAAGGGTAAAAGTGGTCAGAGTAGTACTGGATCTGGATCAGGTAAAGGGAATTGGTGTCACACGTGTCGATCTTCTCACAGTGGTCAGTGTTCTGAGGCTACAAGAAGATGCTTAAAGTGTGGTGTTGTTGGGCATGAGTCTTCAGCATGCCCGTATCCAAATAGTGTGTGTTGGAGTTGTCACAAACCAGGGCATCGTGCAATTAGTTGTCCGTCGAAGAGTGGTAGTTCCGGGGTAGGGTCAGGGGCGCGTTCACAATCAGCTGGAGGGTCAACTGCCTCGAGTGGGCAGAAGAGGAAGAACCCTCCAACAGCAGAGGCTAGAGCTTTTCAGATGTCGGTGGAAAATGCTGTGGCAACCGACGAAGTAATCACCGGTATGTTTCTAATCAACTCAATACCTGCTTGCGTATTGTTTGATTGTGGTGCCAATAGGTGTTTTATATCCCTAGATTTCTGTGCTAAGTTGAATTTACCAGCTACTGTGTTACCCAAGCCGGTTAGTGTAGAAGTAGCTGATGGTAAGACCACACCCGTCACAACCTATGTGACTGGGGTTTGTATAGAAATCGAAGGGAAGTCTTTCCCGGTGACTTGTTTAGTGTTACCTATTCCTAGCTTTGATGTAGTACTAGGAATGGATTGGTTGAGCTCGCTTAGGGCTAATATTAAGTGTGATAGGAAAATGATTACCTTTCGTTCGACCGATGGAACCCGTGTTGTGGCCCGAGGGGAGCGGGGAGGGTATAATTTTATGTTGATAACCATGATGAAAGCGAAAAAGTTGATGGCAAAGGGTTGTGAATCATTTCTTGCATATGTGATTGATGCGAAGAAAGAAAAGAAAAAAGTGGCTGATATTCCGATAGTATCAGAATTTCCCGAAGTGTTCCCAGATGAGTTACCAGGTCTGCCGCCGGTAAGGGAAGTTGAATATAAGATTGAATTGGTTCCTGGAACAACTCCAGTTGCAAAAGCTCCATACCGATTAGCGCCGTCTGAAATTCGTGAAATGATGTCACAGATTCAAGAACTATTAGATCGTGGGTTTATCCGACCGAGTTCTTCACCGTGGGGTGCTCCGGTATTGTTTGTTAAAAAGAAAGATGGGTCAATGTGTATGTGTATTGATTATCGTGAATTGAACAAAAGAACAGTGAGGAATAAGTATCCGATACCTCGAATAGACGATTTATTCGATCAGTTACAGGGTGCTTCATTCTTTTCTAAGATAGACTTACGATCCGGATATCATCAGGTTCGTGTTGCTGAATCAGATATACCGAAAACAGCGTTCAGAATAAGGTATGGTCATTATGAATTTCTTGTCATGCCGTTTGGGTTGACGAATGCGCCAGCAATCTTCATGGATCTAATGAATAGAGTGTGTCGCCCGTTCTTAGATAAGTTTGTGATTGTGTTTATAGATGATATACTAGTGTATTCAAAGACCGAAAGTGAACATGCTGAACATATGAGACAGGTTTTGAACATGTTGAAACGTGAACAACTATTTGCAAAATTTTCAAAGTGTGAATTTTGGTTATGTGAAGTGCAGTTTTTGGGTCATGTGATTTGTGCCGAAGGTATAAAAGTTGATCCGACAAAGATAGAAGCGGTAATGAATTAGAATTCTCCGAAGACTCCGACTGAGATTAAGAGTTTTCTGGGATTAGCCGGTTATTATCGCAGATTTATCAAGGATTTCTCGAAAATAGCGGGTCCGTTGACTAAGTTGACTCGTAAAGATGTAGCCTTTCGATGGACTGATGAACAGGAAAAGGCTTTTCAGATTTTGAAACAGCTACTGTGTCAGGCACCAGTGTTAGCTTTACCAGAAGGTTCAGACAACTTTGTGGTATACTGTGATGCATCATATGCTGGGTTGGGTTGTGTATTAATGCAAAGAGATAAAGTAATCGCCTACGCCTCGCGACAGTTGAAAGTTCATGAGAAGAATTATCCAGTGCATGATCTTGAAATGGCTGCAGTAGTGTTTGCTTTGAAACTGTGGAGACACTATTTGTATGGAACCCATTGTGTTATATGTACAGATCACAAGAGTTTGCAGTATATCTTCTCACAGAAAGAATTGAATATGCGTCAGAGACGATGGCAAGAGTTGATCAAAGATTACGATTGTGAAATTAAATACCATCCGGGTAAGGCAAATGTGGTTGCAGATGCGCTAAGTCGTAAAAAGTCAAGTGAAAATGTGAAATTTCTTCGTTTGAATATAACTTCAGATTTGATTAACAGCTTAAAAACCATTCAGGCCTGTGCTTTAGAGGACGAACATATTAAATCTGAACAAATGACCAAACGAAAAGTGGACTTAATTGATGACTCACGCGGACTAAAGACCTTAAACAATCGTGTTTGGGTGCCTAAGCTTGGAGATTTGAGGGATTTAATCATGACGGAAGCTCACAAATCCAGATTGACAGTACATCCGGGTAGTAATAAGATGTATCATGATTTGAAAACAGTGTATTGGTGGCCAACAATGAAATCAGATATCGCCCGTTATGTCGAAAAGTGTCATATATGTGCTCAAGTAAAGGCCGAACATCAGAAACCTTATGGTTCGTTACGTCAGTTACAGATTCCAGAGTGGAAATGGGAACATATAACGATGGATTTTGTGACCAAATTACCTCGAACTCAGAAAAGACATGATATGATTTGGGTAATAGTGGATCGCCTTACTAAAAGTGCTCATTTTCTTGCTACTCGTGAAACAGCTTCATTAAGTGAGTTAGCCGAATTGTATATAAACGAGATAGTTAGTCGACATGGTGTGCCATTATCGATCGTTTCAGACAGAGATTCCAGATTTGTGTCGAATTTTTGGAATAGTCTTCAACAGAATTTGGGTACACGTGTGAATTTAAGTACAGCTTATCATCCTCAGACAGACGGTCAGAGTGAAAGAATGATACAGACTTTGGAGGATATGTTAAGGGCTTGTGTGTTAGAATACGGTGGTTCGTGGGATACACATTTGCCGTTGGTCGAATTTGCGTATAATAATTCATATCATTCGAGTATAGGGATGCCGCCCTATGAAATGTTATACGGTCGTCGTTGCAGAACTCCGACTTGTTGGTTAGAAGTCGGGGAGAAACTGTTTGCAGGTCCCGAAATTGTTCAAATGACAGCTGAAAAAGTTTTCAATTGCGAGAGAAAAGTTGAAAGCCACTAGAGATAGGCAGAAAATGTATGCTGATCCGCGTAGACGTCCGGTAACCTTTAATGTGGGTGAACGAGTGTATCTGAAAGTTTCGCCGTGGAAAGGGGTTATCAGATTTGGTAAACGTGGTAAGTTAGCACCGAGATTTATTGGTCCGTTTCCGATCAGTGAAGTGTTGAATGATCAGACTGTGGTGTTAGATCTTCCGCCAGAGTTAGCTGGTATTCATAATACATTCAACGTATGTTATCTTCGTAAGTGTAAAGTCGACGATGAAACACAACTTCTTCCTTTAGAAGATTTAAGGGTCGATTTGAATAAGAAATTGGTGGAAGAGCCGGTCCGTGTGGTTGACCAAAAGGTGACTAAGCTGAGAAAGAAAGAGATTCCGATGGTGTTGATTGAGTGGAAACACAGTTTGGGTTCTAATCTTACGTGGGAAACGGAAGAGTTGATGAGAAAACGTTACCCTCATTTGTTTGACCAAGACCGGATTCCGAGGACGGAATCTTCTTAAGGGGGGTGGATTTGTAACAGACTGAAACCCGGGCTAGTTGTAAGTTGCCTATTTTGCCCTTAGGGTTTGTGCTTAGTCTTAAGTGCTTTTATTTTAATTATTTTATTAGTGTTTTATTATAATTGTGTTGTGACCAGTTTGTGACAAGTGTCCCAGAACATGTTGGTTTATTTAATTTGGACTCCGTTAGGACCGCCTAAGGAGATACGAAAGGTTATCAGATAAGATAACTGGTAAATACCCGTGTGTTATGGGGTATGGGTTTTAATACCCACTTAAGAGTGTAAACTGCTTCTATTTTCTCATTTCTAGACTTTTCTCAAATAAGTACGTACCAAACTTATCTCATCTCAAACCCTAATTGATCTAAGTCTTAAATTGGATTATGAGGCTTTAAGGATTTATTCATATCATCCTTGTGATCATTTATCCAGGTTTGTTAGCTTGAATTCGTGCTTTAATTCATAGAAATTGGGTTTTGGGTGTAAATGGGTTTTTGATGAATTTTGAGCTTGAATCTTCATATTATGTGTTTGTATGTATTAATTGATGTTAGAAATAGGTTGTATATATGTTTAGTAGCTTCCATGTGCTTAAAATTTGATCAAAATTGCTCAAAAATCGAGTTTTTGGGGGAAAAAATCATGAAATCAGCGAATGTGTTCGAACCAGTTGCTACAGTATTTTGCTACAGTACCCGAGTTGCTACAGTGCCCGAGTTGCTACAGTGTCACTATTTGCTACAGTACCGAGTTGCTACAGTGGCACTATTTGCCACAGTGTTCGGTATCTGCTACAGTGTCACTATTTGCTACAGTGTCACTATTTGATACAGTACCGGAGTTGCTACAGTACCCCGAGTTGCTACAGTGTCACTATTTGCTACAGTACCGAGTTGCTACAGTATCACTATTTGCTACAGTACTTTAATGAAATTGAAACGGACGTAACTTTCAAAACGTAACTCCGTTTTTGATGAATAAACTATCGTTAGAATTGTAATAAAGAATACTTTTCAATGGTGAACTTTTAAGAAACTAGATCAAACTGTTTTTAGGCCAGAAAAGGAGTTTTAGTGTATGTCATGTTTTGCACGCACCTGTATGCCATTATTGAATGGAGTCATGATGTAGACTCATAAAATTATGAATATATGGTGTTATGACCTACTTAATTGTATGAAATGATTATATTATTTATTGGATATGTACATTAACTTTGTTTGTGTTGTTCTCAGGTTATAAGGACAAGGAGGAAGCTCAGAAATAATAACTGAGCAGTTGCTGGTAATTGGTGAGTGGGTCTATCTCCGGATAGAGTTTAAGTAGCATATCATGCTACTGTGGTTGACTCTTTTACCATGCATAGTGTAGAAATTGTCATGTTAGAATAATATAGTATGCCTGATGTTGTATGTGAATTATGTGTACACTGTGTGAATGGCACCAGTCGGGCCTAGGGAGACTGGGGACTCGAGACCGTGCCTAGGAGAGGTTAGAGTCCGTATGAGGTCAACCGTGCCTAGGGGAGGTTGGGTCCATAGGCTACTGATTGTAGAGTATAGTGTGAATGATGCATCCCCTGCATCTGGATAACTATACTGTGAATTGAGTAGCAGGGACTATCGGTAGACTCAAGTCCGATCAGCTAGGAGTCGTGTGCTCGTACAAGCCGCCGATCCTCGTATTGTCTTATTGTATGCTAGTTGATAGTTAGCATGTGTTCTTGTTAGTATATAGCTTGTGTGTGACTTAAGCTATATCTGTTAGATAGATTCCATTCACTTAGCGGTGCGCTAATCCCCCACATATTCTCCCTTTGCAGGTTTAGGTACTGCTAGTCGGGAAAGGTGCTATTGCAGAAGACATGTTTGACAACCCAACTCTGATGTGGACTTTTGTATAAATAATGTTTTGTGATAACGTAACACCGTTGTGTAAACTTAAATGTAATGACGTGACTTATATTGTGTTTGTTAATAAAGTCTTCCGCTGTGTATTTAAAAAAAAATAAAAATGGCCGGTGTTACAAGTTAAGTAACATCACCATCAGCCCGTAGTATGATATTGTCCGCTTTGGACACAAGCCGATCACCGACGGGCTACCCGCACACGAGTACAACCCCGGATCGCACTTCTACCTCACGGATTTGCTTCTCGGGTAAACACCCTCAAAACGCGTCATAACAGAAGAGGTTTCCACACCCTTATAAGGAGTGCTTTGTTTTCCTCTCCCACCGATGTGGGACGAGTCTGTTACAACTCTCCCCCCCTTCGGGACACTGCGTCCCCGCAGTGCACATCGATGCGGGCCCCAGCTCTGATACCATAAGTAACATCACCATCAGCCCGTAGTATGATATTGTCCGCTTTGGACACAAGCCGATCACAGACGGGCTACCCACACACGAGTACAACCCCGGATCGCACTTCTACCTCACGGATTTTCTTCTCGGGTAAACACCCTCAAAACGCGTCATACCAGAAGAGGTATCCACACCCTTATAAGGAGTGCTTTGTTTTCCTCTCCCACCGATGTGGGACGAGTAATCACCGGTATGTTTCTAATCAACTCAATACCTGCTCGCGTATTGTTTGATTGTGGTGCCAATAAGTGTTTTATGTCCCTAGATTTCTGTGCTAAGTTGAATTTACCAGCTACTGTGTTACCCAAGCCGGTTAGTGTAGAAGTAGCTGATGATAAGACCACACCCGTCACAACCTATGTGACTGGGGTTTGTATAGAGATAGAAGGGAAGTCTTTCCCGGTAACTTGTTTAGTGTTACCTATTCCTAGCTTTGATGTAGTACTAGGAATGGATTGGTTGAGCTCGCTTAGGGCTAATATTAAGTGTGATAGGAAAATGGTTACCTTTCGTTCGACCGATGGAACCCGTGTTGTGGCCCGAGGGGAGCGGGGAGGGTATAATTTTCTGTTGATAACCATGATGAAAGCGAAAAAGTTGATGGCAAAGGGTTGTGAATCATTTCTTGCATATGTGATTGATGCGAAGAAAGAAAAGAAAACAGTGGCCGATATTCCGATAGTATCAGAATTTCCCGAAGTGTTCCCAGATGAGTTACCAGGTCTGCCGCCGGTAAGGGAAGTTGAATATAGGATTGAATTGGTTCCTGGAACAACTCCAGTTGCAAAAGCTCCATACCGATTAGCGCCGTCTGAAATCCGTGAAATGATGTCACAGATTCAAGAACTATTAGATCGTGGATTTATCCGACCGAGTTCTTCACCGTGGGGTGCTCCGGTATTGTTTGTTAAAAAGAAAGATGGGTCAATGCGTATGTGTATTGATTATCGTGAATTGAACAAAAGAACAGTGAAGAATAAGTATCCGTTACCTCGAATAGACGATTTGTTCGATCAGTTACAGGGTGCTTCATTCTTTTCTAAGATAGACTTACGATCCGGATATCATCAGGTTCGTGTTGCTGAATCAGATATTCCGAAAACAGCGTTCAGAACAAGGTATGGTCATTATGAATTTCTTGTCATGCCGTTTGGGTTGACGAATGCGCCAGCAATCTTCATGGATCTAATGAATAGAGAGTGTCGCCCGTTCTTAGATAAGTTTGTGATTGTGTTTATAGATGATATACTAGTGTATTCAAAGACCGAAAGTGAACATGCTGAACATCTGAGACAGGTTTTGAACATGTTGAAACGTGAACAACTATTTGCAAAATTTTCAAAGTGTGAATTTTGGTTACGTGAAGTGCAGTTTTTGGGTCATGTGATTTGTGCCGAAGGTATAAAAGTTGATCCGACAAAGATAGAAGCGGTAATGAATTGGAATTCTCCGAAGACTCCGACTGAGATTAAGAGTTTTCTGGGATTAGCCGGTTATTATCGCAGATTTATCAAGGATTTCTCGAAAATAGCGGGTCCGTTGACGAAGTTGACTCGTAAAGATGTAGCCTTTCGATGGACTGATGAACAGGAAAAGGCTTTTCAGATTTTGAAACAGCTACTGTGTCAGGCACCAGTGTTAGCTTTACCAGAAGGTTCAGACAACTTCGTGGTATACTGTGATGCATCATATGCTGGGTTGGGTTGTGTATTAATGCAAAGAGATAAAGTAATCGCCTACGCCTCGCGACAGTTGAAAGTTCATGAGAAGAATTATCCAGTGCATGATCTTGAAATGGCTGCAGTAGTGTTTGCTTTGAAATTGTGGAGACACTATTTGTATGGAACCCATTGTGTTATATGTACAGATCACAAGAGTTTGCAGTATATCTTCTCACAGAAAGAATTGAATATGCGTCAGAGACGATGGCAAGAGTTGATCAAAGATTACGATTGTGAAATTAAATACCATCCGGGTAAGGCAAATGTGGTTGCAGATGCGCTAAGTCGTAAAAAGTCAAGTGAAAATGTGAAATTTCTTCGTTTGAATATAACTTCAGATTTGATTAACAACTTAAAAACCATTCAGGCCTGTGCTTTAGAGGACGAACATATTAAATCTGAACAAATGACCAAACGAAAAGTGGACTTAATTGATGACTCACGTGGACTAAAGACCTTAACCAATCGTGTTTGGGGGCCTAAGCTTGGAGATTTGAGGGATTTAATCATGACGGAAGCTCACAAATCCAGATTGACAGTACATCCGGGTAGTAATAAGATGTATCATGATTTGAAAACAGTGTATTGGTGGCCAACAATGAAATCAGATATCGCCCGTTATGTCGAAAAGTGTCATATATGTGCTCAAGTAAAGGCCGAACATCAGAAACCTTATGGTTCGTTACGTCAGTTACAGATTCCAGAGTGGAAATGGGAACATATAACGATGGATTTTGTGACCAAATTACCTCGAACACAGAAAAGACATGATATGATTTGTGTAATAGTGGATCGCCTAACTAAAAGTGCTCATTTTCTTGCTACTCGTGAAACAGCTTCATTAAGTGAGTTAGCCGAATTGTATATAAACGAGATAGTTAGTCGACATGGTGTGCCATTATCGATCGTTTCAGACAGAGATTCCAGATTTGTGTCGAATTTTTGGAATAGTCTTCAACAGAATTTGGGTACACGTGTGAATTTAAGTAATGCTTATCATCCTCAGACAGACGGTCAGAGTGAAAGAACGATACAGACTTTGGAGGATATATTAAGGGCTTGTGTGTTAGAATACGGTGGTTCGTGGGATACACATTTACCGTTGGTCGAATTTGCGTATAATAATTCATATCATTCGAGTATAGGGATGCCGCCCTATGAAATGTTATACGGTCGTCGTTGCAGAACTCCGACTTGTTGGTTAGAAGCCGGGGAGAAACTGTTTGCAGGTCCCAAAATTGTTCAAATGACAGCCGAAAAAGTTGCAATTGCGAGAGAAAAGTTGAAAGCCGCTAGAGATAGGCAGAAAATGTATGCTGATCCGCGTAGACGTCCGGTAACCTTTAATGTGGGTGAACGAGTGTATCTGAAAGTTTCGTCGTGGAAAGGGGTTATCAGATTCGGTAAACGCGGTAAGTTAGCACCGAGATTTATTGGTCCATTTCCGATCAGTGAAGTGTTGAATGATCAGACTGTGGTGTTAGATCTTTCGCTAGAGTTAGCTGGTATTCATAATACATTCAACGTATGTTATCTTCGTAAGTGTAAAGTCGACGATGAAACACAACTTCTTCCTTTAGAAGATTTAAGGGTCGATTTGAATAAGAAATTGGTGGAAGAGCCGGTCCGTGTGGTTGACCAAAAGGTGACTAAGCTGAGAAAGAAAGAGATTCCGATGGTGTTGATTGAGTGGAAACACAGTTTGGGTTCTAATCTTACGTGGGAAACGGAAGAGTTGATGAGAAAACGTTACCCTCATTTGTTTGACTAAGACCGGATTCCGAGGACGGAATCTTCTTAAGGGGGGTGGATTTGTAACAGACTGAAACCCGGGCTAGTTGTAAGTTGCCTATTTTGCCCTTAGGGTTACAAACACACTATAAGTCGCGTCATTACATTAATCTGAGTAATTAAGTTTAAGTTTACACAACGGTGTTACGTTATCACAAAACATTATTTATACAAAAGTCCACATCAGAGTTGGGTTGTCAAACATGTCTTCTGCAATAGCACCCTTCCCGACTAGCAGTACCTAAACCTGCAAGGGGAGAATATGTGGGGGATTAGCGCACCGCTAAGTGAATGGAATCTATCTAACAGATATAGCTTAAGTCACACACAAGCTATATACTAACAACAACACATGCTAACTACCAACTAGCATACAATAAGACAATACGAGGATCGGTGGCTTGTACGAGCACACGACTCCTAGCTGATCGGACTTGAGTCTACCGATAGTCCCTGCTACTCAATTCACAGTATAGTTATCCAGATGCAGGGGATGCATCATTCACACTATACTCTACAATCAGTAGCCTATGGACCCAACCTCCCCTAGGCACGGTTGACCTCATACGGACTCTAACCTCTCCTAGGCACGGTCTCGAGTCCCCAGTCTCCCTAGGCCCGACTGGTGCCATTCACACAGTGTACACATAATTCACATACAACATCAGGCATACTATATTATTCTAACATGACAATTTCTACACTATGCATGGTAAAAGAGTCAACCACATTAGCATGATATGCTACTTAAACTCTATCCGGAGATAGACCCACTTACCAATTACCAGCAACTGCTCAGTTATTATTTCTGAGCTTCCTCCTTGTCCTTATAACCTGAGAACAACACAAACAAAGTTAATATACATATCCAATAAATAATATAATCATTTCATATGATTAACTAGGTCATAACACCATATATTCATAATTTTATGAGTCTACATTATGACTCCATTCAATAATGGCATACAGGTGCGTGCAAAACACGACATACACACTAAAACTCCTTTTTCGACCTAAAAACAATTTGATCTAGTTTCTGAAAAGTTCATCATTGAAAAGTACTCTTCAATACGATTCCAACGATATTTGATTCATCAAAAACGGAGTTACGGTTTGAAAGTTACGCCCGTTTCAATTTCATAAAAGGTACTGTAGCAATTAGTGATTTCCGAACACTGTAGCAACTCGGTACTGTAGCAACACGTACTGTAGCAACTCGGGTACTGTAGCAACCCCGAAAACTGTAGCAAATAGTGACACTGTAGCAAATAGTGACACTGTAGCAAATAGTGATACTGTAGCAGTTCGGGTACTAGCAGACACTGTAGCAACTGGTTCGAACACTACCCGCACACGAGTACAACCCCGGATCGCACTTCTACCTCACGGATTTGCTTCTCGGGTAAACACCCTCAAAACGCGTCATTACATTAATCTGAGTAATTAAGTTTAAGTTTACACAACGGTGTTACGTTATCACAAAACATTATTTATACAAAAGTCCACATCAGAGTTGGGTTGTCAAACATGTCTTCTGCAATAGCACCCTTCCCGACTAGCAGTACCTAAACCTGCAAGGGGAGAATATGTGGGGGATTAGCGCATCGCTAAGTGAATGGAATCTATCTAACAGATATAGCTTAAGTCACACACAAGCTATATACTAACAACAACACATGCTAACTACCAACTAGCATACAATAAGACAATACGAGGATCGGCGGCTTGTACGAGCACACGACTCCTAGCTGATCGGACTTGAGTCTACCGATAGTCCCTGCTACTCAATTCACAGTATAGTTATCCAGATGCAGGGGATGCATCATTCACACTATACTCTACAATCAGTAGCCTATGGACCCAACCTCCCCTAAGCACGGTTGACCTCATACGGACTCTAACCTCTCCTAGGCACGGTCTCGAGTCCCCAGTCTCCCTAGGCCCGACTGGTGCCATTCACACAGTGTACACATAATTCACATACAACATCAGGCATACTATATTATTCTAACATGACAATTTCTACACTATGCATGGTAAAAGAGTCAACCACAGTAGCATGATATGCTACTTAAACTCTATCCGGAGATAGACCCACTCACCAATTACCAGCAACTGCTCAGTTATTATTTCTGAGCTTCCTCCTTGTCCTTATAACCTGAGAACAACACAAACAAAGTTAATATACATATCTAATAAATAATATAATCATTTTATATGATGAAATTTGTCTTTCTCATTTCACTATTTAATGATAGCTTCATTCGTACTCTTCGAGTAATCGAATTGTCTTATTCATATTACTCAATGAAGATAAAACTCTATTTATCAGCTCACATTCGTCAGGAAAACATCTTTATTGTTAGCCATGACGACCTCACTCAAATTTCGGGACGAAATTTCTTTAACGGGTAGGTACTGTGACGACCCGGGAATTTCCGACCAAATTTAAACTTAAACATTATATGATTTCGACACGATACGCAAAGTCTGTTAGGTTGAGTCTCCAAAAGTTTGAACTGTTTCATATATTCATTTAACCTCGACCAGTTTCGATGATTCACGAACCATTATTTGTTAATAAATGTGTGTATATATATATACATATAAATATAAATATATAAATATATGTATATATAATAACTTAAAAATAATTAAATAATTGTAATACTTGTTTGGTGTTCTGATTGATATTAAGCAAACTAAGTTCAAACTTATATAATTTTAAAATAAACGGTGATACGAAAATGAGTTCTATAAATTTTAGGCTTATTAAAAATGTATTTAGGAACTATTTGTTAAGTTTTAACACTTTTTATATTTTACCCAGAATGGAAAGGGACAGTTGATGTATTTTTATTTAACACATTAAGGATCGAATTTTATACCATAATGACTGAAATAAATAAAGGAATTTAATTTAAAATTTTGAAATTTATCTGAGTATTTTTTATCCGTCACTGATTAACTACGTACCATGATATAATACCCCTAATAAACTGACAACTAAATGAATCATTAGATTCTCTAACTCATACGTTCATTTTTTTTGTTTCTTATTTATTAAATTATATTATATTATAATTATTATTATATTATTATTATTATTCTATCAATCTTTGCTTTATGTTATAGTCAAGCATATGATTAAGCATATGAATAAGTTAAAGAGTAAAATGGACATTTAACTGTACATGAAATGGAAAGTTGCATATGCTACCAAAATGAACGTGCATTTTAAAATGATAAAGTTCATTCATGCGTGTTTTTTTTCTTTTTCTTTTTGACAAAACAATAGTTACCATTCACTAATTGTGTTGTGATCTAATACTGTTTTTTTTAAATATCACAATTCTCTCTTTATATATATGTAACCATACAAAACATAAAGAGATTATATCCATCGTCTCTCCTCTTAATTCGTGAATCACCAACAAACAACCATCGATTTTCTGTTTCTTTCTTCTTTTAACGATCACAAACTCCATCCTTGGAAACGATATCAACCATCATCAACCACATAAGCCATCACTAACATCAAACGTAACTGAACAATCTTGAGAAACCACTACTACATCGAGCCATTACTAACCTACTCGAACCATTATAATGTTCGGACCTAAGCTCCATTAACCACCATGAAATCAAACTCTTCACCATCATTTTTATTGTGAATCCTTCAAGTCACCATATTACAAAACCAAACCCACGATCACCATTCGACAACGATCATCCAAATACCACCACCTTTCTCATCAAATCGCCACCCTAAATAATCTATTTTATGTTTCTATTCTGACTTCTATCCGAGACAAATTCCACAAAAATCACCTTTCAACAACACTAAGTCACCACCCTTGATAAACATCTGCCATTCTATTTCTGCTTCAAATCATCGCCAATCACAACCCATAATATGAAACAAAGCCATCGAACTACTTATATTATTTTCCTTCCTTTTTCTCAGGCGATACTAAAACAACACAGCAGCACTACTACAGCTGCTGCCATATATATATATATATATATATATATATATATATATATATATATATATATATATATATATATATATATATATATATATATATATTGCTTCTTCTGACTTGAACAAAACCCAAGAACATCACCTCCTGCCGCTGCTCTTTTTCCTGTGTTGATCGAATAACATTCACCACTGTACAGCTACTGCAATTCAATTACGGAGTATTTTTGTGTGTGTTTGAACTCCAATAAAAATTATCGGTGCTTTATATTGCCATTCAAACCACACAAGCTCATGTATTAAAAGGTGGATTAGGTGACCGACACTTTTAGTGGAAGAAGCATACATATATTTGTCATACAAGTCATGTTTTGCTTTTAAAAAGTGAATTACCAATGCTAATGTACATTGAAAAAGATCATGATTAATGGTGTTTTGATAACGAGATTAATAATGAACGTGAGGATAATTAAGATATAAATATGATACGTGTACAATATATGGATCTCTACTTGCCTCTTCAAGTCCCACGTGAGATGAAACTGGGACAAAGATGTATACGTGCATTTCCATTGCAAATTGAATGATATTCATTAATTTGGGTCATATTAAATTATGTGAGCCGTTTATGATTTCGTTGAGTTTTTTTTTAAGTTATGAGATGAAGATGAAAATGGGGTTAAAGGGAGTTATGATACAGATAATTTTAGGAAAACAAAATATCATGGATCGTTGAGAGTGTTGTGGGTTAAGCGAGAGGTCGCGGGTTCGAGTCCGGTAGGTGTCATATTCTTTTTGGAAAAGCTTTTAAAGGTAGCACACTCATTATTATTATTATTATTATTATTATTATTATTATTATTATTATTATTATTATTATTATTATTATTACTACTACTACTATTGTTACTACTAATATAATTATTAATATAGGTATTATTATTAACTAATATGATTATTAAAATTATCACTATTAATATCAAAATCTACCTTTTAAACAGATAAATATGTTGTACATGAAATATATTTGTTACATATACATAACTATATATATCAAACCTATTAAAATTATTTATATAAAAATATACAAATAACAAACTATCAATTTTTAAATATAAATTAAACAATTATGTATATAAATATGGATATATATTAATATAACTATAAAAATATTAACCATTATAAATATATATACAAATTAAATATACATAAAATATAAATTAAAAATATAATAAATGAATTTGTTCAATTACGATTATATGTTTTAATATATATATATATATATACAAATGATATAGATTCGTGAATCCGAGGCCAACCCTGCATTGTTCACTTGTTCAATATCGTCATATGTATTTTTACTACAAAATACAGTATTGTGAGTTCATTTGCTCCCTTTTACTCTTTACGTTTTTGGGCTGAGAATACATGCAAATGCTTTATTAACTGTTTTACAATATTTATATGCGTGAGTTCATTTGATTCCCTTTTACTCTTTACATTTTTGGGACTGAGAATACATGCGCTGCTTTTACAACTGCTTTATTAAATGCTTTTGAAATATGTTTTGAACTGCGACTACTTGAAATTCCTTTATAAATGTTTGACGAGATAGACACAAGCAAAACATTCCTCGAATGAATTATTATGCAGACAGAAGTTCTGCGGATTATTATTGAATTATGTGGACATGATAATTGCCACCATTGAATTATGTGGACATGATAATTGCCACCATTGAATTATGTGGAAATGATAATTGCCACCAGTTGATGTGAATGTTATATATCGAGAGAATGATTTTATACACAGGTTATGTGTATGTTATTTTTGTGTACAAGATATGTGTACGGTTACTATGATTTATGAAAATGGTTTCGTACACGAGAAAGATGTACTGTATTTAAAAGATATAGCATGTACATTACAGGTGGGTATAGGATTCGGGCCCATTTGTACCATGCAGCATTTAAATTTTGTGGTCTATCAAAATGATGAATTTTATTGTTTTAAGATAAACCTATAAACTCACCAACCTTTTGGTTGACACTTGAAAGCATGTTTATTCTCAGGTATGAAAGAAATCTTCCGCTGTGCATTTGCTCATTTTAAGGACATTACTTGGAGTCGATCATCGCTCTGGGATCAAATGTTGATGACTTCGTCCAGATGGATTGGGACGGGGCATTTCAGTTGGTACCAACTAAAAGGACCCGTTCATATACATTATAAACGATTCACAATAGTTGATTACATTGCGAGGTATTTGACCTCTATATGATACATTTTACAAACATTGCATTCATTTTTAAAAGACAATCTTTCTTTACATCGAAAATTGACAGGCATGCATACCATTTCATAATATCCACTATCCAACTATAAATTGATTTAATAATAATCTTTGATGAACTCAATGACTCGAATGCAACGTTCTTCGAAATATGCTATGAAAGACTCCAAGTAATATCTTTAAAATTAGCAAATGCACAGCGGAAGATTTCTTTAACACTTGAGAATAAACATGCTTAAAAGTGTCAACCAAAAGGTTAGTGAGTTCATTAGTTTATCATAATCATTTATTTCCATCATTTTAATAGACCACAAGAATTTCATTTCCAGTTCTCATAAATATACGTCCCATGCATAGAGACAAAAATAATCATTCATATGGTGAACACCTGGTAACCGACATTAACTAGATACATATAAGAATATCCCCTATCATTCCGGGATCCTCCTTCGGACATGATATAAATTTCGAAGTACTAAAGCATCCGGTACTTTGGATGGGGTTTGTTAGGCCCAATAGATCTATCTTTAGGATTCGCGTCAATTAGGGTGTCTGTTCCCTAATTCTTAGATTACCAGACTTTAATAAAAAGGGGCATATTCGATTTCGATAATTCAACCATAGAATGTAGTTTCAATTACTTGTGTCTATTTCCTCAAACATTTATAAAAGCACATGTATTCTCAGTCCCAAAAATATAAAGGGTAAAAAGGCAAATGAAACTCACCATACTGTATTTCGTAGTAAAAATACATATAACGTCATTGAACAAGTGCAAGGTTGGCCTCGGATTCACGAACCTAAATTAATTATATATATTTATGTGTTGGTCAATATTTGTCTAACAAATTAGGTCAAGTCATAGTGTACCACAATCCTAATGCTCGAGACTAATATGCAAAAGTCAACAAAAGTAAATTTGACTCAAAATAATTTCCAAAAATCTATACATGATTAATATATAGTTTAAATATCGTCATTTTATATTTTTAAATATTTTTAAAACATTTATTAGAGTAAATAATATAATTTATTTATTAATAAATAAAATTTTATATTAAATTTATATAATAAAATATACTTTTATATATATTAAGTAATAAAATTTATAGGGTTCATTTAATAAAGATAATATGATAGGTATTATTAAAGTAAGTTATTACATGTAGTAAAATATGTTTGTGATGTTATGCGAGGTGTATACGAAATAGTTTATATTTTACTAGGAAAAACTATTAAATACGATACAATTTTACACAAGATATTTATTTATTTATAGAATGGATATACTTAAACCTTGCTACAACACTTATAGGCAGTGTACCTAATCGTAAAGTAGTGTAGTTTTTAGTAAGTCCGGTTCGTTCCACAGGGAAATTTTTAAACAAAGCTCAACGCTATATTAGTTTACTTTTATAAAAATACAAACATATATATAAGTAATATTATTATTATAAAGGGGGTTTTTACCGTTTAATGACCGGTTTGTCGATTTTAAGACTTTAGTCGCAGTTAAAACCTAATGTAAAATATAAAATAAATACAAGACTTAAATTAAAGCGTAAAGTAAATAACGATAATGAAATTGCGAATAATAAAAGTGCGATAAAATAAACTTGCGATAATTAAAAAGTACGATAATTAAAAGTGCGATTAAATAACAATAAATAAAAGTGCGATAATTAGAAGTGCAATTAAATATAAAATAAAGGAAATTAAATATGAAATAAAAGAATTATGCTTATTTAAACTTCCGTAATCATGATGTTTGACGTGTTGATTTTAGTTTTATGCCCCATGGGTTAATTGTCCTTTGTCCTGGATTATTTAATATGTCCGTCTGGTTTTTGTCCATAACAGTCCATCAGTCATAAATATAAAGTGCGAGTGTCCTCATCGAATTATTCTTATACCCGAAGTTAAATATTCCAACTAATTGGGGATTCGAATTGTAACAAGGTTTTAATACTTTGTTTAATGAATACACCAGGTTATCGACTGCGTGTAAACCAAGGTTTTACTACTTTGTTAACAATTACACCAATTACCCTTGAATGTAATTTCACCCCTGTTTTAATTATTCTAGTGGCTATTAATCCATTCCCGTGTCCGGTTAAATGAACGATTATTCGTACATATAAATACCCCGCCCATCGTGTCCGATCGAGTGTATATGGTAATTTATAAGGACGTCCAATTGTAAATCTTTATATTAACATTAACAAACTATCATTTAGTTAAACAAATATAAAGCCCATTAATAGCCCATAGTCTAATTTCCACAAGTGTCGTTCTTTTGTCCAAACCCCAATTATGGTACAAAGCCCAATTACCCAATTTTAGTAATTAGCCCAACATCATGATTACTTCGTTTTAAATAAGCATAATAATAACTTAGCTACGAGACATTAATGTAAAAAGGTTGAACATAACTTACAATGATTAAAAATAGCGTAGCGTTACACGGACAGAATTTCGACTTACACCCTTACAATATTCGCTAACATACCCTTATTATTAGAATTATAATTAAAATTAAAATATAAATTATATATATATATTTTACGTATATATGAGAGAAGAGAGAAATAGATTTTTTTTTTTTTTGCGATCAGAATTCGGTTGGCTTTATAGGGATTTTCGATTTTTGGGGCTCCGCGACTCGCGGTGAATTTTGCCTTCAAAATCCGCGAGTCGCGGAGGTTACTTTTACAGCTCAGAGGAGTTTGGCTCTTTGTTTACCGACGGTTTATAATATATATATATATAATATATATATAATTAATATAATTAATTATATATTATATTATATTTATATACATAGTTAACTTGTAATTTTTAGTCCGTTGCGTCGAGCGTTAAGAGTTGACTCTGGTCCCGGTTCCGGATTTTCGAACGTCCTTGCGTACAATTTTATATTTTGTACTTTGCGTTTTGAATCTTGTACTCTTGTAATTTCGAGACGTTTCTTATCAATAATTGGAACCTTTTTGATTGTCTTTTGTACTTTTGAGCTTTTTGGTCGTTTGCGTCTTCAATTCGTCGAATCTGTCTTTTATCTTCACCTTTTATTATTTAAACGAATATCACTTGTAAATAGAACAATTGCAACTAAAAGCTTGTCTTTCTTGAGGAATAATGCTATGAAATATATGTTCGTTTTTAGCATTATCAAATATTCCCACACTTGAGCGTTGCTTGTCCTCAAGCAATATTATCTTGTAATACTAGAATCACTTCTTTATTCTTCACACTTTGTACATCAGTGATTTCTATACGGCGGTATAAACAATGGTAGTAATGATATGGTTTACAGTCCCACATGACTATAAAAATTTAGATCCATTAAGGAAATTGGATCTTTATGAAAACATTTGATCTTTTGAAAATTAAATCTAGTTTTTACCCTAGATAAGTTTTCCGGGATAACCCTTTACCGGTGTTTGCAAAATATTTTTGTGGGTTTGGTGGGTTTCAGATTTGAAAATTTTAGCTCAAAACTTGCGGTTTTGTGTCACCCACTTGCTAACCTTGTATTTGGAAAGCAACACGTCCAGTTTACTTGTCCCGTATATTACCTTTCGGTAAACTACCGTCCGGTTGTAAAGGAAAGCGTTGAACAAGCAACTGTTAAGGCAATGTCCCCTGACATGCTTTTAATTATGGTCTGTAACGTGTCGGACGCAATTACTATCCTTGGTAGGAGCAATAGTAAAGCTCACCCTCATAATTTTTCGGTATGGCACAAGGTCCTGTCTTTGACCATGCTATGCAACCACCGTTCTTATGGTTGACACCCGATTTAGTTCAGGTGACCTAATGAATTCCAGGTGAATTACTAGGATTTTACGTTCAATGGTAATGAACGCATTGAAAATAGGGTTTTCAGAAAACAAATCGGTTTATAATTTTGATCAAAATATTTTCTCGTTCAAGCTCGAGTTTAGATATCATTGAATTTCATGAGTTTGAATTCTCAATCTTTAAGGTCAATCTCTAGGATTGAGTAATATCAGTCTTAAAAGCTGATTTTTAATCTTTAAGGAGATTATCCTTTCTGGGGATCTGATTCATTAGTCTTATCCAGCTAATTTGCATGGTGCCCCCCCATTGTACGAGATAAATCTTTCTCATGGTTAGGATAAATCCGACCACTTGGCGACCCTGTTTTATGCTGAGGTCCGTGGATTTCCAACCGATTTTAGTGATGACTTTTCTAGATTTTTCGTCAACCTACAGCTGGTCTGGACGACAACTTCTTGACCTAAATCAAGAAGCGCGTGTCTTTTTCGGAAGACTTTACTTCCTTTTAATGATGGAATTGATTCATCGTGTAGATCCATCTCTTCTTTTCTTTCATTGGGTAAAACAGTTTAGTTTAGTCCAAAGCAAAAGTATTTTCAGTTATTTGTTACAGATATATGTGACATATGTTTAAGATAACTTGGTAAATTTTCCCACACTTGGCTTTTATTTTCCTTTTTATCGTCCTCTATTCCATTTTAAAAGAATTTTAACATTTTGGTTTGTTTCTCAATTTATGTCCTTTCCGAGATAACAATAATTTCGGTGTTAAAACCTAGTTTTATCGTTCATAAATATGTATAAACATGATTTTGAATTCATTTAATTGAAAATTTTGAAAAATTTTACTAGAATTGGGTAGTCAGTATATAAGACTAGGGCTGTTCTTTTTTTATCAGAGAGCACTAGATTCTAATACAACTACTGCTTTACTAGTATTTTTAATGGTAACCAAGTGTTTAAGATAAAAATTTTAAAATCCGAAAGAATTTAACCCCTTCCCACACTTAAGATCTTGCAATGCCCTCATTTGCAAGAAATCAGTAACAATTTAAATTATTGAGGGTGATTTGTGTGAAAATGATTAAATTTTTACCAAAGTTTCCAAATATATTGGCGTTTGTTTGCTGAATGATAAATGGTGCACATCATTTGTTCATTCCTTCTTGTTATTATTTCACATATATTTTGCATCTTGTCGTCAAAATTTAGTTGCTTTTGCTGAACTTAATGCCATTCTTTGAAAATGCGTTGTTTTACCCTGTTGTGTACATAAGATAAACTGCAAACATATATACATATTTTTGAAGTTTGGTATATTACCCCACATTCAAAAATTATTAAAATCTAAGAATAAAAGTTAGATAATTATAAAAATGATTACAATATTAACAAAAGTATTAAACGTATCAATAATTACAAATTACAAAATAAAAAAAATAATAAGTAAACTAAGGATGATATTGGTACCAATAGGGGTTCCAGGCATAACCATAGGTGCTATAGAATGCTTCGACAGGGTCATACGTAGGATATGGTGGCAGCATCTCTATAGACCAAGGAGGGAAGATGGGTTTCGGTGTAGGAATATAGTTTCTACCTATATGTTGGCAATGAGCTATGATCTGGTTCTGATGAACTTGCCAATCTTCAAATGCTCTCTGTCTAGCATTTTCGTATTCCTGAGAAGCTATAAACCTATGCATTTCTTGCATCTCATTCCCCCCTCCTACATTACCTTGCTGCTGGTTTCTCTCCACCTGTGGATGTCTACCATGGTATCGTACTGCGGCGTTATTTCGCCTTTTCAAAACTTTCGCACCATGGTATACATTTAAACCTATAGTATCGCGGGGTTCTGGTTCTTCTACTAATAATCCCCCCCGACTTATATCCACACCAAGATATTCACCAATCAAAGTAATAAAAATACCACCTCCTATTATGCTATGCGGTCGCATCCCCCGAACCATAGCTGATAAATAATAACCCACACAATATGGTATACTTACAGCGCTTTGTGGGTCTCGAATACACATATGGTAAAACAAATCCTGTTCATTTACTTTTTCCTTGTTTTTACCCCTTTGTGTAATCGAATTAGCTAAAAACCTATGTATCACTCTTAATTCGGCTCTATCTATATCCAAATAAGAGTAATTTCCCCCTTTGAAACGGTGATGGCTTGTCATTTGACTCCACACACCGTGTGTATCAAAATTTTCATCTATCTTTCTACCGTTTAGTATCAATCCTCTACAATCGGCAGACGCTAACTCCTCAGGCGTATATATACGTAAAGCCTGAGCCATGTCCAGTAAAGACATGTGGCGCATCGAACCGCCTAACAAAAATCTAATAAAAGAACGATCGGTTAAACTAGCTACCCGATCATTCAACTCTATACTACATAACAATTCTTCACACCATACTTTATATACAGGTCTACGTATGGTGAATAAATGTACCCAGTCATTAAAAGAAGAATTACCATACCTTTGTACAAGTAATTCCCTAATTGGCCCGGCCAATTCTACAGCTTCTAAGGGTCCCCATTCTATGACCCTTGGTACCTCAACAACCTTAGAATGAAGAGTATGCAAACCCCTTTGATATTTTGGATAATCTATCCAAAGTCTGTCAAATCTCAGGTTCGGGTGCAACTCTTCCAAGTGCATATCGGAAAAGGTCATGACTGGATGAGGTATATCCTGCTTGTAGTAGTTATCCACCTCCTGTTGTTCCAAATTCTCAGCAGGAGCATTGCGGGCTTGGGATGAAGATTCACCCCTTTCATTCTGCAAAACACATCAAACACAATTTTTGTGCATCCAAATATACATTAGTGTCAGCAAAATCATCAATCAAAATAATTACAATGACATTATCAATTTATATCAAACTTAAGCTCATTTTCATATTTTCATCAAATCTACACTTTTTCAAATAAGCATATACGAAAATGTTCGCCAAGTTCATAAGCATTCAACTCAAATAACATGTCAAAATAATCATTACTAGCAATTAAACAAGTCTCAAATGGCATTATCTTTCAAAAATCAAGTTCATGAATTTTAGACTTGAAAAAGTCCACTTTAATTCTCAAAATCATGTTTAGGCTCAAAGTTTGGATCATTTAACTACCTAGACATGTTACACTACTCAATTTAGCAACAATTCATGACAAAAATCGGCCATAACCTGTTTATATCAAAAAGTCCCAAATTGCTCAAGAACACAAACCCTAGATTACTCAAAATTTGAAGTTTAAGGCTTCTAATCATGTTAAACAGCATCAATCTAGGTTATACAAGCATAATACATAAACAATTTAAGCTTAATTACACTAAAAAGCATCAAAATCAAATTGGGGAAAAATTTGCTCAAGAACACCAAATTTCGGATTAAATGGTGTTTAGTTGTAGAAATTTACCTTTTTTTTGAGTAATTCTTAGATAGCATCCTTCTCAACATGATTTTAGCAAAAGATTTGGTGATTAACGGTTAAAAATTGTGATTTTGGGGGTGTTTTTGGGTGTATTTTCGGCAGTATGTTCGCTGTGTTTTTTGAGTTTTGGGTTGGGGACTGAAACTGATCGTTCAGCTCTTTATTTTTTTTTTGTAATCCGGCACCTCCGCGAGTCGCGGGGATTTACCCTCCAAACTCCGCGAGTCGCGGAGTTTGGTATTTTTTTTTTTTTTTTTTTATAATCATTAACTTATTAAAACAATTAAGTAATTAATTTTAAAATTTTGTTTCCCTTGTTATTTAGGACGAGGTCGTTTCGGATCGATGTCCTAGTCCGTCCTTCGACAAAATTTTAAAATTTGTCTTTTTGTAGCGATTGTTTTAAAAGCTAAGATTTTTGGGTTTTTTCAATGTTTTTGGCATACTTTAATTCAATAAGATTAAAAATAATGATAATAAAAGTTCTCGTCCCTCCCTCGGGTAAAGCAATTTCGGTTCAAAGACCTAGTCTTCAACTTACGACGAATTGTAAAAATCATATTCTTAACTTAATGAGATAAAGTAAATTTTTGTTTTTAAATTCACACAACTTAAATATAAAATTCAAAATTAATATTAAAAATTCACACCAAACTTAAAATTTGAAATGCATAAAATTAAAAATTAATATTTTAAAAATTAAAAATTCACACCAAACTTAATTTAAAAATTTATAAATTCATACTAAACTTATATTAATTTTTCAAATATTAACAATTTTAAATATATTGTTTTTATAAAGTTTACAATATTAATTTAAGATTTAAATATTAATTTTAAAAACATGGTAAAAATAAAATTAAAAATCTTTTTGTCTTTTTATCCCACTTTAATCAATCAAATATTATCAAAAATATGCGCCCCTCTTTTCGGTAAAGTAATTTTGGTTCCAAGACCTAATTTAACTCATGACGAATTTTTGAAATATTTTGGTTTGATTGATTAAAGATATTTATACCTTAAGAATAAACGTTAAATTTCGCAGTGATGTAATAAATTTTTGAATGATATCAATAATTTCGGTCGCCAAACCTAATTTTATTCAATACCAATTTAATACTTTTTAGCGAACAAATTAGCGTTCATTATCAAAAGGTTAAAAATAAAAATAAAAATAAAAACTGTACAGACATACCTGTGAAATAGATTTCTTAGTTATATGATCTATCCCATTCATAAGATAGTCGGTTTAATTGGTTTTCCATGGCTACATAGGCGTAACCTCGAGCATTCAGTGTCTTTTCTTCTAAACATATGAACGGTCCGTCTCTGCATAAAGTAACAAATTCGGTATTTGAATAGGTTTGATTATTTGAACATTTACCTCCATGTGACCATTTTCCGCATTTGTGACATCTTTCTAGGTGTCGTGCTCTTCTTTTCGCTGCGGATTTTGATTTTCCTTTACCAAATTGTAACTTATTATCTTCGCATCTGGATTCTTTTCTAACTCCGTCCATTCTTTCTCTGATTACTGATACTATTTCACTTGGGAGTATGTCATTATTACGTTTAGTGATCAAAGCGTGTAGCATTAGACCATGGTTTAGTTCACAGGCAGTCTTCATTTTGTAAAAACCTAAAAAAAATAAAAATTCAGAATGGGGGGAGAAGACTAGTTCTTTAGGGTCTGTTAGGGAAAGACCATTCGGGTTCCATTTTCGAGATTTACACGAAAAGAGACAATCTAACTCTAACAGAAATACATATTATCCTTTAAAGACTTGATTCTCCCCACACTTAGTTAGCTGTGGTGTCGAAATTGTGATTAACTTCGTTGTCGACTTCCATCGGACCATGTATGTAATGTTTAACTCTGTGGCCATTAACTTTAAATTCAATCCCATTTGAATTTATTAATTCTATCGTTCCGTATGGGAAAACTCTTTTGACTATGAATGGTCCAGACCATCTTGATTTCAATTTTTCAGGAAATAGCTTGAATCGTGAATTGAAAAGAAGAACTCTGTCTCCTTCTTTAAATTCTTTTGAACTTCTGATTCTTTTATCATGCCATTTCTTCGTTCTTTCTTTATAGATTAACGAATTTCGTATGCTTCATGTCTTAATTCTTCTAATTCGTTTAGTTGACTTAATCGTAGACGTCCGGCTTCATGTAAATCAAGATTACATGTCTTCAAAGCCCAAAATGCTTTGTGTTCAATTTTTACTGGAAGATGACATGCTTTTCCATAAACAAGTCTAAAAGGTGTTGTTCCAATTGGAGTTTTGTAGGCTGTTCTAAAAGCCCAGAGTGCATCCTCCAATTTAATGGACCATTCCTTCGGATTTGATCCTACGGTTTTCTCTAGAATACGTTTTAAAGCTCGGTTGGTATTTTCAACTTGTCCACTTGTTTGTGGATGATATGCGGTGGAGATTTTATGAGTTACTCCATATCTTTTAAGAACTTTCTCAAGTTGATTATTACAGAAATGAGTACCCCGATCACTTATTAAAGCTTTCGGTGTTCCAAACCTTGCAAAAAGACGTTTTAAAAAGTTGACTACAACTCGTGCATCGTTAGTTGGGAGAGCTTGTGCTTCCGCCCATTTAGATACATAATCAATGGCTACGAGTATATATAGATTATTATGAGATTTTGGAAATGGACCCATAAAGTCAATACCCCAAATGTCAAATACTTCACATACTTGGATGACATTTTGTGGCATTTCATCACGTTGACTTATTTTTCCGGCCCTTTGACATGCATCACAGGATTTGCAAAGAAGGTGTGCGTCTTTGTAAATTGTAGGCCAATAGAATCCAGCTTCATAAACTTTTCTTGCTGTTAGTTGAGGCCCATAATGCCCTCCTGTTGGTCCTGTGTGACAATGGTTTAAAATTTTACTAGCTTCATCTCCAAATACACATCGGCGTATTATTCCATCGGGACAACTTTTAAACAGATGTGGATCTTCCCAAAAATAGTGTTTTATATCACTGAAGAATTTCTTTCGTCTTTGGTACGATAATCCTTTTTCAAGGAATCCACAAACTAAGTAGTTTGCATAGTCTGCAAACCATGGGATTTCTTTATAATCTATCTTCAATAGATATTCATCAGGAAAGTTGTCTTGTATGGCTGATTCATTTAGAACTTCTAATTCGGGATTTTCAAGACGAGAAAGATGATCAGCGGCGAGATTTTCTGCTCCTCTTTTATCTCGGATTTCAATATCAAACTCTTGTAAGAGTAAGATCCAACGGATTAATCTTGGTTTAGCATCTTGTTTTGAAAATAGGTATCTAAGAGCAGAATGGTCGGTATAGACCACCGTTTTTGCTAGAACGAGATATGATCGAAATTTGTCAAAAGCAAAGACAATAGCAAGGAGTTCTTTTTCAGTAGTTGTATAGTTTGTTTGTGCTCCTTGTAACGTCTTACTAGCATAATATATAGGTTGAAATCGTTTTTCAATCCTTTGTCCTAAAACGGCTCCCATTGCAAAATCACTTGCATCGCACATTAGTTCAAATGGTAGATTCCAATTTGGTGTTATCATGATCGGCGCATTAGTGAGTTTCTCTTTAAGAATATTAAAAGATTTGATACACTCATCTGAAAAGATGAATGGCGCATCCTTTTCTAGGAGTTTATTCATAGGAGTGGCAATTTTAGAAAAATCTTTTATGAAACGTCGGTAAAAACCGGCATGCCCTAGAAAACTCCTAACTCCTCTAACATTGGTGGGATGTGGAAGTTTAGCAATTACATCTACTTTAGCTCTATCCACTTCAATTCCTTCTTTTGAAATTTTATGTCCAAGAACGATGCCTTCTTTAACCATGAAATGGCATTTCTCCCAATTAAGTACTAGATTTGATTTTTCGCATCTAATTAACATTCGTTCCAGATTAACTAGACATGATTTAAATGTATCACCGAAGACTGAAAAGTCATCCATGAATACTTCCATGCATTCTTCTATCATGTCGTGAAAAATCGCCATCATACACCTTTGAAAGGTTGCAGGGGCGTTACAAAGTCCAAATGGCATGCGTTTGTAAGCAAAAGTACCATAAGGGCACGTGAATGTGGTTTTCTCTTGATCCTCGGGTGCTATTGGAATTTGAAAATATCCGGAAAATCCATCTAGAAAGCAATAGTAGCTATTTCCGGCTAATCTTTCCAACATTTGATCTATGAAAGGTAAGGGAAAGTGATCTTTTCTGGTGGCGTCATTTAATTTTCTATAATCAATACATACACGCCATCCTGTTACAGTCCTAGTAGGAATAAGCTCATTTTTCTCATTTGTAATGACAGTCATGCCACCCTTCTTAGGTACGCATTGAACTGGGCTTACCCATGGACTATCAGAGATTGGATAAATTAAACCTGCATCTAGCAGTTTAATAATCTCTTTCTTAACTACATCTTGCATATTAGGATTTAGTCTTCGTTGGCGTTGCACATACGTTTTATGACCTTCTTCCATAAGGATTTTATGTGTGCAATACGAAGGACTTATTCCTTTAATATCATGAATCTTCCATGCAATGGCTGGTTTATGAGCTTTCAACACAGAAATGAGTTGTGATTTCTCATTTTCAGTAAGAGAAAACGATATTATTACAGGTAATTCAGATTCACCATGTAAATAAGCGTATTCCAAATGGTTTGGAAGTGGCTTTAACTCTAATTTCGGAGGTTCTTCTATCGATGATTTATATCGATATCTGTCTTCTTCTTTTAGCATTTGAATTTCTTCTGTTGTTGGTTCATATCCATTAGCTATAAGTGTAGCTAACATTTCAGCTTCATCAATTGGTTCATTACCTTCTCCTAAAGAACATTCTCCTGTTCCTTGTAATTCTGGAAATTCTTCTAATAATTCTGCATGTGCATCTATAGTTTGAATATAATAACATGTATCATCTGCAGATTGTGGTTGTTGCATTGCTCTATCAACTGAAAAGGTAACACTCTCATCCTCTATACTTAGGGTCAGTTTCTTACCGAACACGTCTATCATTGCTTTAGCCGTGTTTAAGAATGGTCTTCCTAATATTAGAGGAACTTGAGAATCTTCTTCCATGTCCAAAACAACAAAATCTACTGGAAATACTAAAGTACCAACTTTAACTAGCATGTTCTCCATTATCCCTCTAGGATATTTTATTGATCTATCGGTTAGTTGTATGCTTATTCTTGTTGGTTTCAATTCTCCAAGGTCTAGTTTAGCGTATAGTGAATACGGCATTAGATTTATACTAGCACCTCAGTCTGCCAATGCTTCTATTGAACTAAGACTACCCAGAAAACATGGAATTGTGAAACTTCCTGGATCAGATAGTTTTTCTGGTATCTTATTCAACAGCACTGCTGAACAATTAGCATTCATAGTAACAGCCGAGAGTTCTTCCATTTTCTTTCTATTTGAGATTAGATCTTTCAAGAATTTAGCATATCTTGGCATTCCTGAAATCACATCAATGAAAGGAAGATTTACATTTATCTGTTTAAACATATCCAAGAATTTGGATTGCTCGGCTTCAAGTTTTTCTTTCTTCATTTTACTCGGGTAAGGAAGTGGTGGTTGATATGGTTTAACATAAGGTTTATCCTTAACTGTGTTATCTTCATTAACTTTTTCAACTACCGGTTCTTTTTCCTTATCTTGATCAGGTTGTGGTTCTTGTGGAGTAGGAATGGCTTCATCAGAAGTTACAGGTATTTCAGGTGGTTTAAGTGTTGTACCACTTCTTGTGGTAATAGCTTTAGCTGTTTCATTCCGGGGGTTAGCATTTGTATCACTAGGTAGACTTCCTGGTTTTCTTTCACCTATTAACCTTGCTAGGTTACTTACTTCTTGTTTCAGATTTTGAATAGAAGCTTGTTGATTTCTAAATGCTTGAGCATTTTGTTCATTAGTTTGTTTTTGAGATGTGAAAAACTGCGTTTGAGTTTCAACTAGCTTCGTCATCATATCTTCTAAATTCGGTTTTTTATCATCGGTTTGTTGTGGTGGTTTGTTTTGAAAATTAGGTCTTTGCTGATTGTAAGTATTATTGGATACTTGTTGATTGCTAGGACCTTGTTGGTTGTTGTATGGAATATTTCGGTTATAATTCTGGTTTTGATTGTAAATCGATCTTGGCGGTTGATAATTATTCTGATAATTATTTCCAGGCCTTTGGTTTATGTATGAAATATTCTCTCTTTGTTCCATTGTTAATTCAATACTGAGACAATCTTTTGTCAAATGTGGTCCTCCACACTGCTCACAGCTAATTCGTATTGAGTGAATATCTTTAGTCATCTTTTCCATTCGTCTCTCTATAGCATCTATCTTTGCGAAAATGGAATCTAAGTCATGGCTAGAATCGGCTCTAGCTGCTTTAGATGATCTAATGATGTCTTTTTCTTGGTGCCACTCATGTGAGTGGGAAGCAGTGTTATCAATAATTTTGTAAGCATCAGTTTCGGTTTTCTTCATAATAGAACCACCAGCTGCTATATCTATGTCTTTCCTTGTAGTGATGTCGCATCCTTGGTAGAATATGTGTACTATTTGAGAGGTGTCTAAACCATGTTGCGGACATCCTCTTAACAACTTTCCATATCTTGTCCATGCCTCATATAGAGTTTCATTTGGTTTCTGTGTGAACGTAACAATTTCTGCTTGAAGTCTTACGGCTTTAGATGCAGGAAAGAATTGTTTAAGAAATTTGTCAACTAAAACGTCCCATGTATCGATCGCCCCTTCAGGTAACGATTCCAACCATCTTTGGCTTCTCCCTTTAAAGTCCAGGGAAATAACATGAGATATATCTGTTCATCCTCCACTTCTCGTATTTTAAATAGTGTGCAGATCCTATTAAAGGTACGTAGATGTTCATTTGGATCTTCCTTCGGCGCACCACTAAATTGGCATTGATTAGTCACCATGTGTAGAATTTGTCCTTTGATTTCATAATCTGGCGCATTAATGTCTGGATGAGTAATTGCGTGACCTTGGCCAGTGCGTTTAGCTCTCATTCGGTCTTCCATACTTAAAGGTTCCAGATTCTCCATAATTGAATTTGTTGAATCGGTATCACTAGAGGATTCTGATTTAATGGTTCGTTCCTCAACAATCTCTGTTTGAATGATTGGTGGCTCCGGAGGAAAGTTTAATGGTTCAGGATCTACGAACCGTTCCTGAATATTTTCCGGATTCTCAATTGTGAGGTCGGGTTCAAAAAATGGATTATCGGAAATTTGAACTGAAGTACTTGGTCGACTGGATGACGATTCTAAAGAAAAATCAACGGCTGTTATATTTGCTAAATGTCTTGATCTAGTTACAGGTGGTGAACGTACAAAAGGTGATGAACGTCTTGCTCGGTGCATTCACTGAATATCCTATTAGTTTTAAAAAGGAAAGAAAAATTATAATAAGTTATCTAATCAATAGACTTTTCTGATTTTGCCCACGTTTCGAATAGCCAAAAGATGCAGCAGAGGGGCAGGATTCGTTTGGTCTCAATATAATTGAGGACTGTTTGGCTCCAATAACCCGGTCCACGTACAAATCCAACTATTACTACGAACCAGAAAATTTTGATGTCTATCAATTTAACCACTCAAAATAAATTTTCGTAATTTTAAGAAAATTTAGATAAGAAGTAGAAAAAATTCTAAGTCCTAAAAACTAGAATAGCGAGAAATAAGAAAGAAAAAGAGTTCGTAGAAAAAGGTCGAAAAAGAAAAAATGGTTGAAAAATAAAAGGTGACGAAAAAAAAATAAAAGAAACTTATAAAACTTAAAAAACTTGAGTAACCTAATCTTATTACTACAACTAACTTAAAATTATAATCGCAAATTGAAATTACTAATTGGAATGATAATTGATACATAGTAAAAAGGTGTCTAAAAATATTAAAGCTTACAGGAAAAACTAAATCTCAAATGGAAATAACTTAAAAAGAAACTAAAACTTAAAAAGGCGTCGCAAAATTCTAAAGCACCTAAATCTTAGTCTAAAGAAAAAGCACTTAAGGAATTCTACGGCAAAGCCTAAAAATCTAGGAGTAAAAATAACTATAGCAAAAACTAAGTTTAAAATTAAATATAAGCTAAAAATACAAAAGTTATGCTACAACGATTAAAAAAGGACAAAATATAAAAATATACAAAAAGTTGTAAAAAGTACAATTTTTATAAAAAATTATTTTTATATTATTTATTTAATAAAACTATTAATTTTACAATTTAATTAAACTAATTAATACTAAATATATAAATTAAATAAAAAGTAAAGGTTAAAATAAAACTAATAATAATAATAATAATAATTAGGGTTTAATAATAATTAATTAATAATTACCGTAATAAATGCTGAATTAGGGCTTCTGTTCGCGTGTCAGAGCAGCTCCGCGAGTCGCGGCAATTAAAGCATCAAACCCCGCGAGTCGCGGGATTCCAGAATTCAGCTGACAGGTTTGAATATTCGACGCGTTTTTTCTTTAATTTTTTTTTTTTCTGTTTTCTGTTTTTAAATATATAAAAGATATTAAAATAAAACTTATATTTTTATAAACTAAACTAAAAATAAAGAAACTTATAAAACTTAAATATTTAACAAAATCTTAAAAATACTTATATTTTTGTTTTTCTTTTTATATTTTTGAATAATTAAAACGTATTTTTACAAAAACGAATTTTAATAAAAGTTAACTAAAAATCTTCTTTTTTTTTTATATTAGTGTTGCGCTTCCGGCGTTTAAGAGTGTCCCCGGCAGCGGCGCCAAAAATACTTGATGTTATGCGAGGTGTATACGAAATAGTTTATATTTTACTAGGAAAAACTATTAAATACGATACAATTTTACACAAGATATTTATTTATTTATAGAATGGATATACTTAAACCTTGCTACAACACTTATAGGCAGTGTACCTAATCGTAAAGTAGTGTAGTTTTTAGTAAGTCCAGTTCGTTCCACAGGGAAATCTTTAAACAAAGCTCAACGCTATATTAGTTTACTTTTATAAAAATACAAACATATATATAAGTAATATTATTATTATAAAGGGGTTTTTACCGTTTAATGACCGGTTTGTCGATTTTAAGACTTTAGTCGCAGTTAAAACCTAATGTAAAATATAAAATAAATACAAGACTTAAATTAAAGCGTAAAGTAAATAACGATAATGAAATTGCGAATAATAAAAGTGCGATAAAATAAACTTGCGATAATTAAAAAGTACGATAATTAAAAGTGCGATTAAATAACAATAAATAAAAGTGCGATAATTAGAAGTGCAATTAAATATAAAATAAAGGAAATTAAATATGAAATAAAAGAATTATGCTTATTTAAACTTCCGTAATCATGATGTTTGACGTGTTGATTTTAGTTTTATGCTCCATGGGTTAATTGTCCTTTGTCCTGGATTATTTAATATGTCCGTCTGGTTTTTGTCCATAACAGTCCATCAGTCATAAATATAAAGTGCGAGTGTCCTCATCGAATTATTCTTATACCCGAAGTTAAATATTCCAACTAATTGGGGATTCGAATTGTAACAAGGTTTTAATACTTTGTTTAATGAATACACCAGGTTATCGACTGCGTGTAAACCAAGGTTTTACTACTTTGTTAACAATTACACCAATTATCCTTGAATGTAATTTCACCCCTGTTTTAATTATTCTAGTGGCTATTAATCCATTCCCGTGTCCGGTTAAATGAATGATTATTCGTACATATAAATACCCCGCCCATCGTGTCCGATCGAGTGTATATGGTAATTTATAAGGACGCCCAATTGTAAATCTTTATATTAACATTAACAAACTATCATTTAGTTAAACAAATATAAAGCCCATTAATAGCCCATAGTCTAATTTCCACAAGTGT
Source organism: Rutidosis leptorrhynchoides (assembly GCF_046630445.1). Lineage (NCBI taxonomy): Eukaryota > Viridiplantae > Streptophyta > Magnoliopsida > Asterales > Asteraceae > Rutidosis > Rutidosis leptorrhynchoides. Next base: position 96,547,787 of record NC_092343.1, on the reverse strand, counting down.
CGTTCTTTTGTCCAAACCCCAATTATGGTACAAAGCCCAATTACCCAATTTTAGTAATTAGCCCAACATCATGATTACTTCGTTTTAAATAAGCATAATAATAACTTAGCTACGAGACATTAATGTAAAAAGGTTGAACATAACTTACAATGATTAAAAATAGCGTAGCGTTACACGGACAGAATTTCGACTTACACCCTTACAATATTCCCTAACATACCCTTATTATTAGAATTATAATTAAAATTAAAATATAAATTATATATATATATATATTTTACGTATATATGAGAGAAGAGAGAAATAGATTTTTTTTTTGCGATCAGAATTCGGTTGGCTTTATAGGGATTTTCGATTTTTGGGGCTCCGCGACTCGCGGTGAATTTTGCCTTCAAACTCCGCGAGTCGCGGAGGTTACTTTTACAGCTCAGAGGAGTTTGGCTCTTTGTTTACCGACGGTTTATAATATATATATAATATATATATATAATTAATATAATTAATTATATATTATATTATATTTATATACATAGTTAACTTGTAATTTTTAGTCCGTTGCGTCGAGCGTTAAGAGTTGACTCTGGTCCCGGTTCCGGATTTTCGAACGTCCTTGCGTACAATTTTATATTTTGTACTTTGCGTTTTGAATCTTGTACTCTTGTAATTTCGAGACGTTTCTTATCAATAATTGGAACCTTTTTGATTGTCTTTTGTACTTTTGAGCTTTTTGGTCGTTTGCGTCTTCAATTCGTCGAATCTGTCTTTTGTCTTCACCTTTTATTATTTAAACGAATATCACTTGTAAATAGAACAATTGCAACTAAAAGCTTGTCTTTCTTGAGGAATAATGCTATGAAATATATGTTCGTTTTTAGCATTATCAGTTTGTATCACATATTTATTTGATAAAATAATATCTATAATGATAGTAAGTAAAAGTTGTATTATTTTGTAATAATAATAATTATTATAAAAATATCAATATTTATAATTACTAAGATGACATTATGATAAAACGATAATTCTAATTATGATAACTTTAATATTTACGATAATTTTTAATATTATCTTTAAAATAATAATTCTATTTAAAATAATAATAATAATAATGATATTTTATAGCAACAATGACATGTCTATTAAAATGATAATTTTTGTTAAAATGATAGTTTTAATACTAACGATACTTTTAATAATAATAGTAATGATAAAAATAATAAGAACGATAATTTTATCTAAATCAATATCTTATAATATTTTAATTTCATCATGATACTCTTACCCATTATTTCCTAATCGTTTCGTTTAATAGCTTTTAATCGTCTTTTATATCGTGTTCATAATAATGATAATAATAGTAATCAAAATAATTAGGTGTTACAAATATTTGTTTTAATTACACTAATATTAATAATGATAGTTACTATAACATTATTAACGATAATACTATTAATTATCTTAATGATAATATAGTAATAATAATAATAACAATAACAATAACCATTTTTAAATAATGATATATATATTAATAATGATAATAATAATAATAATACCAATATTAATAATAATAATTGGATAATAATAATAATACTAATTATAACTTTAACGATAATAACGATAGTAATAATAAAAAAAATAACAATTTTTAATGATAAATCCCTTTTGTTGATAAAGATAATAATAATGATAATAATAAGATAAAACTAGAACGACGATAAAAATGACGATAATAATAATCATTTTTAATAAAAATATCGAAAATTCAATTGATTATAACTTCTAATCCGTTCATCGAAACCATTCGATATCTAAAGGAAAAGTTCTTAAATTTTCGCTAGCTTTCCAAGGACATGCATATCTTATACCTTATCTCAACCGCAAGTGTAACTAATTCAAGATTCAACCTAACCTGTCTAAGGGCAATATTAAAAGTACAAGCATGCATAATCCTAAATACTCGAGCACTAGTCAGGGATACACTATTAGTATGTAAAAGTTAAATTATGAGTACTCACGTATCAATATTGAGATTTAATATTGGAGGAAAGGTACGTAGACGCAACGGAAATGATAAACACCATATTGACCTCACGATCATACCCATGAACCATACTCAATCACCTCCATAGCTATAACCCATAATTTCCTTAATCATATCCCACTCGAAAAACAATTTTGAAATAACTCGGACAGCACTCCGTAGTAATATTTTATGTATACTAATAATATCTTGAAATAATACGGAGTAAATATATATATGTATATCGATTGAGAGAGTTTAGAGAAAAATGTTTTCAAGTTTCTATGAAATAATGAAATCTATTGAATTCTATTTATAATAGATTTTTGAATTATTAAAGTGAATTATTAAAGTATGAATTAGCAAAACATTTCTTCAAATTCGAGACGTGAAAAGTGTTATGTACAACAGCGAGTTGTTGAGGTAACTCAAGTCGGTAAGCTACTGGTCCGACACGATCAATAATCTTGAATGGTCCAATATACCTTGGATTTAATTTCCCTCGTTTACCAAATCGAACAACGCCTTTCCAAGGTGCAACTTTAAGCATGACCATCTCTCCAATTTCAAATTCTATATCTTTTCTTTTAATGTCAGCATAGCTCTTTTGTCGACTTTGGGCGGTTTTCAACCGATGTTGAATTTGGATGATCTTCTCGGTAGTTTCTTGTATAATCTCCGGACCCGTAATCTGTCTATCCCCCACTTCACTCCAACAAATCGGAGACCTGCACTTTCTACCATAAAGTGCTTCAAACGGCGCCATCTCAATGCTTGAATGGTAGCTGTTGTTGTAGGAAAATTCTGCTAACGGTAGATATCGATCCCAACTATTTCCGAAATCAATAACAGATGCTCGTAGCATGTCTTCAAGCGTTTGTATCGTCCTTTCGCTCTGCACATCAGTTTGTGGATGATAGGCAGTACTCATGTCTAGACGAGTTCCTAATGCTTGCTGTAATGTCTGTCAGAATCTTGAAATAAATCTGCCATCCCTATCAGAGATAATAGAGATTGGTATTCCATGTCTGGAGACGACTTCCTTCAAATACAGTCGTGCTAACTTCTCCATCTTGTCATCTTCTCTTATTGGCAGGAAGTGTGCTGATTTGGTGAGACGATCAACTATTACCCAAATAGTATCAAAACCACTTGCAGTCCTTGGCAATTTAGTGATGAAATCCATGGTAATGTTTTCCCATTTCCATTCCGAGATTTCGGGTTGTTGAAGTAGACCTGATGGTTTCTGATGTTCAGCTTTGACCTTAGAACACGTCAAACATTCTCCTACGTATTTAGCAACATCGGCTTTCATACCCGGCCACAAAAAATGTTTCTTGAGATCCTTGTACATCTTCCCCGTTCCAGGATGTATTGAGTATCTGGTTTTATGAGCTTCTCTAAGTACCATTTCTCTCATATCTCCAAATTTTGGTACCCAAATCCTTTCAGCCCTATACCGGGTTCCGTCTTCCCGAATATTAAGATGCTTCTCCGATCCTTTGGGTATTTCATCCTTTAAATTTCCCTCTTTTAAAACTCCTTGTTGCGCCTCCTTTATTTGAGTAGTAAGGTTATTATGAATCATTATATTCATAGATTTTACTCGAATGGGTTCTCTGTCCTTCCTGCTCAAGGCATCGGCTACCACATTTGCCTTCCCCGGGTGGTAACGAATCTCAAAGTCGTAATCATTCAACAATTCAATCCACCTACGCTGCCTCATATTCAGTTGTTTCTGATTAAATATGTGTTGAAGACTTTTGTGGTCGGTATATATAATACTTTTGACCCCATATAAGTAGTGCCTCCAAGTCTTTAATGCAAAAACAACCGCGCCTAATTCCAAATCATGCGTCGTATAATTTTGTTCGTGAATCTTCAATTGTCTAGACGCATAAGCAATCACCTTCGTTCGTTGCATTAATACACAACCGAGACCTTGCTTTGATGCGTCACAATAAATCACAAAATCATCATTCCCTTCAGGCAATGACAATATAGGTGCCGTAGTTAGCTTTTTCTTCAATAACTGAAACGCTTTCTCTTGTTCATCATTCCATTCAAATTTCTTCCCTTTATGCGTTAATTCAGTCAAGGGTTTTGCTATTCTGGAAAAGTCTTGGATGAACCTTCTGTAGTAACCAGCTAGTCCTAAAAACTGGCGTATGTGTTTCGGAGTTTTTGGGGTTTCCCACTTTTCAACAGTTTCTATCTTTGCCATATCCACCTTAATACCTTCTTTGTTCACTATGTGACCGAGGAATTGAACTTCTTCCAACCAAAATGCACACTTTGAAAACTTAGCGTACAATTCTTCCTTCCTCAATACTTCTAACACCTTTCTCAAATGTTCACCGTGTTCTTGGTCATTCTTTGAGTAAATAAGTATGTCATCAATGAAAACAATGACAAACTTGTCAAGGTATGGTCCACACACTCGGTTCATAAGGTCCATGAACACAGCTGGTGCATTAGTTAAACCAAATGGCATGACCATAAACTCGTAATGACCGTAACGTGTTCTGAAAGCAGTCTTTGGAATATCATCTTCTTTCACCCGCATTTGATGATACCCGGAACGTAAGTCAATCTTTGAATAAACAGACGAGCCTTGTAGTTGATCAAATAAGTCGTCGATTCTCGGTAGTGGGTAGCGGTTCTTGATGGTAAGTTTGTTCAACTCTCGGTAGTCTATACACAACCTGAATGTACCATCTTTCTTCTTGACAAACAAAACAGGAGCTCCCCATGGTGATGTGCTTGGTCGAATGAAACCACGCTCTAAAAGTTCTTGTAATTGGCTTTGCAGTTCTTTCATCTCGCTGGGTGCGAGTCTGTAAGGAGCACGAGCTATTGGTGCAGCTCCTGGTACAAGATCTATTTGAAATTCAACAGATCGATGTGGGGGTAATCCCGGTAATTCTTTCGAAAATACATCGGGAAATTCTTTTGCAATGGGAACATCATTGATGCTCTTTTCTTCAGTTTGTACTTTCTCGATGTGTGCTAGAACAGCATAGCAACCTTTTCTTATTAGTTTTTGTGCCTTCAAATTACTAATAAGATGTAGCTTCGTGTTGCCCTTTTCTCCGTACACCATTAAGGGTTTTCCTTTTTCTCGTATAATGCGAATTGCATTTTTGTAACAAACGATCTCTGCTTTCACTTCTTTCAACCAGTCCATACCGATTATCACATCAAAACTCCCTAACTCTACTGGTATCAAATCAATCTTAAATGTTTCGCTAACCAGTTTAATTTCTCGATTCCGACATATATTATCTGCTGAAATTAATTTACCATTTGCTAATTCGAGTAAAAATTTACTATCCAAAGGCGTCAATGGACAACTTAATTTAGCACAAAAATCTCTACTCATATAGCTTCTATCCGCACCCGAATCAAATAAAACGTAAGCAGATTTATTGTCAATAAGAAACGTACCCGTAACAAGCTCCAGGTCTTCATGTGCCTCTGCCGCATTAATATTGAAAACTCTTCCGTGGCCTTGTCCATTCGTGTTCTCCTGGTTCGGGCAATTTCTAATAATGTGGCCCGGTTTTCCACATTTATAACAAACTACATTGGCATAACTTGCTCCGACACTACTTGCTCCGCCATTACTCGTTCCGACACCATTTGTTCCTTTCGTTCTATTAACCCCTGGTCCGTAGACCTCACACTTCGCCGCGCTATGACCATTTCTTTTACACTTGTTGCAAAATTTGGTGCAGAACCCCGAGTGATACTTTTCACACCTTTGGCATAGCTGCTTCTGATTGTTGTTGTTGTTGCGGTTATTATTGTTGTTGGGATGATTGTTGTAGTTGCTGTTGTTGTTGTTGTTGTTGTTGTTGTTGTTGTTGGGCCGTATGTTGTAGTTGCGATTGATGTTGCGATTGTTGGGATAATTGTTGCGATTATTGTTGTAATTGTTATTGTTGTTGTATTGGTGATTCTTATCACCGTTTTCCTCCCACTTTCTTTTGACTTGCTTCACATTGGCTTCTTCAGCAGTCTGTTCTTTAATTCTTTCTTCAATCTGGTTCACTAGTTTGTGAGCCATTCTACATGCCTGTTGTATGGAGGCGGGCTCGTGTGAACTTATATCTTCTTGGATTCTTTCCGGTAATCCTTTCACAAACGCGTCGATCTTCTCTTCCTCATCTTCGAATGCTCCCGGACACAATAGGCACAATTCTGTGAATCGTCTTTCGTACGTGGTAATATCAAATCCTTGGGTTTGTAACCCTCTAAGTTCTGTCTTGAGCTTATTGACCTCAGTTTTGGGACGGTACTTCTCGTTCATCAAGTGCTTGAATGCTGACCACGGTAGTGCGTACGCATCGTCTTGTCCCACTTGCTCTAGATAGGTATTCCACCATGTTAATGCAGAACCTGTGAAGGTATGCGTAGCGTACTTCACTTTGTCCTCTTCAGAACACTTACTTATGGCAAACACCGATTCGACCTTCTCGATCCACCGTTTCAATCCGATCGGTCCTTCGGTTCCATCAAATTCCAAAGGTTTGCAGGCAGTGAATTCTTTGTAGGTGCATCCTACACGATTTCCTGTACTGCTGGATCCAAGGTTATTGTTTGTATGTAGCGCAGCCTGTACTGCGGCTATGTTTGAAGCTAGAAAATTACGGAATTCCTCTTCATTCATATTCACGGTGTGTCGAGTAGTCGGTGCCATTTCCTTCAAAATAGTCAAATGGAACAAGTTAATCATACAGAATATTAAGAGTAGTTAATAGTATTTCGTAGCATAATATGAACTCATTTATAAAAGCTTTTTCTTCATATTAGCGTTTTATAAGTTTAAATTCGGGTAGTACCTACCCGTTAAGTTCATACTTAGTAGCTAATATACAATTCAACTACTACAATTCTATATGAAAAACTGATTATAATAATATTTCGCGTTCAAACTTTTACACAATATTTTACAAACTTACAATACCGCTTATTTTACATATAGCATAAAATATAGCACACAATAAATTTGATACAAGATGGTTGTGAAGATAATTCTAGCTAGTACACAAGTCGTTCAGCAAAGGCAATAAAGACACGTAATTCATACGTCCAGAAACAAGTCATGCATTCTGGTTTTGCTAGGATTACTTCCCATCCTTGGTCTTGTGGAACATAACCGTTATGGTCATTGATAAGACAGCGTGTTGTAACGTCGTCAAATGGACGAGGGTTACGTAATGTCCAACAGTCCCGTAACAATCTAAAAACCTCATTTCTTACCCCAATTACCGACTCCGTCACTTGTGGGAACGTTTTGTTTAATAGTTGTAGCCCGATGTTCTTGTTCTCACTTTGGTGAGAAGCGAACATTACTAATCCGTAAGCATAACATGCTTCTTTATGTTGCATGTTAGCCGCTTTTTCTAAATCACGAAGTCCAATATTCGGATATATTGAGTCAAAATAATTTCTTAACCCATTGCGTAAAATAGCATTTGGGTTCCCCGCAATATATGCGTCAAAGTAAACACATCGTAACTTATGGATTTCCCAATGTGATATCCCCCATCTTTCGAACGAAAGCCTTTTATAAACCAAGGCATTCTTGGAACGTTCTTCGAATGTCTTACAAACTGATCTCGCCTTAAATAGTTGTGTCGAAGAATTCTGACCGACTCTAGACAAGATTTCATCAATCATGTCTCCGGGTAGGTCTCTTAAAATATTGGGTTGTCTATCCATTTTGTGTTTTTATACTGTAAAATAGACAAGAGTTAGATTCATAAAAAAAAATACTTATTAATACAAGCAATTTTTACATATATCATAAAGCATAAGCACACTATATTACATATATTACATATATCAACAGCTTAAAATTTCGGGACGAAATTTATTTAACGGGTAGGTACTGTAGTGACCCGAACTTTTCCATGTTTATATATATTAATTAAGATTTATATTTACATGATTAAATGTTTCCAACATGTTAAGCAATCAAACTTGTTAAGACTTGATTAATTGAAATATGTTTCATATAGACAATTGACCACCCAAGTTGACCGGTGATTCACGAACGTTAAAACTTGTAAAAACTATATGATGACATATATATGGATATATATATATATATATATAGTTAACATGATACTATGATAAGTAAACATATCATTAAGTATATTAACAATGAACTACATATGTAAAAACAAGACTACTAACTTAATGATTTTTAAACGAGACATATATGTAACGATTATCGTTGTAAAGACATTTAATGTATATATATCATATTAAGAGATATTCATACATGATAATATCATGATAATATAATAATTTAAAATCTCATTTGATATTATAAACATTGGGTTAACAACATTTAACAAGATCGTTAACCTAAAGGTTTCAAAACAACACTTACATGTAACGACTAACGATGACTTAACGACTCAGTTAAAATGTATATACATGTAGTGTTTTAATATGTATTTATACACTTTTTAAAGACTTCAATACACTTATCAAAATACTTCTACTTAACAAAAATGCTTACAATTACATCCTCGTTCAGTTTCATCAACAATTCTACTCGTATGCACCCGTATTCGTACTCGTACAATACACAGCTTTTAGATGTATGTATTATTGGTATATACACTCCAATGATCAGCTCTTAGTAGCCCATGTGAGTCACCTACTACATGTGGGAACCATCATTTGGCAACTAGCATGAAATATCTCATAAAATTACAAAAATATGAGTAATCATTCATGACTTATTTACATGAAAACAAAATTACATATCCTTTATATCTAATCCATACACCAACGACCAAAAACACCTACAAACACTTTCATTCTTCAATTTTCTTCATCTAATTGATCTCTCTCAAGTTCTATCTTCAAGTTCTAAGTGTTCTTCATAAATTCTACAAGTTCTAGTTACATAAAATCAAGAATACTTTCAAGTTTGCTAGCTCACTTCCAATCTTGTAAGGTGATCATCCAACCTCAAGAAATCTTTGTTTCTTACAGTAGGTTATCATTCTAATACAAGGTAATAATCATATTCAAACTTTGGTTCAATTTCTATAACTATAACAATCTTATTTCAAGTGATGATCTTACTTGAACTTGTTTTCGTGTCATGATTCTGCTTCAAGAACTTCGAGCCATCCAAGGATCCGTTGAAGCTAGATCCATTTTTCTCTTTTCCAGTAGGTTTATCCAAGGAACTTAAGGTAGTAATGATGTTCATAACATCATTCGATTCATACATATAAAGCTATCTTATTCGAAGGTTTAAACTTGTAATCACTAGAACAAAGTTTAGTTAATTCTAAACTTGTTTGCAAACAAAAGTTAATCCTTCTAACTTAACTTTTAAAATCAACTAAACACATGTTCTATATCTATATGATGTGCTTACTTAATGATTTAAAACCTGGAAACACGAAAAACACCGTAAAACCGGATTTACGCCGTCGTAGTAACACCGCGGGCTGTTTTGGGTTAGTTAATTAAAAACTATGATAAACTTTAATTTAAAAGTTGTTATTCTGAGAAAATGATTTTTATTATGAACATGAAACTATATCCAAAAATTATGGTTAAACTCAAAGTGGAAGTATGTTTTCTAAAATGGTCATCTAGACGTCGTTCTTTCGACTGAAATGACTACCTTTACAAAAATGACTTGTAACTTATTTTTCCGACTATAAACCTATAATTTTTCTGTTTAGATTCATAAAATAGAGTTCAATATGAAACCATAGCAATTTGATTCACTCAAAACGGATTTAAAATGAAGAAGTTATGGGTAAAACAAGATTGGATAATTTTTCTCATTTTAGCTACGTGAAAATTGGTAACAAATCTATTCCAACCATAACTTAATCAACTTGTATTGTATATTATGTAATCTTGAGATACCATAGACACGTATACAATGTTTCGACCTATCATGTCGACACATCTATATATATTTCGGAACAACCATAGACACTCTATATGTGAATGTTGGAGTTAGCTATACAGGGTTGAGGTTGATTCCAAAATATATATAGTTTGAGTTGTGATCAATACTGAGATACGTATACACTGGGTCGTGGATTGATTCAAGATAATACTTATCTATTTATTTCTGTACATCTAACTGTGGACAACTAGTTGTAGGTTACTAACGAGGACAGCTGACTTAATAAACTTAAAACATCAAAATATATTAAAAATGTTGTAAATATATTTTGAACATACTTTGATATATATGTATATATTGTTATAGGTTCGTGAATCAACCAGTGGCCAAGTCTTACTTCCCGACGAAGTAAAAATCTGTGAAAGTGAGTTATAGTCCCACTTTTAAAATCTAATATTTTTGGGATGAGAATACATGCATGTTTTATAAATGATTTACAAAATAGACACAAGTACGTGAAACTACATTCTATGGTTGAATTATCGAAATCGAATATGCCCCTTTTTATTAAGTCTGGTAATCTAAGAATTAGGGAACAGACACCCTAATTGACGCGAATCCTAAAGATAGATCTATTGGGCCTAACAAACCCCATCCAAAGTACCGGATGCTTTAGTACTTCAAAATTTATATCATATCCGAAGGGTGTCCCGGAATGATGGGGATATTCTTATATATGCATCTTGTTAATGTCGGTTACCAGGTGTTCACCATATGAATGATTTTTTTCTCTATGTATGGGATGTGTATTGAAATATGAAATCTTGTGGTCTATTATTATGATTTGATATATATAGGTTAAACCTATAACTCACCAACATTTTTGTTGACGTTTTAAGCATGTTTATTCTCAGGTGATTATTAAGAGCTTCCGTTGTCGCATACTTAAATAAGGACGAGATTTGGAGTCCATGCTTGTATGATATTGTGTAAAAACTGCATTCAAGAAACTTATTTTGTTGTAACATATTTGTATTGTAAACCATTATGTAATGGTCGTGTGTAAACAGGATATTTTAGATTATCATTATTTGATAATCTACGTAAAGCTTTTTAAACCTTTATTGATAAAATAAAGGTTATGGTTTGTTTTAAAATGAATGCAGTCTTTGAAAAACGTCTCATATAGAGGTCAAAACCTCGCAACGAAATCAATTAATATGGAACGTTTTTAATCAATAAGAACGGGACATTTGCATATAAGAATATCCCCTATCATTCTGGGATCCTCCTTCGGACATGATATAAATTTCGAAGTACTAAAGCATCCGGTACTTTTAATGGGGTTTGTTAGGCCCAATAGATCTATCTTTAGGATTCGCGTCAATTAGGGTATCTGTTCCCTAATTCTTAGATTACCAGACTTTAATAAAAAGGGGCATATTCGATTTCGATAATTCAACCATAGAATGTAGTTTCAATTAATTGTGTCTATTTCGTCAAACATTTATAAAAGCGCATGTATTCTCAGTCCCAAAAATATAAAAGGTAAAAAGGCAAATGAAACTCACCATACTGTATTTCGTAGTAAAAATACATATAACGTCATTGAACAAGTGCAAGGTTGGCCTCGGATTCACGAACCTATATTAATTATATATATTTATATGTTGGTCAATATTTGTATAGCAATTTAGGTCAGGTCATAGTGTAATCCTATCTTATAGCTCGAGTCTGACTCTACATTATAGTAACATGTTATATTACGCATGCTCAATTAAGATTCTAGTAAAAGGTGACGTGTGAAACAACGTAACACAAATGGTTTCATAATCAGAAAATAGTATTTTAGGTTTTTTTTTTTTTTTTTTTTTATAGAGAAAATCAACACAAAAAGTTAACTGAAAAGTTAACATGAAAAGTCAAAGTTCAAAGTCAAAAGTCAATGGTTAAAGTCAAAAGTCAAAGGTCAAAGTAAAAATGAGGTCGCATGCAAATATATAATAACTTATACAAAAATGATTTTTGGTCAAACATGACTAAACGGGCCACTTCAGCTATTTTTAGAAAAATTATCGGAACTCCGATTGATAAACGGCCAAAGATAAAAGTTACACATTACCAAAAAGATTAAGCATAAATATTACAGAAGTAAACTAAACCTAGACAACTCGTAGTTGCCAACGCAACTGAAATGTCCCGTTCTTATTGATTAAAAACGTTCCATATTAATTGATTTCGTTGCGAGGTTTTGACCTCTATATGAGACGTTTTTCAAAGACTGCATTCATTTTAAAACAAACCATAACCTTTATTTCATCAATAAAGGTTTAAAAAGCTTTACGTAGATTATCAAATAATGATAATCTAAAATATCCTGTTTACACACGACCATTACATAATGGTTTACAATACAAATATGTTACAACAAAATAAGTTTCTTGAATGCAGTTTTTACACAATATCATACAAGCATGGACTCCAAATCTCGTCCTTATTTAAGTATGCGACAACGGAAGCTCTTAATAATCACCTGAGAATAAACATGCTTAAAACGTCAACAAAGTATTAGACATATAATACTTTACATGAACGTATTTTTGTTTCAATATAAGTTAATATAGTTATTGACGAAATTAAAAGATAATATCATATGATTGAATTATCAGATACATTGAACTATGATTACGAGTCTCTGTTATGAGGTCCACGTTGATTTGAGAAATCGTTTGTTTTTAACGGTATTCGGAATAAATGATAAAGTGATTTTCAAATGAAAACAAAGTATCACTTATCTAGTGTCAGATAAATGTTAGTGGAGAATTGAATTTCATATTACTTGATTGATCTATTTACAAACGTGCGAAAACATTTTCCAATGTAATATAACTTGGTTATTAAAATGTCTTTGTTAAATAACGTAAGTTGAATATTAATTGTTAAGATATATTTAAATAACTTGCAACGTGTATTTAAAACATGTTTATGTATATTAAATACATATCTGATTACAAATTATTTATGTAAACGATAGCAACACTTGTTATTTGATTTGATCGATATTAAGATATATTATTTAGAAAGTTTAAGGAAATTAAACTAAACGTTGGCGCATAAATGAATTATATCAAATTAAGTTTAAAGTATAAACGTTACGTGTTATAAGATTTTCTAAACGAATTTAAAATAAACTTTTGAACTATTATTAGTTTTGAAAAACTAAATATTATATTATTACATTAATATTTCCATTATATACGGTATGTACAAGTTTATATTTTAAATGAAAATATATTTTTATTTTACAAAGTGATGAATAATAATATCAAATTAGTCATAAAACGTTTTGATTTAGTATTATTAAATATGCTTTGATAAATAACGAGACTATGATTTATAGAAGTAAATGACCAAAACACTCAAAAGATTAAGTTACACTTTGAGTGGGTTAGTTTTTCATTAATTTAAGTCTAATTATTAATAAAGGTACAATTCGCGAAATGTAAGGTATCAGTTTTCTAAGCATACGAAAATGCGTTCGAGAAACCGGAACCGGGACGTAAGACGGGTGACAACGTACAAATTATTAGAAACTAATACAATTTATTATTATTAACACTAATAGTATTATTATTATCATTTTTATGAATTTTGTATCATTAGTACTTATATAATAATTATTATTATTAATATATTATCAATTATTAATATTAATTTAATTATAAAAAAAAAAAAAGAATCAAGAACTAGTACCATTCAGTTTCACATCCACATCCCTACTGTATATGATTTTTGTATCTGTCGGAGTTTGTTATGAGTCTGCTTCAATCACAATTCAAAACAGAAATCCTTTGCTATATATTGTCTATTGCATTCAGTGATTGAATAAAACTGAAAAACCCAAAAAATAAGCTCCACACTCTGTACATTTATCTTTTTCATCATATTTTGATTTTGAATGAATTTTCAAAATGTAATAATACAGTCTTGTTAGGAATCATCTATCTAAACTATCTGTAAGTTTTCAATCCTCAATTCTTTCTATTAATCTCTAATTTTGGAGTCAAAGTTTTGATTTTAAAAGTCAACTAAGTGTTCTTGAATCAAATTCGAGTTTGTTTTGATATCTCCAGTTAATTTGATGATCCATAAAGATTTTAGGAATGATTTTCAACACAATTCATGTTGTAATCATAACCTATAACACTCTTAATCTAAAAATCAATTTTTGAGTTCTTGAGTTCTTCACAGAAATATACACTAACGTAAATTCGAAACAAATTTCAAAAACTAAAAATGCAGAGTTGTTAGGAATCATTTACTTAAACTTCCTGCAAAATCTCAAGTTCCAATTCTTAATAACGAATTCGAATTTGCGAGTCAAAGTTAAATTGTCAAAAGTCAACTGTTTTGTTCTTGGAGAAATTAGAGCTTGTTTTGATGTTTTAAGTTAAATTGATGATTTTGATAGATTTTAGGAATGATTTGAAACATGTTTCATGTTGTAAAGATTGTCTAAAACGAACTCAAAATTGAAAACAAAATTTTTTTTTTCTAGCTACAAGCAAGCAGTAGGATTTTTTGTGTTTTTTTTTCTCATTTTTTTTATATCATGAACACATTTTTTTTTGTTTCATGCTGTTTACAAGTCATAAATAATAACCCGTTCGATTGTTGTTGAGTTTTTGCCCCCGTTTGATTTTAAACTTGGTGAAGAAGATGATGAACTAAGATGAAAGAAATACTAGATATATATGTTTGGGTTGCTTTATAAGTCAGAAAAACATGGGTGGCAGAATGGTTAAGGGTGTTTGCGAGTGGGCAAGAGGTCTCGAGTTCGAGCCCTGTTTGGGGCAGTTTTTTTTAGAAAAGCTCTTTGAAGGTAGTTCTCATTTCTAAAATTAATATTATTATTATTATTGTTATTATTAGTAGTAATATAATTATTACTATTATTATTACTAAAATAAGAATTTATGATCATTTAATAGTATTGTTATTATGATTGTTATTATTAGTATTATAAATATTATTATCACCATATAAGTATGATAATCATTATTATCATTATTATTACTAGTATCATATTATTAGTATTATTATTATTACCCTTAGTCAGGTATTTCTACGATTATTAATTTTGCAAAACAAAAGATATATATGTAAATATATTATAACATAAAATATACAAATATTACATAAAAATTATGTTTCAACTAATATTATTGATATAACATTAATTAAATATCAAATAAGTATCATAATATATTATAAGAATAATTAAAACATAACAAATATATAAACTTAATTGATTTATACTATAATGTGTTAATACTTGATATAGGTTCGTGAATCCGAGGCCAACCCTGCATTGTTCAATGTCGTCATATGTATTTTTACTACAAAATACATTATAGTGAGTTTCATCACTCCCTTTTTAAATGCTTTTGCAATATATATTTTTGGGACTGAGAATGCATGCGCTTTTATAAATGTTTTACGAAATAGACACAAGTAATCGAAACTACATTATATGGTTGAATGATCGAAATTGAATATGCCCCTTTTTATTAAGTCTGGTAATCTAAGAATTAGGGAACAGACACCCTAATTGACGCGAACTCTAAAGATAGATCTATCGGGCCCAACAAGTCCCATCCAAAGTACCGGATGCTTTAGTACTTCGAAATTTATATCATGTCCGAAGGAGGATCCCGGAATGATGGGGATATTCTTATATACATATTGTAAATGTCGGTTACCAGGTGTTCAATCCATATGAATGATATTTTTGTCTTTATGCATGGGACGTATGATTATGAGAAATGGAAGTATGAAATCTTGTGGTCTATTAAAATTAGGAAAGGATTATTTATGTTAAACTAATGAACTCACCAACCTTTTGGTTGACACTTTAAAGCATGTTTATTCTCAGGTATGAAAGAAATCTTTCGCTGTGCACTTGCTCATTTTAGAGACATTACTTGGAGTCATTCAGGGCATATTTCAAAAGACGTTGCATTCGAGTCGTTGAGTTCATCAAGATTATTATTAAGTCAAATATAGTTAGATATATTATAAAATGGTATGCATGCCGTCAACTTTCGATGTAATGAAAGATTGTCTTTTCAAAAACGAATGCAATGTTTGTAAAATGTATCATATAGAGGTCTAGTACCTCGCAATGTAACCAAATGTAATGTATTCGTCCTTGTTTGTTGCTTCTGTCAAGATGAAGGAAAAACAAAGTGAGTTTGTTTTATTTGAGCATTACAAAAAAGTGGATCAGTAATTAGTTTTTGATTCCATTCTTTGTTATTAGTTCAGGTTATACGGACTAGCATTCGATTGGTGTTGCTCAACGTGCTGTGTGGATCAACTATAGAGATATTCATATACTTTGAATATATGTTTCAAACTGGACGTGAACAATTGTTTCTACCGTTCTTGCATCGCTCGATAAAGGTATATCTAAACACCCATTTTTGTGAAATTATTAGTTGACAATTATTAGTGGTGTAATTGGATCTTATTGGGAACCGTTAATCGTGTGAAAGTTTATATTAAAATAAATGATGTTTATTTTAATGTTAATAAAAGATGTTTATTAATAATTGAAAATATATTTATTTTATCGTTCCGCTGCGTTTATAAATTTAAAAATACACACGATTTTCCATCAGTGAATTCATCCCACGACATCACAGAGACGTCCTAAGCTTCAGGACATGAATGAAGCCCTTGCGCTACACATGCATTCCTTAGGAGCGGATACGAGAACAGCTTGCTCGCGTCTTTAACCGTTGTCAACAAAAACATCCTCTACTCATTTACGCAATTGCTATGTATTTATGACACATACGCCTATGATTGTACAATATCCTCGACTTCGATCACAAGAAAGACGGACGAAATTGTTCACGCGCATACAAGCTAATCAAGAAGAGCACGCCATTATCACATCGATCACTACGCACTGATCGCTACGCGCCCATCGCAGAGAACGAGCCCGTTGCTACCAATGCAGATCTGTTTGTGCGCTGGGTATTTGCTTTCTTGTCTCTTCCCTCGTTCTCTATTAACAATTATATGTTTACATGTGCAATTTGTCATGTGTATATGGTGAGGAAAGTATACAACAATATTGACAAATGTATATTGGTATGCATGTGTTTTTATGCTTCATATATTCATTTTATAAAAACTATTTATCGAAAGCTAGTTTCAAGAAGTCACCTTAATCATGAATGGCTCATTGGTATGATAACAAACTGATTTTAAGAAAAATAAATTCTTTAGCACACGACATAAATTCGTAATGTCTGTTACTTACATTTCATATTGTATGAATGCGTGTTCTGTTTATGAACGCGTTTTATTCACGATTCACGATAAATCCATGACAACATGACACATACATTTAAGCCGCATGACCATTTCCTTACGGGCATACAAATGGGTTCGCACATAGCTCTTTCAGCTTGTCGTCAACTCGACGTTTGACTTTAACATCATTAATACACGCTAAGTATTATGAAAATGGGGTTACCATGATATACGATGGTATCCGGTTAAACTGATTGATTCCTTACGGTTACGACACTGACAATTAAGGTACTGCCGACAATAGTACAACACACGGTGTTGTCCTTGCACAAGATTCTCTGAAAAGGGTATCGCCTCTGCACGATATTGTCATTTCCTCCAGGCTTACAGATAAAATAGCACGACATCGTCCTTTCCATCAGGGCTTACAGATGGAATAGTGTGATGTTGTCTTTTTCTCAAGACCTACTTCATTCACGGAACGTATCCCGTCCTCTAAACAAAGACACCAACTTCGAAGGATCGAACGCTAATCTCAATCTAATTAAGAAACGCAAGGAATAGTCGCGATACGCGAAGTCATTAACAAGCTTAGCGCCCGCGCACATTAGGATAGCGCGCCATCTAAGGGCATCAACTCGGCGGACTCAAGAGAAGAAAATAGGAGTTTTATCTACATATTTGGATTCACACCCGAAGGTTGGTACCACTAGCTTGGAAACACGCTACTTCTATACTTTACAAGCGATACTCATCGGTGGACAGGTACATATCCATTTCTATTTACGTGTTCATTTTTATTTTTATGCTTCGCAAGATATGATTTATAAAATGCTATCATGCAATATGCGCATTTTACATGATATATGCATATGATTTGTATGGTTTACGAATGGTTCGTATGTATGAGAATGCACACTGCTTGGAACGTTACCTGTCACATTACTTGTCAAATTTGCATGATTCCCATAAATTTAATTTGCCCGACAATGCTCATCAGTTGGTGCCTTTGATCAATTTTGAAATTGTTACAATCACTTATTAAATAAATTCAAAAGACGGATATTATGCATGTTCCCGTCAACGTTTAAACTAATTAGTTAAAAAACGTCACGACCTTAGCAATTTCCTAGGCTAGTACATGAAATGTCCCATTCATATTGATTATAAACGTTCCATATTAATTGATTTCGTTGCGAGGTTTTGACCTCTATATGAGACGTTTTTCAAAGACTGCATTCATTTTTAAAACAACCATAACCTTTATTTTATCAATAAAGGTTTTAAAAACATTACGTAGATTATCAAATAATGATAATCTAAAATATACTGTTTACACACGACCATTACATAATGGTTTACAATAGAAATATATTACATCGACATATGTTTCTTGAATGCAGTTTTTACACAATATCATACAAACATGGACTCCAAATCTTGTCCTTATTTTAGTATGCAACAGCGGAAGCTCTTAATATTCACCTGAGAATAACATGCTTTAAACATCAACAAAAATGTTGGTGAGTTATAGGTTTAACCTATATATATCAAATCGTAACAATAGACCACAAGATTTCATATTTCAATACACATCCCATACATAGAGATAAAAATCATTCATATGGTGAACACCTGGTAACCGACATTAACAAGATGCATATATAAGAATATCCCCATCATTGCGGGACACCCTTCGGATATGATATAAATTTCGAAGTACTAAAGCATCCGGTACTTTGGATGGGGTTTGTTAGGCCCAATAGATCTATTTTTAGGATTCGCGTCAATTAGGGTGTCTGTTCCCTAATTCTTAGATTACCAGACTTAATAAAAATGGGCATATTCGATTTCGATAATTCAACCATAGAATGTAGTTTCACGTACTTGTGTCTATTTTGTAAATCATTTATAAAACCTGCATGTATTCTCATCCCAAAAATATTAGATTTTAAAAGTGGGACTATAACTCACTTTCACAGATATTTCCTTCCTCAGAAATAAGACTTCGCCACGGATCGATTCACGAACCTATAAAAATATGTACATATATATCAAAGTATGATCAAAATATAATTACAACCATTTTTATTATGTTTTAAAGATTTGAGTGTATTAAGTCAGCTGTCCTCGTTAGTAACCTACAACTAGTTATCCATAATTAGATGTACAGAAATAAATCGATATATATTATCTTGAATCAATCCACGACCTAGTGTATACACGTCTCAGGCTAGATCACAACTCAAACTATATATATTTTTGGAATCAACCTCAACCCTGTATAGCTAACTCCAACATTACTGCATATAGAGTGTCTATGGTTGTTCCAAATAATATATATAGATGGGTCGATATGATATGTCAAAACATTTGTATACGTGTCTATGGTATCCCAAGATTACATAATATATTAGAATACATGTATAATACAATATAAGTTAGCTAGGATATGATTAATATAGATTTGTTACCAATTTTCACGTAGCTACAACAAGCAAAAATAACCAATCTTGTTTTACCCATAACTTCTTCGTTTTAAATCCGTTTTCAGTGAATCCAATTGCTATGGTTTCATATTGAACTTAAGTTTATGAATCTATACCGAAAAAATATAAGTTTATAGTCGGAATTACAGGGTACAAGTCGTTTTTATAAAGGTAGTCATTTCAGTCGAAAGAACGACGTCTAGATGACCATTTTGGAAAACATACTTCCACTTTGAGTTTAACCATGATTTTTTATATAATTTCATGTTCATAAGAAAAATTATTTTCTCAGAAGAACAACTTTTAAATCAAAATTTATCATAGTTTTTAATTAACTAACCCAAAACAGCCCGCGGTGTTACTACAACGGCGTATATCCGGTTTTACGGTGTTTTCGTGTTTTTCGGTTTTAAATCATTAAGTTAGCATATCATATAGATATAGAACATGTGCTTAGTTGATTTTAAAAGTCAATTTAGAAGGATTAACTTTTGTTTGCGAACAAGTTTAGAATTAACTAAACTATGTTCTAGTGATTTCAAGTTTAAACCTTCGAATAAGATAGCTTTATATGTATGAATCAAATGATATTAAGAACATCATTACTACCTCAAGTTTTGTGGATAAACCTACTGGAAAAGAGACAAATTGATCTAGCTTCAAAGGATCCTTGAATGGCTTGAAAGTTCTTGAAGCAGAATCATGACACGAAAACAAATTCAAGTAAGATCATCACTCGAAATAAGATTGTTATAGTTATACAAATTGAACCAAAGTTTGAATATGAGTATTACCTTGTATTAGAAAGATATCTTACTGTAAATAAGAAAGATTTCTTGAGGTTGGATGATCACTTTACAAGATTGGAAGTAAGCTAGCAAACTTGGAAGTATTCTTGATTTTATGAAACTAGAACTTATAGAATTTATGAAGAACACTTAGAACTTGAAGATAGAACTTGAGAGAGATCACTAAAATGAAGAAAATTGAAGAATGAAAGTGTTTGTAGGTGTTTTTGGTCGTTGGTATATGGATTAGATATAAAGGATGTGTAATTTTGTTTTCATGTAAATAAGTCATGAATGATTACTCATATTTTTGTACTTTTATGAGATATTTCATGCTAGTTGCCAAATGATGGTTCTCACATTTGTTAGGTGACTCACATGGGCTGCTAAGAGATGATAATTAGAGTGTATATACCAATAGTACATACGTCTAAAAGCTGTGTATTGTACGAGTACGAATACGGGTGCATACGAGTAGAATTGTTGATGAAACTGAACGAGGATGTAATTGTAAGCATTTTTGTTAAGTAGAAGTATTTTGATAAGTGTCTTGAAGTCTTTCAAAAGTGTATGAATACACATTAAAACACTACATGTATATATGTTTTAACTGAGTCGTTAAGTCATCGTTAGTCGTTACATGTAAATGTTGATTTGAAACCTTTAAGTTAACGATCATGTTAAATGTTGTTAACCCAATGTTTATTATATCTAAAGAGATGTTAAATTTTTACATTATCATGATATTATGATATATAATATATCTTAGTATGATATATATACAGTTAAATGTCGTTACAACGATAATCGTTACATATATGTCTCGTTTCGAAATCATTAAGTTAGTAGTCTTATTTTTACATATGTAGTTCATTGTTAATACACTTAATGATATATTTACTTATCATTTAACATAATTAACCAAGTGTATCAATATCTTAATATGATTCGTATGTACTTAGTAAGACGTTGATATAACGATAATCGTTATATATAACGTTTTCGAGTTTCTTAAATTCAATAGTCTCATTTTTATGTATATAACTCATTGTTAAAATACCTAATGAGATACTTACTTATCATAATATCATGTTAACTATATATAAAATCATATATATGTCATCATATAGTTTTTACAAGTTTTAACGTTCGTGAATCACCAGTCAACTTGGGTAGTCAATTGTCTATATGAAACCTATTTCAATTAATCAAGTCTTAACAAGTTTGATTGCTTAACATGTTGGAAACAGTTAATCATGTAAATATCAATTTCATTTAATATATATAAACATGGAAAAGTTCGGGTCACTACAGTACAAGTTTGTATGTTATGTAGTACTTGCGTGCTAATTATTGCTACATGAATATTATTATTGTTGCTTGTAAATTAATGAATTCACATGCGCTAAACCACTTTGCGTGATTATAGTATAAACTTTATTTCTTTGGTATGCCTTGCATTTCACGAATCTTGTATACACATGACTACATCTATCACGTATATTAAACTTGCATTGTGCTTAACCAATCAATGCACATAGTTTAATGGACACGCATTGTGTATGGCAAACACTTAAAACTTCCGGTGTTCGCTGTCGACGATCTCATCTGGCGCAATAATCAAGACGGTGGGGTCGAGGACACTGGTAAATTGGCTCCCAATCGGGATGGTCCTTACAAATTCGTTGTAGTCAATAACATCGGATCCTATAAACTACCGGGCCTTACAGAATAGTTGCTAAAACGCACCTGGCGCGAAAACGCGCTAAACATATGTTATGTGTAAATTAGGAAGTTGAAGAACTGATCATTCGGATATTTTATCCTAATTACATATATACAGTTACTGAGTAACACGCTATTTAGAATCCAGAATGTTACAACGATATACCAACACTTTGTAAATATTCTATTATTACATTAAGTCATTTTCAGTCTACAATCTCTTGTGCCTGGATATTAGCATTGTAGCTACTTGACTTGAACTGTCCGTGCACAGAAATATGCTAGCGATGGTCCTGCCTATATAAGGGATGTCTTCTCTAGCTCCCGCGCGGCAGAATCCTGTTTGGCGACAGGCTAGATTATTTAACCGGAGGACAACAGACATTGGTTTGTTCTAGCCCCACCCGAGCAGAACTAGAGATTTTCAAGTGATGACTATTAGCAAAGGCGTTGGTCGCGCCTTGACCCCAGCCCTGAGTGTTGGCGCACTCAGAAGACTCTCGATATGTACATACGGGTGCACAAACTAAGTATAAATTTTGTGCACAACAATATATATGATAGGTTGCGCACTGACATGCCTTGAGTATAATTACGATTAATATTAAACTTATTCACACCAAATATATTGACATGTTCATTAACGATCTTATGCGCATGATCATTACACTTACAATACTTAGCAAACAAAGTCGTTCAACACGCATTGAAACTTGGTCTGTGAGCATTCGCTAACATGGTTAATATATGTGCTGATGAGGTGGCTTATAATCATCATGTGCTATATATATATATATATATATATATATATATATATATATATATATATATATATATACCAATTCCATGGAATACTCACACAATTTTACTGCGCAACAATTTCTGCGCTAACAAATACGATCTTGACGCTTGAGAAAATACATTGAAACAAACTATATTTTCGTTCCATTGATAAGGTGCGAAGCACGTACAATCACTTTTGCAACGCTATCTCGCCTTACCACGGCGCTCGCCAAAACTTGCTTCATAATGGAGGTATCCACATATGCTCCTTCACAAGCTCTCGAAACTTAAAACTGAAGTCCATGGTCGCGAACAGGCCATGCCATCTTTTACAAGTCCATGGTCGTGCACATCTCATGGCATCTTTTACAAGTCCATGGTCGCGCACAGCCCATGGCATCTCTTATCAAGTCGATGATCGCGACCAGCCCATGGCATCTCTTATCAAGTCCATGGTCGCTCACAGCACATGACATCTTTTACAAGTCCATGGTCGCGCACAGCCCATGTCATCTCTTGTCAAATCCATGGTCGCGCACAGCCCATGGCATCTGTAATAACCCATCTTTTTCCGTTTACTTTCCGTTTAATTATTTTAAAGTCTGTTATTTAATTATAACATCTCTCGTTTACACTAGCGTATTTAAGATAATTCGTATGATTAATTTACGTACCCGCTTTTAAACTTGAGGGACTAAAGTTGTCAAAGGGTCAAACTATTGACTAGGTCAACTAGTCAAACCCTCTCCTCCACCATTCATTTCATCTTCCACCTTTTCACTATTTCCACTTTTTGCTCTCAAACCCCCAAATCAAAGATTCATCATCCATTTTAGATCTAGCAAGCTTACATCAAAACAAACTACATAATTGTGATCTACTAATCAAGAGCTTCAACTTGATACCAATTTCATTACTTGGGGTGAGCTTTTCAAAAACTCTAGATTTTTGTTCTTGGTGTTCTTAACTAATAAAAGTGTTAGTTAGTGTCTATGGCTTGAGTCTAACATGAATACATGATTTGTTTGCTCGTTCTTGACATTTTTGTGCAACTAGCTTGAACATAAAAAATGATTAGTTTAATCTTGTGTTTTGGTTGATTAAATGTTGTTAGATGTCAAGTTCATGTATTAAATGTGTTACTAGCATCATTAGCTTCAATTTGATGTGTAGGTTGACTTAGAAAGACTCCATTAACATGATTCTTGAGTTTATGATTTTGGTTAGGTTTGGTAGCCCGAAATGTGAATTTTGATGCATTAAATGCTTTGCAAAGTTGTTGGTAAGTGTTTAGTAGTATTGTATGCATAATTATCTACGAAACGGCGTTTTATATGTGTGTGTTAAGTTCCCGAATCATCATTTGCATTTATTAGCTTGAAACATTAAATGGTGAGCATTAATTGATTATTCGCGAGGATTCGGTTATCGTAAATGTTGGACTTGGTTAATGATATGTGTTTAGTTGTATTCTTCGTTAGAATACCTTTCCAACGATGTATGGTATGAGTTTTGAATGTTTTTGGTTCATAAATTGTGGTTGTATGAAGTTTGGCTCGACTTAACACTTGAAAAACTGCCCAGAATTCTAATCAGGTGCCACCTGCGGTGCGGGCCCCCAAGCCGCAGTGCGGCTTAACACTGACCCAGATAGTCTGGGGCCATCAAAACCCTAGACCCTCAAATCACCTTTTAGCCCGCTGAGCGGGTATCCCAGGCGCGGCGCGGCTTAAGCCTGATCAGCAGGCTGTTCAATTTGGCCAATTTTCGTTTAAATCCAACTATGCTACGCACTTCCGATTAACATGTAACTTGTTCTAAGATGCTCATATATGATTATATAACTCAGAAAATTGTCCGAGACCCGACCCGAACGTGTTGACTTTTTCATTGACTTTGACTTGACCAAAGTTGACTTTTATTCAAACTTAACCAATACTTTGTTTAATCGTTATAACCTTACTCTTATACTTGATTCTTGCATGAAACTTGACAATTGGATTCACATGCTATATAATCGAGTCGTAACGAGCCATAGAACTAATTGAACAACTTTGACCGACTTCATACTTTACCGATATTGATACAACCTATTGTTTAGGTCGAGACTAGCATTCGTACTTGCACACGTTTACTTTACGAAGTACCTTTATACTCGTGCACTCAAGGTGAGATCATAGTCTCACTTTTACTCTTTTATACTTATACTTGGGATGAGAAAACATAAACGTTTAGTTTTACAAAGTGAACACAAGTACGAAAATAAACATTCTATGTGCGAGTTAGAACAAAAATCCTCAAGCCCAATTATCATTAGTTACACTTGTAGGGTGTAAGCAAGAACTTATGTTTTGTGGCCATACGGGTTTGACGAACCCTCATTCGGAAGGTTCGCTACCGTTAGCGGATGAAATATATTTTCGGGTATAGTGTAGGTTCTAACACTATGATTCAGAGGTACCATTCAGTTAAGCCTTGATAATTGGGTGCTCGTGATACAAACAACAACTTTTGGAATGTAAACGATTTGGATAATCACCTTATACTAAATCTTGTGGTTCAATACAATATACTTACTAAACCTATGATTTCACCAACATTTTCGTTGACAGATTTTCTATGTTTTTCTTAGGTCCTTGAATGCTAAGTGATACATGCTTCCGCACACTATTTTGATACTTGCTTGGATGTCGAGTATACATGCATACATGGACCGTCTTTTGGATTTACTTTAAATTGTGTCGCATAGGTTTCATTTGTACGTTAAAACGTTGTAATGTAACTAGTTGTTAATCTAATTTGTAAACTTTAAAACATCCTTACATTTGAAATGAATGCGACATATTTTGGTTAAACTTTATTTTAAAGACTTATGACCACGTAACGGGACCTAAGTTGACGGCGCCGTCAATAGCGATTATGTCGGGTCATCACATGTGGTATCAGAGCGTTGGTTGTAGGGATTTAGAGTTCATTGGTGTCAACCCCGAGTCATAGGGTGCATTAGTGAGTCTAGACTACAAGCGACATATAGACTTAAAGTAGGACTTGCTTGACTACTTGTACATTTATACTTAAACTCTTCTATTCGTATCGAACTCCTATTTCATCTTAATCTCACGTTGTTTAATTTGATTGACACACCATCTTAAACTTATGAGGTAATATCAAATGCACATATGAATTACGATAATATAATTGCCGGGATTATATTACAGTGACTCATATGGACGTTCTGACATTATAACATAAAGAATTGAGGGCGGGTCAAGGAAAATTTTCTCTCTATCTTTATTCCATATCACGATTAGTATTATTGAGAATACTAATTAACGATATTCTTGTGTCTTGAAGGAACAATGGCTCGCCGAGGTCAACGCAATACTCCTCTCGAAACTCTCGAACAAGCTTTTCAACGAATGATAGCCACCGCCGTTGATGCGGCCATGGCCGGTCACTCCTCCAACAATAATAACAATAACCACAACAACAACAACAACAACAACAACAATAACAACAACAACAACAACAACAACAACCATGGAGCCGGTAATTCAAATGAGGGATGCTCCTACAAGAACTTCATGGGGTGCAAACCTCACACTTGCGATGGAATCGGGGGACCGGTTGCTCTCACCCGATGGTTTGAGCAAACGGAAGCCGTTTTTAGCATAAGCTGTTGCCGGGACCAAGACAAAGTCAAGTATTCCACCCACACGTTTGCCGGTATTAGGGATGGCAATGGGCAAGAAAAAACCCGTGACCCGCGGGTACCCGATCCGCGATAGGCGGGTAAGTTCATTAAATCTTACCCGCGGGCATGGGTACGGGTAAACATTTATACCCACCAAAGGGTCGCGGGTATATACTACATGTCGCGGGTAAAACTCGACCCGTGAATATATGAGACTTTTCTTAATTTACCTGCGAGTTTATACTTACAATTATTAATGTTGAAAGTTAATTTACTTGTAATTGAATAACGATTAATAATTTAATATTATATACAAGTAAAAAGCTTAATTTTCGTGTCATTTTAGATATAACTTGTGAATATATTTTTGTAATTAATAAAATTATTTAGGTTTTCTAATAAAAAGGTGTATATATTATTACCCGCGGGTCACTGGTACCAGCGGGTCACGGTCATGGGCAAAATATTTTTACCCGCGGGCAGATAACGAGTCTCAACGTGCAAAAAAGAAACCCGATGGGCGGGTCGCGGGTATATAGAACCTGTACCCGTTGCCCGCGGGTGCCATCCCTAGCCAGTATCGCTCTCACATGGTGGAATATATATGTACAGTCGGTGGGTACCGATGAAGCCCATGCACTCTCTTGGGCCTACTTAATAGAAAAGATGATCACCGAATACTTCCCACGTGAAGAGACTCGAAGGCTCGAAAATGAGCTAAGAAGTTTAAAATCGGTCCGAAATGACCTTAAAGCTAATAATCAACGGTTTGTCGAGCTAGCCCTAATGTGTCCGACCCTCGTGACTCCCGAGTCCCTAAGAGTTGAACTTTACATGGATGGCCTCCCTAAGAGCATTAAACACGAGGTAATGTCATTCAAACCCGCTAACCTACAAGAGGCTTTAAAGATGGCCCGTCAATTGATAGAAACGATAGATGAAATTGATGTGCCGGCACCAAAGGCAGAGGATAAATTGGTTGGCAACAAAAGAAAGTGGGAAGCCTCCCAATCAAGTAACTACAACAACAACAACTTCACCAAGAGGTCTTACACTTTCGATGGCAAGAAAGGTTATGCCGGAAATCTACCTTATTGCAACAAGTGCCACAAACATCATTTGGGTGAATGTGGCAAGTCATTTAGCAACAAATGTCAAAGAAGTGGCCATGTGGCCAACGAGTGTAGAAATACCGCTCCCGTCGCTCAAGAGGGGCCCAATGCACCAATACCGAGTGTTTGTTACGAATGTGGCCAACCGGGTCATTTTAGAAATGCATGCCCAAAGAAGAAAGCTAACCCCAATGCACGCGGCCGAGCTTTCAACATTAACACCGAGGAGGCCCTAGATGACAATGAACTAGTCACGGGTAAATTTCTTCTCAACAACTCTTATGTTTCTTGCTTATTCGATTCGGGTACCGATAAGAGCTTGGTATCCAAGACCTTGACTCATTCTTTTTGCACTCCACCACTCCCACTAGATACTACTTACACCATTGAAGTGGCCAACGGGAAACTATTGAGTGCCGACAAATTTTATCGGGGGTGTACGTTAAACTTATTGGGTAAAGAGTTTGAAATTGACTTGATACCCATAGAACTAGGGAGCTTCGATGTAATAATTGGTATGGATTAGTTAGCCAAAACAAATCTCACATCCTTTGTGATCTTAAAGCAATTCAAATTCCTATCAAGAATGGTGAACCCTTGATTGTCTATGGCGATAAGAGTTGCACCGGAATCAACCTCGTCTCGTGTCTTAAAGTTGAAAAATATCTTCATAAAGGTTGTTTTGTGATCCTAGCCCACGTTAAGAAATTTGAGACCGATGAGAAGCATATCGATGATGTGCCAATTGTTAGTGACTTTTTCGATGTATTTCCCTAAGAATTGCCGGGTCTTCCACCTCATCGACCGATTTAATTCCAAATCGATCTTATTCCAGGAGCCGCACCCGTAGCACGTGCACCGTATAGACTTGCTCCATCTGAAATGCAAGAATTACAAAGTCAAATTCAAGAACTACTTGACCGTGGTTTTATCTGACCTAGCCATTCACCATGGGGTGCTCCGATTTCATTCGTTAAGAAGAAAGATGGATCCCTACGCATGTGCATCGATTATCGTGAACTAAATAAGTTGACGGTTAAGAACCGATATCCTCTTCCTTGCATCGATGACCTCTTTGATCAACTACAGGGGTCTTGTGTATATTCAAAAATCGATCTCCGCTCGGGTTATCATCAACTAAGGGTTAAGGGGGAAGATGTCTCCAAAACCGCTTTCTGGACTCGTTATGGTAGTTATGAGTTTCTTGTAATGCCATTCCGGTTACTAATGCACCGGTAGTGTTCATGGATCTTATGAACCGCGTGCGCAAGTCGTATCTCGACAAATTCGTTATTGTATTCATAGACGATATCTTAATCTACTCAAAAAGTGAAGAGGAACACGAACAACACCTCTGACTCGTGCTTGAACTCTTGAGACAAGAACGACTCTATGCCAAATTCTCCAAGTGTGAATTTTGGTTAAAGGAAGTTCAATTTCTTGGTCATATTGTAAGCGATCAAGGTATTAAAGTCGATCACGCAAAAATCGAAGCCATTAGTAAATGGGAAACCCCTACTACTCCTACTCATATTCGTCAATTCTTGGGCCTCGCTGGATATTATCGTAGATTCATTGAAGATTTTGTCCTTGGTTGCTCGTCCTTTAACCGCGTTAACTCACAAGGGAAAGAAGTTCGTTTGGGCGGCCGAACAAGAGTCCGCGTTTCAAGTCCTAAAGAAAAAGTTAACCACAGCACCTATCTTATCTCTTCCCGAAGGCAATGATGATTTTGTTGTATATTGTGATGCCTCGAAACATGGTTTTGGGTGTGTATTGATGCAACGAAAGAAAATTATTGCTTATGCCTCTCGACAACTAAAAATTCACGAACGGAAGTATACGACACATGATCTCGAACTCAGAGCCGTTGTCTTTGCACTCAAAATGTGGAGACACTATCTTTACGGAACCAAAAGTACATCTTCACCGACCACAAAAGCCTCCAACACATTTTCGATCAAAACAACTAAACCTGAGACAACGGCGGAGGATCGAAACATTGAACGATTACGATTGTGAACTTCGTTACCATTCCGGGAAGGCAAATGTAGTAGCCGATGCCTTAAGTCGAAAGGAAAGAATGGTGCCTCTTCGTGTCCAAGTTTTAAAATCACCATCCACACCAATCTCAATAGCCAAATCCACGTTGTGACGCCCCATACTAAATCAACATGTACGGACCATCAGCAACAGGATCACTACAAGGTCAAACACTATATGCGTTTTCAAAACAAGTTTGCATTCATGATAAAAGGTGACGTCATAACCAACGTCAAATGTTTTACAACCCAAAAGTATGCTTATAGGAATTGCAAGCATAAGTTGTGAAGACCCGTCCTAATCTGTCCGGACGAAGTCCATATCGATTATAAACGATTCACAACAGTTGATTACATCGCGAGGTACTTGACCTCTATATGATACATTTTACAAATATTGCATTCATTTTTGAAAAGACATTATTTCATTACATCAAAAATGGACAGCATGCATACCATTTTATAATATCTAACTATAATTGACTTAATAATAATCTTGATGAACTCAATGACTCGAATGCAACGTCTTTTGAAATATGTCATGAATGACTCCAAGTATTATCTTTAAAATGAGCAATTGCACAGCGAAAGATTTCTTTCATACCTGAGAATAAACATGCTTTCAAGTGTCAACCAAAAGGTTGGTGAGTTCATTAGTTTAACATAAATAATCATTTCATAATTTTAATAGACCACAAGATTTCATATTTCAATACACATCCCATACATAGAGATAAAAATCATTCATATGGTGAACATGATGATGTAGCGTGAGGGTACGAAATAGTATTATTTTTAATACAAAATACTACAAAATATGACACAAGTTTTATTAATTTACGGATGGGATATACCTAAACCTTGCTACAACACTATAGGCAGTGTACCTAATCGTAGAGTAGTGTAGTTTTTAGTAAGTCCGGTTCGTTCAACAGGGAGCTGGTGATACTTACTATATTTTTAACTATATTTATACAATATATATATAATTATATAAGTAGTAATATTATTATAAAAGGGGGGTTTTACCGTTTAATGACCGGTTTGTCGATTCTATATTTTAAGCGTAAAGATAAATGACGATAATTAAAGTGCGTAAAATAATGACAATAAATAAAATGACAGTAAATAAAATTGCGAGTAATAAAATGACAGTAAATAAAGATACGATGAGAAATATAATAAAAGAATTATGCTTATTTAAACTTCCGTAATCATGATGTTTGACGTGTTGATTTTAATTTATTACCATGGGTTAATTGTCCTTTGTCCTGGTTTATTTGATACGTCTATCTGGTTTTTGTCCATAATAGTCCATCGGTCATAAAAATAAAGTGCGAGTATCCTCGTCAAATTACCCTTATACCCGAAGTCAAATATTCCAACTGATTAAGGATTTAAACTGTGACGCAGTTATCACTTCTGTCAACAATTACACCAGTTATCACTGTATGTAATCCACCCCTGTTTTAATTAGTTTATGAATATTAATTCATCCACTTGATCAGAATGAATAATCAATTACCCAACCCAATTGATTAATTAAATGATTATAACAGATTCCATATGAACATCACTAAATAGGACAACCATAATCATTATTAATTATTAGGTTAATTAATTTGAAGATAGGTTCGACAGACTCCAATGAGTTGTCACTCAATTAGACAATACCCCCCATCTATTAATAGTCAATAGTTCAATTTCCACAAGTGTCGGTCTTTTGCCCAAACCTTAATTATGGTCCAAAGTTCAATAACCCCTTCTTAATATTTTAGCCCAACATCACGATTACTTCGGCTCAAATAAGCATAATAATAACTTAGTTACGATACATTAATGTAAAAAGGTTGAACATAACTTACAATGATTAAAAATAGCGTAGCGTTACACGGACAGAATTTCGACTTACACACTCAAACGATCTCTATCATAAATCTTATTATTATCATAATTTAAAATTAAAATTAAGATTATTGTTATATCTTATTAAGTTAACATTATGATAGAGATATAGAATATAGATATTGATAATTGATATTGATAAATAAGAAAAAGATAGAAAAAGGTGTGTTTTTACATTACGATTACAAAGCCTTTTATAGGCGAATTTAGAAATTGAATTTTCACTTATGACCCCTGAACTATGCTCAATTAACAACTTTTTATTATTTAATATTATTCTTATTATGAATTATTTAAATATTATATTTTATTCTTGTGCATAGTTGACTCGTAATTTTTACACCGTTGCGTCGAGCGTTGAGAGTTGACTCTGGTCCCGGTTCCGGATTTTCGAACGTCCTTGCGTACAATTTTATATTTTGTACTTTGCGTTTTGTAACTTGTACTCTTGTCATTTTTAGACGTTCCTCATCAATAATTTGAACCTTTTTGATTGTATCTTGTACTTTTGAGCTTTTTGGACCTTTGTGTCTTCAATTCGTCGTTTTCGCCTTTTGTCTTCGCACTTATTTAAAATAAACGAATATTACTTGAAAATGGAACAATTGCAAATAAAATCTTGTCTTTCTTGGGGGATTTTGCTATGAAATATATGTTCCTTTTTAGCCTTATCAGAACACCTGGTAACCGACATTCACAATATACATATAAGAATATCCCCATCATTCCGGAATCCTCCATCGGACATGATATAAATTTCGAAGTACTAAAGCATCCGGTACTTTGGATGGGGCTTGTTGGGCCCGATAGATCTATCTTTAGAGTTCGCGTCAATTAGGGTGTCTGTTCCCTAATTCTTAGATTACCAGACTTAATAAAAAGGGGCATATTCGATTTTGATAATTCAACCATAGAATGTAGTTTCACGTACTTGTGTCTATTTCGTAAAACATTTATAAATATTGCGCATGTATTCTCAGCCCAAAAATATAAAGGGAAAAAAGGCAAATGAAACTCACGCATATAAATATTGTAAAACAGTTAATAAAACATATGCATGTATTCTCAGCCCAAAAAAATATATATTGCAAAAGCATTTAAAAGGGGAGCAAATGAAACTCACGCATATAAGTATTGTAAAACAATTAATAAAGTATTTGCATGTATTCTCAGCCCAAAAACGTAAAGAGTAAAAAGGGAGTAAATGAACTCACCTAATGTATTTTGTAGTAAAAATACATATGACGACATTACACAAACTGAACAATGCAGGGTTGGCCTCGGATTCACGAACCTATATCATTTATATATATATTAACACATATAATCGTAATTGAACAATTTCATATATTATAACTTTATATATTATTTATTTAATTTATATATAATTTTTTTTTTTTTTGAAAATGATTATTATTCATATAGTTTTATGTATATTCATTTATATGTTTAAATATATATATATATTAAAAATACCTAATTTGTTATGTTTGAATAATTATATAAAGACTGTTAATATAATATATTCATACTTATAGGTAATATTACTAATAAGTGTAATAATGTTAATAATTATATTAGTGATAACTGTAATAATATTAATAATAATAATTGTAAAAGTATTAATTTTTACTGTTAATGATACTTATGATAATGATTGTAATAACTATATAATAATAATACTGATAGTGATTTGATAGCATTTTTAATAGTATAAAATAATAATAAGAACCGTTTTATTAATAATTAGTTTTATCACGAGCTTCTTGTTAAATTTTCAAATTTTATATCTATAGTTCTTATAACTAAATTTCATAACCAATTTTTATAATTTACCATATCAACCTTTATTAAAATTTTATAATAGAAATGTTATTAGCATGTTCCAAGTAATGTTTATAATAATAATAACAATAATAATTATACTAATAATAATAGTGTTAGTAATGATAATACTAAATACTCTTAAATGATAATACTCATAAATGTAATTTATATTAATGATATTGATAACCATAACAAATATAATCATAACAATAATAATCATATCTATAATAATAATAAATCAATATGTAAAGACTACCTCAAAATAAGCTCCAAAAAAAAATATAAGTTGCTATGCCAAGGTTCGAACCCTGGTCCCCTCGCTAACCCGAAACTTACTCAACCATCCAGCCATTCACGTTTTTCTGGAATATAACCCAACAAATATATATATATAAACCCATTTTACATTTGTTCTCTATTCTTCTTCTTCTTCAAGAGTTTAATCAATCCAATCAACCTTAATAACCATAAAAACGAATTCACAGTCTTGCTTATTACATGTAAGTAATTAAGAATTATAAAATGTTTTCTTGATTAATAATAAAAAAAAAACAGTTCCCTGAGTTGTTCGTTCGCTGTTTTCTCAAAAAAAAAATGCTTTTTCGATTTTGATAGCGAGATTGATAAAAGTTACCACACAAAATATATTGTAATTCCATCCTAGAAACTATTGGTATCGTCAATTGGGCTTGAAACATCGAAACGATTACGAATTTGATTAAGAACAAATCCTTTGACTTTTTAACAAAATAACTTTGACCTCAAAATTCACACTTGTTTTAAAGAATTGAAACCTGAATTTTTGCAGGAAGTTTGATTAGATGAATCTTCAACTATCTACATTATTAGATTTTTAAAGGAATTTCGAATTTATACCTTTGCCAAAAAGCTATGCGTACAGGAGGTTTTTTTTTATTTTGATTTATAACAGTTTTGTGTATTTAAGTAAAATCAAACCTTTTGAATTAGTTGTAGTAGATATTTGAGGATAGAAGATAGAATATATTAATACCAGTAGATCAAATGTTATATAAATATATCCTTGTGAGTCGACATCCAACACAGCAAGAAAGAAAAAATAATAATAATAATAAAATATGAGTTTGATAGCTAACAGATTTTGTTGGTTTCCCCTCATTGTATTCGATCTTGATTCCATTTAGAGACAAGGAATATCATCTACACAATTTGATGGATACCCCTAACCACTTTGCACTATATCAATTATTATATAGTTTATATAATTAATTTTTAATATTAATAATTAATAATTATATTAATAATAATTATTATTATATCATTAGTAAAAAAATGATAATAATTATATCTATTAATGATAATAATATTAGATGGTATTATTTCTCAATAACTCTAATAATAATGACGTTAATAACATTTATAATAATAATCACAATAATCCTTAATGATAATTGTAATAATAATAATATTTATTAATAATACTAATATTATTCATAGTAACTAATATTATAATTCTACTAATATTTATAATAATGTTGTTAACAATGATAACAATTATAACTATAAAAGATTAAATATATTAAGTCTCATAGTATATTTTAATTAATAATACTAATAGCAGTACAATAATAAGATACTAATAATATAACAAATTACATGTAACAATTTTTATGTTATAGTTTCAATGATACTAGTAATGATAATAATTAATCTACTAACTATATTTTAACTTATAATTTAATATATTATAATTATTAAATATATCCTATCTGTAATATATATATTATATAGTAATATATATATATATATATATATATATATATATATATATATATATATATATATGTATGTATGTATATATTTAATATTTAATATTTATAAACTTTACAAATGTTCCAATATAATAGTTATTAATAGAAATCTTTTATATATATATATATATATATATATATATATAATATATATATATATATATATATATATATATATATATATATATATATATATATATATATATATATACAAAATTATTTGTTCGTGAATCGTCGGGATTAGTCAAAGGGTAAATAAATATATGAAAATAGTTCAAACTTTTTGAGACTCAAGTTTACAGACTTTGCTTATCGTGTCGAAATTAGATAAGAATTTAGTTTAAATTTGGTTGGAAATTCCCGGGTCGTCACATAAGTAATAGTACGTGACCCATAGGTCGTTACAAATACATCGTTTCAAAAGTATCATGTTTGAATGCAAAATAACGTTTCATGCGGTGACATCTCTAATAAGCGCATCGGGTGTCTACAGAGCATGACTAGTACAGCGGAAGCAAGCAAACCTTAAGCACCTGAGAAAAACATGCTTAAAAACATCAACACGAATGTTGGTGAGCTATAGTTTAAGTATAACAGTAAAGTAAGGTAGGCCACGAGATTTCAGTGCTTCAACAAGCGTTTAAATCAGTAATCCAAATCAGTATGATAAAGTATATGTTCAACCGTGGGTACTCGGTAACTAACTTAACGTTTAATAATATATCACCCCCTGAAAGTACACTTGGCAAGTGCGTATGTTTATGAAGTATTAAACACCCGTTAAATGCTAGCGCGACTAGCCCGAGTGGGGATGTCAAACCATATGGATCCATATCTAAGATTCGCGTTCACCGGTTCAAAAACCAATGACTAAACGTTACCGAGCTAAAGGGAATGTTTATGCCATTGTATAACCCACACATATATAAGTTTAGTACTCGTGCCTAGTATGTAAAACATAAAATGCGCATGTATTCTCAATTCCCAAAATAGTTAAAGAAAAAAAAGGAATGCTATAACTCACAGTGGTAAAGTAGTGGTAAAGTCGAGTCGGGAAATAAGCAAGTACGTAGGTCCGGAAAGTCCTCAACCTAAGTAAAATAGTACTAAGTCAGTAAATCGTCCCAATAGGTTTAAATGTATGTAAATTAGGTCTTAAAGGTCATCATCAAACAAAAGGTGTAAAGTAAGTTTCGTTCTAGAAAAGAGTTTAAAACAAAGGCTGATTTGGATCAGTCACCACGGCCTCTATACCTACTGAAATAAGGTGAGACCATTGGCCATGGCTCCGTATATGAGTCCTTTAATTGTGGTAAAAATTCCAGAAGCAAACTCGTCATTATTTGACCGTGGCGACGGTCTAAGTGCGAGTAGGTCAGAATTTTCAGCACAACGATAAAAGGACATAGTGACGATCGGAGGGCCATAAATCCTAAACCGTAACTCGGATTAAGATGAGTCCTAAATGAAAAGTTATCTACTCGAACAGAGATAACTGAAAATTATCTTTACAGTAGCCCAGGTTGTACTTATCAGACCCAGAAATAGTAAATAGTAGGTTCCGGTGGGTTTCTTGGTACTTGATGCTTATCACGGTTCTCATCCTTGATGCATATAGCTTCAAGTGTACAACTCGTTGATGTGTTTTCATCATATTAACCAAGGTTTCACCATCATAACCCTTGTGTAAGTCTAAGATATGTAGCACAACTCAATTAAGTATTGTATGTAGTTTGATGAACCAAAGTTACATCAAAGTCTTAGATTTAACACATTCATGAATTATAAAAGTAATATTGAACTACAAACTTGAAAGTAAACTAACTAATAAAGATCATAAGTTGTAGAACATAGTTCTTAGTTTGATCTTGAAGATCCTAGGCTCAAAAGTCTAGATCTAAAGTTATTAAGTTAAATCCTAAGTATTAACACTTGAATCTTTACTTTAATGAAACCATAAGTTACAAAACTTAGATTTTTATCTTGTAAAGTGTATCCAAGCTTACAAGCTTTTGATTATGACAAAATAAGTAGACCATAAGCTATAGAACTTAGATCCATCACAAGTATATGAAGTTATAACTAAAGAGTTACACTTCCATGTTCTTAAACTTTTAAAGTTAACTTTTAGTTCAAGAAAGTATGAGATCAAGATTAACTAGTAACACTTGACCATTTTAGCAACAAATCACGAATTCAACAAGTGCAAGAATTGAAGATATAAACTAAATAAACAAGTAACAAGTCATGGTTGTCCATACTTTAAAGATTCAAGCCAAAGTCTTGATCTTTAAGGAAAGTAAACTTTAAGTTTACAATCATGAATCACAAGTATGCTTTATACAACTCATGAACTTTAATCTTTTAACAAGTATTATGGAAGAATCAAAACATAAACTTGATTCTCCTAGTTTCTTTATGTACTTGAATAAACAAGATAAAATGAAGAACAAACTAAAGAGTTTGATTCTTGTAACTTGTAAGTAATAATTAACAAAGACATGTAACAAAACAACAACAATGAACAAGTAATTAAACAATAACATAAAACAAGTGATGATTATGATTATGTGTGTGTGTGTGTGTGTTTCAGTTTTGCAAAGGGAAAAGAAGAAAGAAAATCTTGGAAGAAACTCACAAGTTGATAGAGAAGTTGAGAGCAAAATGAGAGCAAATAAATTTGTGTGTGTAAAAGTGAGGAAGCAAGTGAGAAGTAAAAAAAAAATGAATCAAAACTCCCTCTAAAGGACTCATGGCCATCGGCCACTCAAGGGGGGGAGGGGGAAGGAGTTTGTCTACTAGTTTCATGCATGCTAAAGTCTTTAAAGTTGGTTATTATAGGGTGTATGCATGGGAACAACAAGTAACTAGATTCCAAGTGTAACTTAATCCATTTAGTTTAGTTTTAAGTAATACTTACATGATTAATGGGCTAATTAATCCACTAAAGAAGTAGGGTGGGCTCTTTAAGTCCATTATCACTAATAAGGGCCCAAGTTCAAGTAACTAACAAGTAAATCCAACAAAAGCCCAAGTAATTAACTAGTAACCATAATTAATTAAAATGATTAATAAAACTTAATCATGAATGTAAATAATACTCGAAAATATTATTCGTATAATGTACATATGTCACAAAGACGTTTCGGGCATTTAAAGTCAAGTAGGATCAATCATGGTAACAAGTAAATATAATAACATACATTCTTTAAATCACAAGTATTAATAATAACAATTATTAATAAATAAACGTTAGAAAATCCAGGGTCGTTACATTACCCACCTGTTAAAGAAAATTTCGTCCCGAAATTTTAAGGACTGACCAACAATGGTACCGTGTTCGAATAAGAAAGGGCGTATCAAAGTTCCGTGAGACTCGTAGGTTCAGAAATGAGTTATTTACCTTGAAAGGTACTTCGGCGTATGAGAGTGAGAATAGGTATATGTCGTTAGTTAGGTCTCTTTTCCTAAGAGGTCAACAAATTGATTTCGTTTCTGATTAACAGGAGTATGTCATCTGAATGTATATCCATAAAAGGAAAGATGGTGTGTTTAGCCTTACAGGCACCTTCAGTAAGCTGGATGCGTGAAATGCATCATGAATGTTTCTAAACTCATCTAAAACATCGAGCGCTTATGTCTTAATACAAATCTGACAGGTAGGATGGAAAACATGGTGATCACAACCATGCGATTTGATGTCAGGATAGTGTTAGCCACGGATTTTACTAAACCCCTTAATTTCGGAAGGAGGCCATAGGCATAAGGAACCCGATATTTAGGAACGTTTCATTTGAATAAGTGAATTGAAATTTTAGCTAAAAGTGACCAATCGGACTTGCAAGCCATAATTATTCATAGTGTCTTCAGAATGGTCTGAACAAACAATGAGGAATATCACCTAGTTTACCACACTGCAGGTGAACCTATCTTTGGATGAAATAGAAACACAGTTCCGTAATGTAACTTCATCCTTTCATTTACATGTGGAAGTTAGGGTCAACGTTAACTAGAGCAACATACAGTTGCAACCAATGAAGGAAGGAACATATAGAGTATCCACATCAGTGTCGTAAATGTTTTAAGCAGTCCCCTTCCAAGAGGATGACAAGATTCATAGGTTCTCAAAGTATCTTATATTACATTTCCGAAAGAAAGTCGCACGAAAGGCTTGAGAGTGAACTCTTCGAGTGGTTCGTTTTGAATTTATTCGTGTACTTAAGGGGACGAGCGGATGAGAAGATACGTGAACTCTTAGTCCTAGAGAATGGTTTACTCCGAGTGAAAAGAATCTCCAAAATGATTCTTGTATCTCAACATACTGATTCATAGAGATGATGTTTACGAGGGTGTTGCGTTTAGCCGTGAAATTTTGAGAGTAGAAACTCACCTAGTGCTTTTCCTACAATGGGATGACCATTGAGTGTACTCTGGAAAACTAATTTATCGGCCCGCGTTTTTATCATGTCTAACTTTAAAGAACATTTTATGGGTGCAAAGATTTTCTAACAAATTTTATAAAACCGCCATCCAAAGTGGCTCAAGAGTTTTCAACAAAGATCTTAATAGTAAGTTTCATCTCTAACAGAAGGCGAGAAAAAGTGTGATCCATACATGATGTAGTCCAATACGAAAACCTTTAATAAAATCAACTAACGGAGTTTTGAAAAACAAAACCTTTAAACGTTTGTTGTGACAACGTAAACGGAACGAAGTTCCTAGTAAATTTAGAAGTAGGTACAACGTGTACCATTTTGCACAAAACTATTTGACTTAAGTTGAATAACTCGATAAAGGCGCAATTTTTAAATAATTTGAAGATATAACTTAGTATGTACTACCCAAAATAAGTAAAGGTAAATTTATGGACTTAATTATATACATACATATATGATTTTATAAATCGCATAGGTGACAGAAAATTTTATTAC
The DNA here is from genome assembly GCF_046630445.1 of Rutidosis leptorrhynchoides. Lineage (NCBI taxonomy): Eukaryota > Viridiplantae > Streptophyta > Magnoliopsida > Asterales > Asteraceae > Rutidosis > Rutidosis leptorrhynchoides. The sequence goes on along the minus strand of NC_092343.1, from coordinate 96,507,455 downwards.
TTTCCTTGTCCATAAATCTCGTGAGGACCACACGAATAATCAACGTGTAAAAATTTTGATAAACATAGCTTTTCGTATTTCAGAGGTTGCGATTTGAAAAAAAAGTTGAGTGGAAAATCTTTGAATCATCGGGTGTCCGGTTACTAGGTAATGAGAACCAATGACATAAATGTAGTTTTGGTAATTATCAGGACACAAGTCTTTGGGCCAAAATATTTACGTGCGAAGCCGTTGCTAAAAGTGAGGTACGAAGGATAGAGCACGAGGATGAGAAGTTAATTGCTTCTTGAATTTGCAAAGTGCCAAACAGGTTATGACTAGTATTAAAGTCGAAATAATGATGGTGTTAATACCACTAAATGAGAATCTCTTGGAATGAGTCAGGACTCAGAGTTATGTAAGAAAGAGTATTGTTCCAACAGGTGTGGTGAAATAAATCCATGGGGTAACGCAATAGTTTTGAATGGTTTAAGTGTCAGTGGATGCCCGAAGGCCTTGCATGACGTGGTAGTCAGTGCCTTTATCACATGCACATGAATCTCTCGATTTCGACGGTTATAAGGCCTTTATGATGACTTGGATACGAATAACACGAAAAGTTTTATATAATAAGCAACGAAAGTTTTATAGAAATTGTTTATGGTGACAATGTAAGAGAAGAAACGAAGTTCTTAGTAAATTAGAGTTATGTACAAAACGTACCGTTCAAAGTATAATATCTTTTAAATGAAAGATTTGATTTGTAAAAGTGAAAGTAAAGTTTCATATGTATTTGTCAAAAGTAATCATTTACTTTATTTTATATAATGGGTACGATTTCAAAAATTTGTATGAATGGCAAACAGAATAAATTTATTTTTATAAAGCTTTGAGAGGATAGCACAGTAAAATAATGTGTGTAAAATTTTGGCAAACAAAATTTTCATATTTTGGAGGTTACAAGTTGGAAAAGATTGATGAGATTCGAGTAAAAGACTTTTGAAAATTTCGAGTGATATTCGAGGTAATAAAAACCATTGTATTTATATGTGATTGACGACTATTAGTAGGGCATAAGTCCTTTGACCAAAAATGCTTAAGTGTGAAGTTGTTGCTTATAAGTGAGATACGAATGGGAGGGCATGAGGATGAGAGTTAACCACTCATTGATTTTTGGAAAATTTTGAACTGGTATGACTAACATCGAGGTAGGAAGGATGATGTTGTGGTTATCATCGAATAAAAATTTCCTCATAATAAGTTGGGATTTAGAGTTGCGTAAGAATGAGTATCAAATGAGATTCTTGGGTAATCTTTAATATAGAGTTTGAATTGCTGAAGTGACGAAATACAATTTCCTTTAAGTATCATTGTGCAAGTTTGTCCATTGTATCGGTTTCTTTCATGGCTAGAAAGTGATTAGTTTTGGCGAGTTGGTCAATAATAACCCAGATGATGTCCTAACCACCTTACCGTCTTTGGTAGCTTAGTGATGAATTTCTTCCCATTTCCATTGTGGGATTTCGGGTTGTTGTTATGTAACTAATACGGTTCAGTTTTCGGGCTACATCTCTTCCCATAATAGTTTCACCATTCTTGCGAGGTATACGAATAAATTTTCCTCGTTATAAATAAATTCCGCTTTCATCCTTGAAAGTCAGTTCGTTCCAACTATTTCATCAAGTTTCCTAACTTGATGAGTATTAAGTTAATCTTAAAGTTCATCCCCACTATTGCATCAAATTTTCCAAATTGATGGGTATTAGGTTAATCTTAAGGTTCATTCCAACCAATCTTATTATGCTGCTGTGAAAATTTTATCAATCTTCTCAAATAACATCTGCGTGTGCGTAGATAACTAATCCTTTCCAACTACTACTTTAAAGCTTCCAAGTTTTATTGGCATGAGGTCATCTCCAAGGACCCACCTGTTAATCTTAAAGTACTACCTTAAATTATTCCTCTATCTTCCTCAGCTTACCATTTGCTTGTGCCCTATAGAATACTTAATTTCCATGGTTGTTAATGGTTTATTATTCATAATGCTAAGATTCTTAGATATAAGGTTTCTATCATCCTAGTATTAAACAACTCCGAAACAATAAAACGTTGTGATGAAACGTACCCTAACAAGAATCAGGATCCATGCAAGTTTCCATGACGATTACCTTACCGCATGTAAGTTTGAAGTTTTTCCTATATGGGAACTTTTTCCTTAAATGTCCAGGGTGTCGATATCTATAACAAATTTTTGGGTTATCAATTCTGCAATCAAGGCCCTTCTTGTATAGTATCTGGGCTACGTGGTTATTCCTTCCCTACCTTTAACAGACTATAATGCGTATGCTCAAGTGATCTCTGCCAAAATTTTCCCTGGATCACCCCATATTCCTCATGTAGTAACACTGGAACTTCTGCATGATTTACTTCAATATAATCGCGCTGGCCTGGCGTCATTATATTGTACTAAATCGTACATTCATTCCAATATCATTCCATATGGTCAATATAACGTGATCACTTCCAATTATAAATAATTGCATCTAACGGTGCTTTATCCATGCCATCTCAAAACAGAATCTTCATAACTAATCTCACAGTTTCTCGATGTGGGTGCGTAGGTTTCGTAGATCATGCATTAATGCCTAAATGTCCCAAGTTTCTTCAAAGGTTAGGATTCAGGTAACGTCGTTAGATTCCTTCTAGATATTCAATCCGGGTCTCGTGTCAGGTTGTACGTGTAGCAAGTAGTAATACGATGTGTCTCGAGGCGACTCCTAAGTCTTTGGGTATGGCTGAGCATCAGTAGGAGACACTATGACCTTGTTAAAGGGAATGCCTTCCCGACTTCTCCAATGTCTAGGAGTGTTAGGGACCTAAGTCCAGATGTGTCATTAGATCGTCGAGCAGTGGTGAAGAATGAAAGAGTTAAGTGACGGTCATGAAAGTGTACATGGTATGTGTCAACCGAACAATCTTCTAGATTGCGTGAGGTAATGTTTCGATCTCTGGAACGGTGGAACAGTCGTAACAGGTGGATTACACTACTAGTTCTTAGGGTTAGACGAGTGGGGAAGGTAGTTCAGGAAAACATCTGAACTGGGAAGGATAAGTTCTCCAAGTCGGTATTGCGAATAGTAGGCATGTAGCAAGAGCGTAATCAGGCATATCAACTACAGCAGCCTAGATCATTTACAACAGCACGTAGCATGGCAATAGTAACAGTATCATACCGAAGTAACATGCTAAAAGCAGATAGCAGCATGCAGTAGCGAGAGTAAGCAAAAGCATACGGCGAGTTTACATAGCATTAAAAGGAAACGGTAGCATGCAACAAGTTCATATAGTAGTAGAAGTAGGTAGTGGCATGCAGTAGTAGTAAGCAGTAACATACAGTAATATAACACAGTAGCATGCAGCAGGTTCCGCAGAAACAAGTAAACTAGCAAGTTGTAGATTAGTCCTATTAGTGAATCCTACTCGGGTCGGTCTTAGACTCACTAATGCAACCTAATTCCCTACAACCAATGCTCTGATACCAAATGTGACGCCCCATACTAAATCAACATGTACGGACCATCAGCAACAGGATCACAACAAGGTCAAACACTATATGCGTTTTCAAAACAAGTTTGCATTCATGATAAAAGGTGACGTCATAACCAACATCAAATGTTTTACAACCCAAAAGTATGCTTCTACGAATTGCAAGCATAAGTAATAGTACGTGACCCATAGGTCGTTACAAATACATCGTTTCAAAAGTATCATGTTTGAATGCAAAATAACATTTCATGCGGTGACATCTCTAATAAGCGCAGCGGGTGTCTACAAAGCATGACTAGTACAGCGGAAGCAAGCAAACCTTAAGCACCTGAGAAAAACATGCTTAAAAACATCAACACGAATGTTGGTGAGCTATAGTTTAAGTATAACAGTAAAGTAAGGTAGGCCACGAAATTTTTGTGCTTCAACAAGCGTTTAAATCAGTAATCCAAATCAGTATGATAAAGTATATGTTCAACCGTGGGCACTCGGTAACTAACTTAACGTTTAATAATATATCACCCCCGGAAAGTACACTTGGCAAGTGCGTATGTTTATGAAGTATTAAACACCCGTTAAATGCTAGCGCGACTAGCCCGAGTGGGGATGTCAAACCCTATGGATCCATATCTAAGATTCGCGTTCACCGGTTCAAAAACCAATGACTAAACGTTACCAAGCTAAAGGGAATGTTTATGCCGTTGTATAACCCACACATATATAAGTTTAAATACTCGTGCCTAGTATGTAAAACATAAAATGCACATGTATTCTCAGTTCCCAAAATAGTTAAAGTAAAAACGGGAATGCTATAACTCACAGTGGTAAAGTAGTGGTAAAGTAGTGGTAAAGTCGAGTCGGGAAATAAGCAAGTACGTAGGTCTGGAAAGTCCTCAACCTAAGTCAAATAGTACTAAGTCAGTAAATCATCCTAATAGGTTTAAATGTATGTAAATTAGATCTTAAAGGTCATCATCAAACAAAAGGTGTAAAGTAAGTTTCGTTCTAGAAAAGAGTTTAAAACAAAGGCTGATTGGATCAGTCACCACGGCCTCTATACCTACTGAAATAAGGTGAGACCAGTGGCCATGGCTCCGTATGTGAGTCCTTTAATTGTGGTAAAAATTCCAGAAGCAAACTTGTCTTCGTTTGACCGTGGCGACGGTCTAAGTACGAGTAGGTCAGAATTATTTCAGCACAACGATAAAAGGACATAGTGACGATCGGAGGGCCTAAATCCTAAACCGTAACTCGGATTAAGACGAGTCCTAAATGAAAAGTTATCTAATCAAACAGAGCTAACTGAAAATTATCTTTACAGTAGCCCAGGTTGTACTGATCAGACCCAGAAACAGTAAACAGTAGGTTCTGGTGGGTTTCTTGGTACTCGATGCTTATCACGGTTCTCATCCATGATGCATATAGCTTCAAGTGTACAACTCGTTGATGTGTTTGCATCATCTTAACCAAGGTTTCACCATCATAACCCTTGTTTAAGTCTAAGACATGTAGCACAATTTAATTAAGTGTTGTATGTAGTTTGATGAACCAAAGTTACATCAAAGTCTTAGATTTAACACATTCATGAATTATAAAAGTAATATTGAACTACAAACTTGAAAGTAAACTAACTAATCAAGATCTTAAGTTGTAGAACATAGTTCTTAGTTTGATCTTGAAGATCCTAGACTCAAAAGTCTAGATCTAAAGTTATTAAGTTAAATCCTAAGTATTAACACTTGAATCTTTACTTTAATGAAACCATAAGTTACAAAACTTAGATTTTTATCTTGTAAAGTGTATGCAAGCTTACAGCTTTTGATTATGAAAAAATAAGTAGACCATAAGCTATAGAACTTAGATCCATCACAAGTATATGAAGTTATAACAAGAGTTACACTTCCATGTTCTTGAACTTTTAAAGTTAGCTTTTAGTTCAAGAAAGTATGAGATCAAGATTAACTAGTAACACTTGACCATTTTAGCAACAAATCACGAATTCAACAAGTGCAAGAATGGAAGATATAAACTAAATAAACAAGTAACAAGTCATGGTTGTTCATACTTTAAAGATTCAAGCCAAAGTCTTGATCTTTAAGGAAAGTAAACTTTAAGTTTACAATCATGAATCACAAGTATGCTTTATACAACTCATGAACTTTAATCTTTTAACAAGTATTATGGAAGAATCAAAATATAAACTTGATTCTCCTAGATTCTTTATGTTCTTGAATAAACAAGATAAAATGAAGAACAAACTAAAGAGTTTGATTCTTGTAACTTGTAAGTAATAATTAACAAAGACATGTAGCAAAACAACAACAATGAACAAGTAATTAAACAATAACATAAAACAAGTGATGATAATGATTATGTGTGTGTGTGTGTGAGTGTGTTTCGGTTTTGCAAAGGGAAAAGAAGAGAGAAAATCTTGGAAGAAACTCACAAGTTAAGAGAGAAGTTGAGAGAAAAATGAGAGCAAATAAATTTGTGTGTGTAAAAGTGAGGAAGCAAGTGAGAAGTAAAAAAAAAATGAATCAAAACTCCCTCTAAAGACCTCATGGCCGTCGGTCACTCAAGGGGGGGAGGGGGAAGGAGTTTGTCTACTAGTTTCATGCATGCTAAAGTCTTTAAAGTTGGTTATTATGGGGTGTATGCATGGGAACAACAAGTAACTAGATTCCAAGTGTAACTTAATCCATTTAGTTTAGTTTTAAGTAATACTTACATAATTAATGGGCTAATTAATCCACTAAAGAAGTAGGGTGGGCTCTTTAAGTCCATTATCACTAATAAGGGCCCAAGTTCTAGTAACTAACAAGTAAATCCAACAAAAGCCCAAGTAATTAACTAGTAACCATAGTTAATTAAAATAATTAATAAAACTTAATCATGAATGTAAATAATACTCGAAAATATTATTCATGTAATGTACGTATGTCACAAAGACGTTTCGGGCATTTAAAGTCAAGTAGGATCAATCATGGTAACAAGTAAATGTAATAACATACATTCGTTAAATCACAAGTATTAATAATAACAATTATTAATAAATAAATGTTGGAAAATCCAGGGTCGTTACACACGTAGCCCAAGATGAGGCTCTCAAAGATGAAAATATTTCTCAAGAACACTTGAACGTTCTCGTTTCTTGATTCAAAGTTAAGGAGACCGGACTCCGATATTTCGCTGGAAGAATTTGGGTGACTAGTTGTGGGGATTTACGAAGCCTTATCCTAGACGAGGCACATAAGTCAAGGTATTCGATTCATCCCGGTGCCGGTAAGATGTACCACGATCTCAAAGAACAATATTGGTGGCCGAACATTAAAAAGGAAATTGCTACTTATGTTGGAAAGTGTTTAACTTGTTCCAAGGTCAAAGCCGAACATCAAAGGCCATCCGGGTTACTTCAACAACCCGAAATCCCGCAATGGAAGTGGAAAGAGTAACGATGGACTTTATCATGAAACTACAAAAAACGGTGGGCGGTTATGATACCATTTGGGTTATTGTTGACTGTCTCACCAAATCCGCTTACTTCTTGGCCATGAAAGAAACTGACAAAATGGACAAACTTGTACAACTTTACATAAAAGAGATTGTATCCCGTCACGGTGTACCCTTATTGATTATTTCCAACTGAGATGCCCGTTTCGCTTCTAGATTTTGGGGTGCCTTACAAGAAGCTTTGGGAACACGTTTAGACATGAGTACCGCATACCATCCGTAAATCGACGGACAAAGCAAACAGACGATTCAAACCTTGGAAGACATGTTACGAGCTTGCGTTACCGATTTCGGAAATGCTTGGGAAAAGCATTTGCCTCTAGCCGAATTCTCCTACAACAATAGTTATCACTCGAGTATTAACGCCGCGCCTTTTAAAGCTTTATATGGCCGCAAATGTCGTTCTCCTATTTGTTGGGCCGAAGTAGGTGACAAGCAAATCACCGGACCCGAACTCATTCACGAAACAAACGAGAAGATCGTTCAAATCTGAGAAAGGCTCAAGATGGCCCGTAGTCGTCAAAAGAGTTATGCCGATGTTAGATGTAAAGATCTCAAATTCCAAGTGGGTGAATGCGTAATGTTAAAAGTCGCACCTTGAAAAGGTGTAATCCGTTTAGGGAAACGTGGAAAGCTAAATCCGCGATATATTGGTCCTTTTGAAATCTTGGAGCGTATTGGACCCGTTGCTTACCGTTTAGATCTTCTGTCCCAATTGAGCTCCGTTCATCCTACTTTCCATGTATCAAACTTTAAGAAGTGCCTTACCGAACCCGAACTCGTCATCCCTCTCGAGGAGCTTACTATTGATGACAAACTTCATTTCATAAAAGAACCGGTTGAAATTGTGGACCACTTCGTCAAGACGCTAAAACAAAGTAAAATCCCGATTGTCAAAATCCGTTGGAATGCCAAAAGAGGACCCGAGTTTACTTGGGAAAGACAAGATCAAATGCAAAGAAAGTATCCTCACTTATTCGTAGAGTTGGCAACGAAAGATCCCGAGAAGGAAGCAACACCTACTACATCTACCTAAATTTTGGGACGAAATTTCTTTTAAGGAGTAGGTAATGTAATAACCCATCTTTTTTCGTTTACTTTTCGTTTAATTATTTTAAAGTCCGTTATTTAATTATAACATCTCTCGTTTACACTAGCGTATTTAAGATAATTCGTATGATTAATTCACGCACCCGCTTTTAAACTCGAGGGACTAAAGTTGTCAAAGGGTCAAACTAGTGACTAGGTCAACTAGTCAAACCCTCTCCTCCACTATTCATTTCATCTTCCACCTTTTCACTATTTCCAGTTTTTGCTCTCAAACCCCCAAATCAAAGATTCATCATCCATTTTAGATCTAGCAAGCTTACATAAAAACAAACTACATAATTGTGATCTACTAATCAAGAGCTTCAACTTGATACCAATTTCATTACTTGGGGTGAGCTTTTCAAAAACTCTAGATTTTTGTTCTTGGTGTTCTTAACTAATAAAAGTGTTAGTTAGTGTCTATGGCTCGAGTCTAACATGAATATATGATTTGTTTGCTCGTTCTTGACATTTTTGTGTAACTACCTTGAACATGAAAAATGATTAGTTTAATCTTGTGTTTTGGTTGATTAAATGTTTTTAGATGTCAAGTTCATGTATTAAATGTGTTACTAGCATCATTAGCTTCAATTTGATGTGTAGGTTGACTTAGAAAGACTCCATTAACATGATTCTTGAGTTTATGATTTTGGTTAGGGTTTGGTAGCCTTAAATGTGAATTTTGATGCATTAAATGCTTTGCAAAGTTGTTGGTAAGTGTTTAGTAGTATTATATGCATAATTATCTACGAAATGGCGTATTATATGTGTGTGTTAAGTTCCCGAATCATCATTTGCATTTATGAGCTTGAAACATTAAATGGTGAGCGTTAAATGATCATTCGACGAGGATTCGGTTATCGTAAATGTTGGATTTGGTTAACGATATGTGTTTAGTTGTATTCTTCATTAGAATACCTTTTCAACGATATATGGTATGAGTTTTGAATGCTTTTGGTTCATAAATTGTGGTTGTTAGAAGTTTGCCTCGACTTAACACTTGAAAAACTGCCCATAATTCTGATCAGGTGCCACCCGCGGCGCGGGCCCCCAAGCTGCGGTGCGGCTTAACACTGACCCAGATGGTCTGGGGCCATCAAAACCCTCGACCCTCAAATCACCTTTTAGCCCGTGGCGCGGGTATCCCAGGCGCGGCGCGGCTTAAGCCTGATCAGTAGGCTGTCCAATTTGGCCAATTTTCGTTTAAATCCAACTATGCTACGCACTTCCGATTAACATGTAACTTGTTCTAAGATGCTCATATATGATTATATAACTCAGAAAATTGTCCGAGACCCGACCCGAACGTGTTGACTTTTCATTGACTTTGACTTGACCAAAGTTGACTTTTATTCAGACTTAACCAATACTTTGTTTAATCGTTATAACCTTACTCTTATACTTGATTCTTGCATGAAACTTGACAATTGGATTCACATGCTATATAATCGAGTCGTAACGAGCCATAGGACTAATTGAACAACTTTGAATGACTTCATACTTTACCGATATTGATACAACCTATTGTTTAGGTCGAGACTAGCATTTGTACTTCCACACGTTTACTTTGTGAAGTACCTTTATACTCGTGCACTCAAGGTGAGATCATAGTCTCACTTTTACACTTTTATACTTATACTTGGGATGAGAAAACATAAACGTTTCGTTTTACAAAGTGAACACAAGTACGAAAACAAACATTCGACATGCGAGTTAGAACAAAAATCCTCAAGTCCAATTATCATTAGTTACACTTGTAGCGTGTAAGTGAGAACTTATGTTGTGTGGCCATACGGGTTTGACGAACCCTCATTCAGACGGTTCGCTACCGTTAGCGGACGAAATATATTTTCGGGTATAGTGTAGGTTCTAACACTATGATTCAGAGGTACCATTCAGTTAAGCCTTGATAATTGGGTACTCGTGATACAAACAACAACTTTTGGAATGTAAACGATTTGGATAATCACCTTATACTAAATCTTGTGGTTCAATACAATATACTTACTAAACCTATGATTTCACCAACGTTTTCGTTGACAGATTTTCTATGTTTTTCTCAGGTTCTTGAATGCTAAGTGATACATGCTTCCGCACACTATTTTGATACTTACTTGAATGTCGAGTATACATGCATACATGGAGCATCTATTGGCTTTACTTTAAATTGTGTTGCAAGGTTTCATTTGTACTTTAAAACGTTGTAATGTAACTAGTTGTTAATCTTTTGTAAACTTTAAAACATCCTTACATTTGAAATGAATGCGACATATTTTGGTCAAACTTTATTTTAAAGACTTATGACCATGTAACGGGACCTAAGTTGACGGCGCCGTCAATAACGATTTTGTCGGGTCGTCACAGCATCTTTTACAAGTCCATGGTCGTACGCAGCTCACGGCATATATTATTTTACCATTTTTTTCTATCCTTTTTGATATTTATGAAGAACTTTAGCTAAGTTCAACACCATGCACAACACTTGCGCATAATATCGAACTGAAGGGATTTATGATAGAGATGGTCTTTTGAATATATATATATATATATATATATATATATATATATATATATATATATATATATATATATATATATATATATATATATATATACATATATATATATATTGAGGATTCAGAGAGAACTAAGGATGTGATAGAACTCAGAGAACTCACATACACGCACCTATCATATTCCCTTATTGTTTGGAAAAATCAAAAATTCTTTAAAAAAATGATTTTTTTTAAAAAAAATCAATTTTTTTTTAATTCCACATCAGCTGCTGACGTGGCAGTTTGTCTGTGATGACGTGGATTTAAAAAAAATAATTTTTTCTTTCTCTGAAATTAAAAAAAGAAGTTTTTGATTTTTTTTCCATAGAATAGGTGTATATGATAGGTGAATGTGCATTAATATGTGAGTTCTCTAGATTATCTCACACCCTTAATTCTCTCCGAATCCCTTCACTATATATTTGCAAATACACAGCAACCCCTTACAGGGATTTTGAAAGTTAATATGGATTAAGGGTGCGATTGATAAAATTGAATGATTTAGTGCTGAATGGTTCAGAATCTGAATGGTTTAGAGCCTCTGAATAAAGCTTGCTCTGAATGAAAATAAGTTGTTTGATAATCATTTAGAATGGACGATATGAACTGAGTAAAACTACCTTATTAACATGTTACATTAATAAAAAATTTAATATACTTGTTAGTTAAGTGATCAGGATATAATTTCAGGACAATATAACAGAGAATTTAGGCTCTTAATAGTTAAGAGAGTGTTTATGCTCTGATTGTGAAATGTCCCGTTCATATTGATTATAAACGTTCCATATTAATTGATTTCGTCGCGAGGTTTTGACCTCTATATGAGACGTTTTTCAAAGACTGCATTCATTTTTAAGACAACCATAACCTTTATTTTATCGATAAAGGTTTAAAAAGCATTACGTAGATTATCAAATAATGATAATCTAAAATATACCGTTTACACACGACCATTACATAATGGTTTACAATAAGAATATATTACATCAAAAATAAGTTTCTTGAATGCAGTTTTTACACAATATCATACAAGCATGGAATCCAAATCTTGTCCTTATTTTAGTATGCAACAGCGGAAGCTCTTAATAATCACCTGAGAATAAACATGCTTAAAATATCAACAAAAATGTTGGTGAGTTATAGGTTTAACCTATATATTATCAAATCATAATAATAGACCACACGATTTCATTTTTATAACACATCTCATATCAGGCATTTCGCAAACTGCATAGTGATAAAAAAAATCATTCATATGTTGAACACCTGGTAACCGACGTTAACTTAATGCATAGAATATCCCCAAAACAGAACCTCTCGTCTGTATAATAATCTCGAAGTACTTAACCATCCATAACCTGAATGGGGGTTGTTAAGCCCAATTGATCTATCTTTAGGATTCGCGTCAATTAGGGGCCATTTCCCTAATTCTTAGGTTACCAGACTTGAAGGGCGATATTCGGTTTAATAATCCAACCATAGAATGTAGTTTTGCGTACTTGTGTCTATTTTGTAAAACATTTATAAAGCTGCATGTATTCTCATCCCAAAAAAAATATTAGATTGTAAAAGTGGGACTATAACTCACTTTCACAGATTTTTTACTTTGCCGGAAGTAAGACTTGGCCACTGGTCGATTCACGAACCTATAACATATGTGTACATATATATCAAAGTATGATCGAAATATATTCACAACATTTTTTATTACGTTTTAATGATTTAAGTTTGTTAAGTTAGCAGTCCTCGTTAGTAACCTACAACTAGTTGTGCACAGTTAGATGTACAGAAATAAATCAATATATATTATCTTGAATCAATCCATGACCCAGTGTAAACACGTCTCAGGCTAGATCACAACTCAAAGTATATATATTTTTGGAATCAACCTCAACCCTGTATAGCTAACTCAAAAATTACTGCATATAGAGTGTCTATGGTTGTTCCAAATAATATATATAGATGGGTCGATATGATATGTCAAAACATTGTATACGTGTCTATGTTATCCCAAGATTACATAATATGTATAATACAATATAAATTAGTTAGGATATGTTTAGTCTAGATTTGTTACAAAATTTTCGTAGCTAAAACTAGCAAGTTTATCCAATTTTGTTTTACCCGTCATTTCTTCGTTTCAAATCCGTTTTGACTGATTCAAGTTGCTATGGTTTCATAATGAACTAAAATTTATGAAACTAAACATAAAAAGTATAAGTTTATAGTCTAAAATACAGATTACAAGTCATTTTTTAAAGAGGTAGTCATTTCCGTCGAAAAAATGACATCTTGATGACCATTTTGAAAAACATACTTCCACTTTGTGTTTAACCATGATTTTTGGATATAGTATCATGTTCATATGTAATATCATTTTTCCAGAAAACAAACTTGCAATTCAAAGTTTAAGATACTTCTTATTTTTTTTAACTCAAAACAGCCCCCGATTTCACTACGACGGCGTATGTCCGGTTTTACGGTGTTCTTCGTGTTTCCAGGTTTTAAATCATTAAATTAGCATATCATATCGTTATAGAAAATGTGTTTAGTTGATTTTAAAAGTCAAGTTAGAAGGATTAACTTTATTTGCGAACAAGTTTAGAATTAACTAAACTATGTTCTAGTGATTACAAGTTTAAATCTTCGAATAAGATAGCTTTATATGTATGAATTGAATGATGTTATGAACATCATTACTACCTTAAGTTTAGTAGGTAAACCTACTGGAAGTGACAAGAAATGATCTAGCTTCAAAAGATTATTAGATGGCTTGAAAGTTCTTGAAGTAGAATCATGACACGAAAACAAGTTCAAGTAAGAATTCTGCTCGAATTAAGATTGTTATAGTTATAGAAATTGAATCAAAGTTTGAATATGAGTATTATCTTGAATTAGAGAGATAACCTACTGTAAGTAACAAAGGTTTCTTGATCTTGGATGATTACTTGGAATTGATTAGAAACTTGGAAGTAATCTTGCAAACTTGAAAGTGTTCTTAGTTTTATGAAACTAGAACTTATAGAATATATGAAGAACACTTAGAACTTGAAGATAGAACTTGAGAGAGATCAATTAGATGAAGAAAATTGAAGAATTAAAGTGTTTGTAGGTGTTTTTGGTCGTTGGTATATGGATTAGATATAAAGGATGTGTAAGTTTGTTTTCATGTAAATAATTCATGAATGATTTATAATATTTTTTGTAATTTTGTGAGATATTTCATGCTAGTTGCCAAATGATGATTCCCACATGTTTAATGACTCACATAGGTTTCTAAGGAGCTGATCATTGAAGTGTATATACCAATAGTATATACATCTAGAAGCTGTGTATTGTACGAGTACGAATACGGGTGCATACGAGTAGAATTGTTGATGAAAATGAATGAGGATGTAATTGTAAGCATTTTTGTTAAGTATAAGTGCTTTGATATGTGTCTTGAAGTCTTTCAAAAGTGTACTAATACATCTAAATACACTACATGTATATACATTTTAACTGAGTCGTTAAGTCATCGTTAGTCGTTACATGTAAGTGTTGTTTTGAAACCTTTAAGTTAATGATCTTGTTAAATGTAATTAATTCATTGTTATTATACTTAAATGAGATGTTAAATTGTTATGTTAACATGATAACATGGTGTATGAATATATCTTAACATCATATATATATGTTAAAATACTATTACAACGATAATCGTTACGTATATATATTGTTTCGAAATTCTTAAGTTAGTAGTCTTGTTTTACATATGTAGTTCATTGTTAATATACTCAATGATATATATATAATTATCATTTTATCATGTTAAATATATTGTACCAATATCTTAATATGATACATATGTATTTAGTAAGACGTTGTTATAACGATAATCGTTATATATATCGTTTCGAGTTTCTTAACTTAGTAGTCTCATTTTTATGTATATAACTCATTGTTAATATACCTAGTGATATACTTACTTATCATAATATCATGTTATATACATATATATATATATATATATATATATATATATATATATATATATATATATATATATATATATATATATATATATATATATATATATATATATATATAATCATCATATAGTTTTTATAAGTTTTAACGTTCGTGAATCGCCGGTCAACTTGGGTGGTCAATTGTCTACATGACACTCATTTCAAATAATCAAGTCTTAACAAGTTTGATTGCTTAGCATGTTGGAAACATTTAATCATGTAAATATCAATTTCATTTAATATATATAAACATGGAAAAGTTCGGGTCACTACAGAATGGTTCAGAGCTTAATTATGAACCATTCAGCACCATATGTCATTCATAGGTCAGAAACAAACGCAATGAATGCTGAATGGTTCAGCATTCAATGTTGAACCATTCCATTAAGAGGTAAACAAACGCACCCTAACACACTCTAAAAACACAAGCACATCATTTTTCCCCAAGAAGATGGAACTCATACGGAGTATAAAAATATAAATTAGTTGATCCCTACGGTAAATATTGTTTTTTAATACTCCGTACTCCGTAGCATGGATAATTTATGCTTCTCTCAATCGACGTTTAACATATATATTCTCATTTTTAACTATGTTAACCAGAGTCCAGAAGAGACATGGTCTTTCATCATAGCTATTAGATCATACAAAATTATGAAACTTTAAGGGAATTCTCATTATTATTTGTTGCTGAATTGTTTCATCAAAAAAGGTGACTTCATACATTCAACACCGATGAACCTATTCGACATAATCTTATAATAATAGTATTACTTTGGAGTAATAAAAAAAAAAAAAAATTTTAAATGACTAAACAAAACTCAATGGCCATCCAAAACTGATTGTACAATGGTAACCCGACTGGTCAACAATAGTTACTCCCTGAAATGATCAAATTGAAATTCGAAAGATCATGTGTGCCCGCATCATATCATAGTATAATATTATAGCTTGTAAATTTATGTTGATTACGGAGTATTATACTTTTCATAATGTTGGTTGGGGTTGGGTTCAATTAAAAGGAGAGAGATGAGAGAGAATAGAGAGAGAGAGAGAGAGAGAGAGAGAGAGAGAGAGAGAGAGAGAGAGAGAGAGGCAGTTCGAGGGGCACGACCACGGTTGCAGGAGGCTATTATGACGTCAACCAGTGGCGGATCCAGGATTTTATTTCACCGGGGGCAAAAAAAATTTAAAAACCGTAGCAATTTTTTTAAGCAAAATATGAAGGTTTTTGGGCAAAATTTGTAGGTTTGTGGGCAAAATTTGAAGGGGTTGGGGCAAAATTTGGAGAATATTGGACAAATTTTGAAGGTTTTGGGGCAAAATATATAAGTTTTGGGGCAAAAAAATTTTCCATCGGGGGCAAAGTCGAAATATCCAAAAATTTTACACTAAAAATTTCAAATCCACCGGGGGCGGACGTCCCCCCTCCTAACATACTGGATCCGCCTATGGCGTCAACTACATGCACTCTTCATCAAGGAGCAGTGGAAACAACATCATCTCATTCTTGTTCTTCAATTTTCTGATAACCTGGGTTGTCTCGGATCTATGGAGGTTCTTCCAGAAGCAAGGTAATGTTCAAGAGATTTACATGGCCAAGAAAAGCCTAGGCAATGGGCAAAAGTTTGGTTTAGTAAGATACAAGGATGTTTTCAATTCAAGTGTATTCACAAAGAAAAAGTTCCATTAATATTGAAAGAGGAAACACGAGAGTTTATGTTTCTAAATCAAAAAGTGCATATTCATACAATATTCAAAACCATCCACATTCCAGAAATCATTATCGATCTGGGGATTTTCACTATGAAATTAAAACTCCTTCTAATGCCTTCCAAGATGGGAGGAAATTCAACGATGTACTAACCAACTCCATTCACTTTCCGAAACTATATCATCATCGAATGGCCCCAAACCACCATGAAAACACTCCTAAACCGAATAACAATCGTCACAATCATACCAACCAATTCAACTATCAAACTTTTGAACAACAACAAAAACAATATAAACCTCGATCAAACTACAACACCACTCATTACAGAGCTTATCAACCCTCAAACCATATCCATGAATCTACAAAACCTAACCAAAACATTCCACCTTACCAGCCTTCAAACCCACCGTACCAACCTTTAAATCATATCCATGATTCCAGAAAACCAAAACCTATCAAAAACCTAACCAAAACATCCCTCACCCTAACCAATTTAACCAAACCAACTATCCTAACCATACCAATCAGTTAACACCACAAATATACTAAACCATCTACAAACCAAAACCTTATCAACAACAACAGCAGGAACCAAACCCTAGCCAAAACCCATATTTCATATCCAGTAATGATAAACCTGAGGAGAGACTAATCTACATAGATGGTAACGAATATGAGGAGCTATTCGATAGAGCTTTGATAGGTAATGTTGCTGATGTGGATATTTTGGAACATATAGACCTTATTTGTAAGGAGGAACGTATTACCAACTTCATTCTAAAGTATCTAGGAGGGCTCAATTTAATGCTTATTTTTGACTCTAAATCGTCAGTAGAAAATATCATTGCAGCTGAAAATTATAGTCTCAAAAAATGGCTTTTGAATTTACGTCGATGGGATAAAGCTTCGGGTCATCTTTGTTGGTTAAGTATCTATGGTGTCCCAATCTCGGTTTGGAAAGAAAACACTTTAAAAATGTTGAACGGTGTATCACGGATGACAATCAGAATCTAGTGGCTAGAAAAGTCCTTGTAAAAGTTTTGGGTTCTAATTCGATCCAAGGTAATATTAGATTGAAGTCAAATGGAACAATCTTTTATGTTAGAGTTACAGAAGATGTGACGACCCGGAAATTTTCGACCAAATTTAAACTTAATCTTTACATGGTTTCGACGCGATACGCAATGTATGTAATGTTGAGTCTCAAAAAAATTTTGAATTGTTTTCATATATTCATTTGACCTTCGACTAGTTCTGACGATTCACGAACAACTATTTGTAAATAGATGTTATATAAGTTTAAATATATATATATACATATATACATATATATATATATATATATATATATATATATATATATATATATATATATATATATATATATATATATATATATATATATATATATATATAATAATTTAAAAAAGATTATATGATTTAGTTATTAAAAGTAAGTATGTGAAATAAAAATAAAAATATGATATTATGATAATTAATATTTAAAACATATATATATATATATATATATATATATATATATATATATATATATATATATATATATATATATATAGTATATTAAATATATATTTTGTGAATTCGAATCTATTTAGTAAATGACAGTAACATTCAATTGTCATTCGATTGATATTAAGCAAGTTAAATTTCAAACTTATATGATTTTAAAATAAACGGTGATTCGAAAATAAGTTCTATAAACTTTAGGCTTACTAAAAAATGTATTTAGGATCTAGTTATTAAATTTTAAAACTTTTTATATTTTACTTGGGGTTGGGAGTGAATAATTAATGTAATTTTTATTTAATAGTTAATGACTAAATTTTATACCATAATGACTAAAATAAATAAATATAGTTAATTTAAAAATTTAGAATTTTTCTGAAGACTTTTATTCGCCACTGATTAACAACGGAGTACGAATTACTATCCCACTGTCGGCATATAAATCTAAAAACTTAAGTTAACTATTTCCTTTTCATTCTATCACATGCTTTATGATTGAATTATATTATTATTATATTATTATTATTAATTATTAAAGTTACAATTAACATATATATTCTATACTACATATTATTGAATCCAACTCATCACCACTTCTATATTAACTTACCATATCTCTTTCTGTTTACTAATCAACTTACAACATCACCTACAACTTAACTACTGCCATGTATCTATTTTCCTATTCGAGCAAATCCAAGGCCATCCATTTAACATGGTACAATTTTATATTTATACTCCTTATATGTTTCCATTCTTGGTTATGTTTTGGTTTTAACACAAACACACATCAAACAACTCAAATCACCACTCTATAGGCTATATTACTAGTCGAATAACCTTGCACAAATCCATTTTTGTTATTTGTTATTGTTTACTACCGGTAGTACCGAACACCATCCCCTCGCTACTTTTCTTTCTTCTTTCTTCTCGATGCTAAGATATTCGAATACCACAAATCATGATCACCTCAACCACCTCACCGGTTACCACCCAAAACATCACCATATTTTTCTTTCCGTTCTTTATGTTTTCTAATATAACCCACCTTCTAACACCTCCCATAATACCACCTACGAACCACCATTACTATCACCATGAAACAACCACCATCTAAACCCATTAAAACTACTTGCTGCTGCCCTTACTCGTTACTATTAAATGAAACCCACATCATCAAACCCTATAAACAAACTAGCATCATCGTTTACTAATAAATGTTGACATACTATTTCTGCCTTTGAACAAACTTGTACTTGTTACATCTATTTCTGTTATGAACTAAAGAATTCGAATAAATCCACGAAAACCTGCGTGTTTTCTTTCTCCTGTTTCAAACGATATCATCGATGCCACTGCTACATGGGTTCTTGATCAGCTAGAGATAAAACACAAATTGCAACTTGTTAATGCGTTGCTTATATGTTTTTGTTTTCGTTAGACTAAACCGAACCCATCATTTACTAAACACCATCGAACCACCAAGACCACCATAACTGGATCATGTTTGCTGTTGCCCGCTTCTTTTTATGATTGAACAATTATCGAAACCTGTAAGTTCACTTATTGATGTTTTATAGTCCAAACCGTCACCAATCCGACACCCACAACTGCAGCTACTAGATTACTATTGTTGTATAATGAAACCAACATCACAACTATCACCTTCGGTTACCATACACACCTGTAACAACAGTTACCATTCAATTTTAATCTTTACCTTATCGAAACCCATGTGATTCCACTACTGTTTTCTACTTCGAATGATGTAAACAACCAAAGAATTCGATGCAGGTTTATTGTTATGGGGTGGTGATGACTCAATATTGATCTTAAGGTGTAGCCGCAATTTCTTTAACTAGAATTCTCCTGTTACTTGTCTGCTTCGGTTTTAACCACGAACAAGTTCTGTGGGATTTTTTTTTATAAACGGAAATCCAGCAACAATATTATTGGATCATGATGAGTGTGGCCCAATTCTATGCAAGCTCAAATTGTTTCCCTTGGCCCATCGGTATTTTTTTTCTTTCCTTAGTATTATTATTATTATTACAACAACAAAACCCAATACCACATAAGTGGTGTATGGGGGAGGTGAGATGTAGACAATCCTTTCCCTATCCGAGAATAAAGACAAGTCATTTCTCCACTCAGAGTGAAAACACTCTCAAAAGTAGAGAAAGTCATCCCTCTTTCTATTCGACGTATAGAGAGATTGTTTCCGAGTGGACCTCCGGCCAATAAGTAGGAAAAAAAAATTTAAAAATAAAATAAAATTGAGACGCCATGAAAATGGAAAAATCAAATTTCCATGGGTTTTAAATCCTGCTTGAAATTTAATTTAATAATAATAATAAACAATATTATTATTATTGTTGTTTATTATTATTATTAATATTAATATAAGTATTATTATTATTATTATTATTATTATTATTATTATAAGTATTATGAAAATAATTAAAATTAAAATTAATATATGATTTAAATGAATTATTAATATAATTATTATTATTATTACATAATAATATAATTTTTTTTATTCATTATTATTATTAACATTATTTTACCAAATAAATAATTGTTATATAAAATATATATTTAAATACATATAACATAACTATATTAATATTTTTATAATAAATACTAATTATGTATCTAAAGTATATTAAATAAAAATAGTTAATTAAGTTATTAAGGAAACGTATAATTTACTAAAATAACAATTAATAATAATATATAAATTGTTCGATTACGATTATATGTTTTAATATATAATTGATATAGGTTCGTGAATCCGAGGCCAACCCTGCATTGTTCAGTTCCGTCGTATGCATAATTTTACTACAAAATATCGTGTTGTGAGTTTCATTTGCTCCCTTTTTAAATGCTTTTGCAATATATATTTTTGGGACTGAGAATACATGCGATGTTTTTACAATTGTTTTACGAAATAGACACAAGTACATAAAACTACATTATATGGCTGAATCATTATACCGGATATCACCCTTTTAGCTTGGTAGGCTAAGAATTAGGGAACAGACCCCCTAATTGACGCGAATCCTAAAGATAGATGTATTGGGCCTAACAAACCCCATCCAGGTTATGGATGCTTTAGTACTTCGAATTTATATACAGATGAGTGTACCTGTATATTTGGGGATATTCTAGATGCATTTGTTAATGTCGGTTACCAGGTGTTCACCATATGAATGAATTTTAATTCGCAGGTTATGCGTACTATTTTATTACACAGGTTATGTGTAATATAAAAATGAAATCTTGTGGTCTATTAAAATTATGGAAATGAATGAATATGATAAACCTATGAACTCATCAACCTTTTGGTTGACACTTTTAAGCATGTTTATTCTCAAGTATGAAAGAAATCTTCCGCTGTACATTTGCTCAATTTAAAGATATTACTTGGAGTCATTCATGGCATATAGAGGTCAGTACCTCTCAATGGGACCAAATGTTGGAGATTTCGTCCAGGTGGATTAGGACGGGTCTCTACAGAAGAGATCCACGATGTTATTGAGATCTATATGGGAATTGACAAATGTAACAGTGACTGGCAATCAGAATATCAATCTAAAGAAAATGCAGGTTCAGATGAAGATTCGATACTGGAAACTGAATTTCCGGCCCAAAAGAAGGGTATGACGTCAGCAGAAGATCAAGGGTTCAAATGCTTTGGAACTGCTGATAATTTCATTGGCAAGTCCAAAGACAATAATTCATTTTCCAGTCCTAAAAAGGTAGGTGCAGATTTCGAGGATGCAGCGAATATGAAAAGTTTCGTTGGGGACCACACCTCAAATGTCTATGGAAGCGACCCTAATAACCCTAAGTCTCAAATTAATTCCCATAATGAAAACAGATCGGAACCTTTTTCTCCAAGCCCAAGCAAATCATTAAATTAACCCAAGCCCACCAAACCACTAAACCAACCAAACTTAAATCAATACCCCATCCCAGTTTCTTCTAACCCAAGCCCACCTAACCAAAAACCTTCTTCTGATCCAAGCCCAATTAAATCATCGATCAGCCCAATTGTACGAACCCAAGCCAATTTTGACACCCAGACCACAATCTCCATCAAAAGTCCAATCGAGCAAACCAAATCACCCAATTCGAATTACCAAGCCCATCCTACAATCTCAATCACAAGTCCATTAAACAAATCACAATCCACAAACAACACTCAAACTCACTTTCACAATCAAAATCACACAACCCTAACTCCTACTACAACGCAATCTCAACCAAAAACGCAGCTCCAATCCAAGACAAATCACATCAAGCCTTCTCCTTGCAGTCCATCAGATACTTTTGAACCTTTTCGAAATGAAAATACCAATGCAAACCAATCGAAAATCCTAACGACAAACCCATCACGTATCCTAGAGCCCAATCATACCACTAACGATCCATTTATCCCATTGAGAATTTCAAACCTGTTCAAACAACCCAATCCAATTACCAAGAATCCACAAAAGAAAACATCTAAAACTCTTAAACACAAACCGTCGACATTACAAAACCACAGAGACTAATCTTTGAAATCCCTTCACAACTGGAAAGCATCGTCACGCATTCTTCAATTCAAAAGAATAGCACGAGGGGAAGCGAAACCTTCAAATGTTCACAGAAGTTCACAACAGATGTCAGCGCAAAATTCCAGTAAATTGTCTAAGAAACATTCTGTTCCAGTTGTGGCCAAAAGCAGAAAAGTATCGAAAAGTAGTTCCTCTTCGGCCAGTGTAGGTATGGAAGATTTCAAATCAAAAATGGGTCTGCGTTGGGATGATAAGTCCCAATGAGTTTTTGTTCCCTTCTCATCGTAAGTTTCTTTTTAATATGAAGATTATGTCCATTAATATTAGGGGTTTCGGGGGTAACAATAAAAAAGAAAAGAAGGTTGTAACATCCTCAGATCGGGCATAGATGTAAGATGACCTTTTTGCCCTTATGCATAATTGTGTAGTTAATTATGCTTTTATTTTAATTAAATATTTAGTGTTATTTTATTATTTGGTTAAGACCAGTTTGTGACAATGGTCACAGAACAGGTTCATTTATTTAATTTGGACTCCGTTAGGGCAGTCAAATTAAGTACGAAAGTTATCAGATAACTGGTAAATACCCGTGTGTGATGGGGTATTGTATTTAACTTAAATATATAAGCAAAATATCAGCATTTCTATCATTTTCTTGAAGCTTCTAATTTTACTCCGTACCTAAATTCACTCTCACCACTTGAAACCCTAATCCTCAATCTTATCTTTTGGATTCGAAATTGTGTTGTTAAGCTTGTTCTTACTAATTTCATGATTATTTCAAGGTAACACTCAATGATTTACAGATTTAAAATGAGGGATTTGAGTGGTTTTAAGTTAGGTTTTTTCAAAGTGGGTTTTATGTCAAATTGGTTGATTTTAATGTTGTTTGATGTGTAAGATTTGTGGGTTTAAGTCCTAAAAGGTTTTGTGCAAGAGATGTAACCATTTTCAGGGTCAAAAACGAGTCCAAAGTCGAGATTTGGTGAATTGAGGATGAAACCCGTCAGTTTTCTTCTGCTGCTGCTGCTGCTCAATGAACACAACCGTACGGTTGCAGCTTGCAACTGCACGGGTACACTGTGCAACCGTACGGATCCATGTGCGACCGTATGGATGTAGTGATGTTGGTGCAACCGGGCAGAAAGTGTGTAACCGTACGGATGCACAATGCAACCGTACGGACTTGCAACCGTACGGATGCATGAGCAACCGTACGGATGTAGATCATATCAGTTGTTGTTGTTGTTGTTGTTGTTGTTTAATTTAGCTATTTTCTAGCTGTTATGGTGTTTGCGTGACTTATGATAATCAGGATGTAAATTCTGAAAATGCATAAGTGTTAGGTGGACTTTTAATGACACTTTTATTACTGATTTACTGTACTGTACTGTTTTGTGCTAACGGACAGAAACTAACTTGATTTGCCTAATGTTCCGGTGATAAGGATAAGGAAGCCGCTCAGTGATAGATTATATGAGCTAGTTGTTGGTATTTGGTGAGTGGGTCTATCTCCGGATAGAGTATTAAGTAGCTAACACGCTACTTGTTCAGACTCTTTACCCTTATGTTTATATTCAGTATGATTACCATGTGTAGTTAGATATTGCCATGCTAGTTAGGACGATTGCATGAATGATTATCTGTGATCTTATGTGGGCACTGTTAGTTGAACACCAATCAAGGCGGCAAGGTTCGAAACCCACCGAGGCGGCAAGGTAGGGTTGATGTGAGGTCGACTGTGGTAGCCTGGTCTGGTCATGATGTTACTGATTGTTCAGTATAGCATAGAAGGAAGCATGTGTTGCGTCTGGACGGTTATGCAGTGGAGTCAGTAAAGTGGACTATCGGTAGACTGTAGCCTGATCAGCTAAGTCTTGTGCTCGTACAAGGCGTCGATCCTCATATTGTCAGTTGTTGTTGTATGCTAGTTCAGGACGTTTGATGTGTCAAGACGTAACCTTTAAAATGTAGACAATATGCTTAATAATTAACACATAATACAGGCAACTAAAACTCGATCATGCAGTAACTAGTAAGTAAATTGACCAGTTAGATCCACAGGGAGAAGTTTGTTTTAAGGACTTTAAACGATTAATTAATCTAAAGAGGGAGTTTTAATTGTAGAATTGTTAAGTAACAAACAGGAAATAAAATGAAATAAATAACAAGGATGAGAAGGCGGTGTTTACTTCAATGCTTGATAAATGATAGGGATTGTTCTTTTATACTTAAACCCGTTATTTTGTAGTTACAAGTAAATGGTTCATATCAATCTCACAATATCTATAAACCGAGAACTAAAAACTTAGTAAATTCACATAAACCTTGTCATTAGTTCTTCTTTACCTATGTTTAATCAATAAGACTCTTCCTTGGTTGAATTCACATAAAACCTAGTTTATTAAGATCACTCTAAATAAACTACACGATTGTGAAATCTTGTTACCATTCAATTACCATCCTACACTCACATGTAGATGTCTAAATCACTAAGTCTTGAAGTACAAGCCATGAACATTGATAAACTCACATAAACCAATTCATAACTTGTATAATTGAACTAGAGTAAATGGATACTTACAACAATAGATCTATGGAAGAACATAATTGATTTAGATTGATTAGATTAATTAGACCCAACCCGGTTAAACTCACGTAAAACCTAAATTACAGCAATCACTTGAGGTAAATTCATGACTATGTAGTTCTAGTACTTATTCAATTATCGATCTAAACATATAGCAAAGTCGTCAATTAAGTATATGTTTACCCGTCTAGATTACTAAAAGTATTGAAGCATAGATTGTGTTCCTAGTGTCACATGTAGTTAACAATCTATGTAATTGAAGGAAAGTACCAAACTAGCATAACTATGGTTCTTTTGGTTGGACATGGTAATTTAATCAATCAAACATCATAGTAACTTAAATAACATTAAAAGATAGAACAATCCCAAACCATAAATATTACATTAAAGTAAACACACAAGGCTTTAGCCAATCATAATAATGAAGGTTAAACGATACAATCAAAACAATAGGAATTCATAATCTTATCACTAAAATAAATGAAACCGATAGTACCTATCGTACCATATGATCCCTTCTTCAATCTTGATGCTCAAAAGGGTGAAGAACCCTTTAGAATGGCTGGGGAAAACCCCCTTCTCGGACTACTACTGATCTATATTGTGGTGTATGTTTAGAATTAGTTTAGACCCTTTAAATAGCAAGAAAAGTAGGTATTTTAGCTTCCGATGCGCCGCATCACCTTCTCACCTACCACCCAGCTCATGTACAGGTCATTTCCAGCTCATTTTTGACTTTTTATACCCAGATGCTCCGTATCTAAAAGAGATGCACCGCATCTGACCTTACTGATGCGCCGTATGCCTCTGAAACGCCGCATTTAATACTTTCGAACAAGAAAACTGCACAGATGCGCCGCATCCCTTGAGTAAAATGAGGAAATGTCTAAATTAAAGTTGTATTGATCTGAGTTACGGACATCTGGGCTCCAGATTCACCTTTTTTCGAGTCTGTATAACCAAGTTATAGCCAAAACGGTGCAGGTGCGCAGAATCTTCTAAAATCAGCAATGTTTTCGATAAATCTTCGCTTTAACAATTAACTTATTAACTCACAACGGATTATACACACATTTTAACTTATTGCAATACACAAGTACAACAATTACATACAAAATGATACAAAATCGGATCGAAATAATGACAACAAATATGTATAATTTTGGCATTATCAACGTTAGCATATCTGTGACCCTTACATGTTCAGTTGCTTATGTTTGGTATGTTAGATAGTATCCATTCACTTAGCAGTTGTGCTAATTCCTCCACATTTCCACCCCTTGCAGGTTTAGGTACTGCTGGTTAGGACGGGTGTTGCGGACGGGTTGAAGATATGTTTGACTATAAGCTGAACTCTGATGTTTTCTGATTTTGTAATGTTTTTAAGTAACACCGTCGTTTTGGAATATTGTAATAAAGTTAACTATGGTTTGTAAACGTTAACCAGGATTATTTTAGTAATTAAATGTACTTCCGCTGTGATAAAAAAAATCAGGGTATTACAACTTGGTATCAGAGCGTGGTTTAGCAGCAAGTACGTGCGCGTATTTGCTCCTAAACCCTGAGTTAAGTCAAACATGTCCGTGGGAAGGGGGCTAAGTGAATGTAGGATGTTGTACATGTTAGTGTTTAGTAAACTAACAGTTATCCACTAAGCTTTTGTGCGAGTGTTTTGTAGCAAAGATGGCAGATAACAGAGATGTGAACGCTACGAACCCGATCCACCCCGGAATGTTCAGTGCTCCAGATGTGGAGGATGAGGCTGGGATTTACGAGGCTGATTATATGCATGAGCTTGAAGGCAAGCTTAAGGAAGCTCAGGAAAAGATTGTTGAGCTTGAGTTAGCTAGACAGTCGGGTAATGAGGATACACCACCGGGTTTTACCACTGCTCAATCACACACCGTACCGAAAATACACTAGAATCAGTACCAATACCCATTACAGAACCAATTCAATCAGCATGTCATGCCACCACAGAATTACTACCAGTATCAAAATCCCATGATGATGAACCAAGTACAACCACCCATATATCAACAATCATTTTCACAACAGCAATTCCGACAACAATACCAGCCACTAAAAATATGCACCTTTAAACCATTCTGAGATTGTGGACCGTCTCCGTTCTCGGGAAGTTCAGACCCAGCCGTGCCTCTGAATTGGTTACGGGAGGTTGAGAAGGCATTTGAGGCCTGCCAGTGTAAACCAGAACTGAAGGTGACTTATGCCATAGGTTATTGAAAGACAGGGCTATGGTGTAGTGGGATTCAGTAATAGCAAGTGTTCCTCCAGAACAAATTCGAATGATCACTTGGGAGCAGTTTTACGAAAAGGTATGTGAGCAGTACTGCAATGTGTTTGACATGAACAGAATCAAGATGGAGTTTTTGGAGATGCGTATGACGCTGCAAATGTCAATTGATGAGGTGATTGAGAAATACATGGACAAGTTAAGGTTTGTGCAACAATGGGTGCCTGATGAACAATCAAGAATCCAACATTTTGTAAACATGATCCTGTCTAAGTATAGAACCTTTGTGAGGTCAGCGCCGACGTTATCTCAGGTTTTTGTGATGGCAAAGATGGTAGAAAGTGATGTTAGAGCAGCAAAAGGTATGAATATAGGGAATGTGGTACCGCAGGGTAGTCAGGCTACCAGTCAGTCAAGTTCTAAGTCTAAGAAATCGTTTGGGTTTAGACAAAAGGGTAAAGGTAATCAAGCAAGTTCAGGGTCTGGTTCGGGAAGGAGAGAATGGTGTAAAGGTTGTAAGTTTTCTCACAGTGGGCAAAGTTTAGAGGCAACAAGAAGGTGTTTAAGATGTGGTATGGTAGGTCATGAATCTCAGGGGTGTTCCTTCAGGGATAATGTGTGTTGGAGTTGTCATCAGTTGGGTCATCGTTTAACAAGTTGTCAGGCATCAAAGAGCGCAAGTCCCGGGGCAGGGTCAGGGGCGCGTTCGGTATCTGTTGGGGGTTCCACAGCCTCAAGTGTACAGAAGAGAAAGAACCCGCTGAGTGCGGAAGCCAGGGCCTTTCAGATGACAGTTGAGGTCGCAACTAATAATGATGACGTCATAACCGGTATGTTCTTTATCAACTCAATACCTGCTAGTGTATTGTTTGATTCGGGTGCAAATAGGACATTTATGTCTGTAGATTTATGTACTAAGTTAGGGTTACCTGCTACTGTGCTGCCTGAGCCTGTTAGAGTAGAGGTAGCTGATGGTAAGATGGTTCCAGTCACAACGTATGTGTTTGGGGCTAGTATAGAAATTGATGGTAGACCGTTTGCTATGTCCTGTTTAGTGTTGCATATCCCAAGCTTTGAGATAGTGTTAGGGATGAACTGGATGAGCCTACATAAGGCCCACATTAAGGGTGATAAGAAGATTGTGACATTCCATTTGACCGATGGAACCCGTATTATGGCCCGAGCGGAACGAAGTGGGTTCAATTTTCCATTGATCTCTTTGATGAAGGTGAAGAAGTCACTTTCTAAGGGGTGTGAGTCTTTTATGACTTATGTTATTGATGCTAAGATAGAGAAGAGATCTGTTATTGATATTCCGGTGGTTTCAGAATTTCTTGAGGTGTTTCCTGATGAGTTACGGGGTTGCCGCCGGTAAGAGAAGTAGAGTATAAGATTAAGTTGGTTCCGGGAACAACTCCAGTGGCTAAGGCTCCTTATAGGTTAGCACCTTCTGAAATCAGAGAGATGAGGTCTCAGATACAGGAATTGTTACACAGAGGGTTTATAAGACCGAGTTCTTCGCTGTGGGGTGCGCCGGTGTTGTTTGTAAATAAGAAAGATGGTACTCTGAGAATGTGTATAGATTATCGAGAATTGAATAAGAGAACGGTTAAGAATAAGTATCCGTTGCCTAGAATCGATGATCTGTTTGACCAGTTTCAGGGTGCGTCGTACTTTTCAAAAATAGATCTTAGATCCGGGTATCATTAGGTTCAAGTTGCAGAATCAGATATACCAAAGACAACGTTCAGAACAAGATATGGGCATTACGAGTTCTTGGTTATGCCATTTGGGTTGACAA
This sequence comes from Rutidosis leptorrhynchoides, assembly GCF_046630445.1. Classification (NCBI taxonomy): domain Eukaryota; kingdom Viridiplantae; phylum Streptophyta; class Magnoliopsida; order Asterales; family Asteraceae; genus Rutidosis; species Rutidosis leptorrhynchoides. The sequence continues at coordinate 96,478,309 of NC_092343.1, read as the reverse complement.
ATACTCCAGCAGTTTTCATGGATCTAATGAACAGGGTTTGTAAACCGTATTTAGATCAGTTTGTTATTGTGTTTATTGATGATATATTGGTGTATTCAAAGACAGAGACTGAACATGCGACACATCTTCGATTAGTGTTAGAGTTATTAAAGAAAGAACAGTTATATGCTAAGTTCTCGAAGTGTGAGTTTTGGCTTTGAGAGATGCAGTTTCTGGCTCATGTTATGTGTGAGGCAGGTATTAAAGTGGATCTGTCAAAAATAGAAGCGGTAATGGGTTGGAATTCGCCGAAGATGCCGACAGAAGTTAAGAGTTTCTTGGGTCTTGCGGGTTATTATCGCCGATTTATAAAAGATTTTTCTAAAATAGCGGGTCCGTTAACCAAATTGACCAGAAAAGACATAAGTTTTCAATGGAGTGACCAACAGGAACAGGCTTTTCAGACGCTCAAACAGTTGTTGTGTCAGGCTCTAGTGTTAGCATTACCAGAGGGTTCAGACGACTTCATGGTTTATTGTGATGCGTCTATTGCCGGGTTGGGGTGTGTACTGATGCAGAGAGATAAAGTTATCGCGTACGCTTCTCGTCAGTTAAAGACACACGAACGTAATTATCCGGTTCATGATCTAGAAATGGCTGCAGTGGTATTTGCGTTGAAGCTTTGGAGACATTACCTATATGGTACAAAGTGTATGATATGTACAGATCATAAGAGTCTTCGGTATATTTTCACGCAGAAAGAACTGAATATGCGACAGAGACGGCGGATTGAGCTTATAAAAGATTACGATTGTGAAATAAAGTATCATCCGGGCAAAGCGAATGTTGTTGCCGATGCTTTGAGTCATAAAAAGACCGTGGAAATCGTGAAATATATGAGAACTGAAATAGTTTCAGACCTTATTGAACAGATAAGACAAGTTCAAGCCCAATTTTTATTGGAGGAGAATTTAAAGACCGAATTGATGAACAAAATAAAAGACCAATTGACTAACGATTTTCGTGGACTTAAGATGTTTAAGAACCGAATATGGGTGCCTATGCTTGGAGATTTAAGAAAATTGATCTTAAATCAAGCACACAAATCAAGGTTGACCGTCCATCCGGGTAGTAACAAAGATGTATAACGACTTAAAATCGATGATTTGGTGGCCAACGATGAAGAAAGATGTTGCTCAGTTTGTTAAAAGATATCTAATTTGTGCTCAGGTTAAAGCTGAACATCAGAAACCCTATGGTTCATTACAACAGTTGAAAATTCCATAATGGAAATGGGATCATATTACGATGAATTTTGTAACCAAATTACCTAGATCTCAGAGAGGTAAGGATATGATATGGGTAATTGTGGATCGACTGACAAAGAGTGCACATTTCTTAGAAATAAAAGAGACAGCCTCTTTGAGTACTTTGGCAGAGTTGTACTTAAAAGAAATAGTTAGTCGACATGGGGTTCCATTGTCTATCGTATCCGACAGGAATTCTAGATTTGTGTCTAAATTCTGGAACAGTTTACAGAAAATTTTGGGAACGAGGGTAAATCTGAGTACAGCGTATCATCCACAGACCGACGGTCAGAGTGAACGTACAATACAGACACTAGAGGATATGCTTAGGTCCTTTGTGTTAGAGTACAATGGTCCGTGGGATATACATCTACCTTTGATCGAGTTCGCCTACAATATTACTTATCATTCAAGTATTGGGATGCCACCTTATGAAATGTTGTATGGTCGCAAGTTTAAAACGCTGACTTGTTGGTTCGAAGCTGGTGAGAAACAGTTTGTAGGTCCAGAATTAGTTCAGATAACAACAGATAAGGTAGCGATAGCGTGTAAAAAGTTGAAAGAGGCACATGACAGACGAAAAATGTATGCCGACCCATGTAGACGTCCGGTAAACTTTGAGGTAGGTGATCGTGTTTAATTGAAAGTTTCACCATGGAAGGGAGTTATCAGGTTTGGTAAGTGAGGTAAGTTAGCTCCGAGGTATATTGGGCCGTTCAAGATTATTCAAAAGGTTAACGACCAGAATGTTGTGTTATAGCTTCTAACAGAGTTGGCAGGGATACATAATACATTTATTGTGTGTTATCTTAGGAAGTGTAAGGTCGATGATGAAACGCAACTAGTTCCGTTGAGTGATTTGAGGGTGGACCTAAATCAAAAGTTAGTTGAAGAACCGGTTAGGATTGTTGATAGAAAGGTGACAAAGCTGAGAAAGAAAGAGATCCATATGGTGTTTGTTGAGTGGAAGCATAGTTTAGGATCGAACCTTACGTGGGAGACCGAAGAGCTGATGAAGGCTCGTTATCCACGTTTGTTTGACCAAGACCAGATTTCAAGGACGGAATCTCTTTAAGGGGGTGGATTTGTAACATCCTCAGATCGGGCATAGATGTAAGATGACCTTTTTTGTCCTTAGACATAATTGTGTGGTTAATTATGCTTTTATTTTAATTAAATATTTAGTGTTATTTTATTATTTGGTTAAGGCCAATTTGTGACAAGGGTCACAGAACAGGTTCGTTTATTTAATTTGGACTCCGTTAGGGCAGTCAAATTAAGTACGAAAGTTATCAGATAACTGGTAAATACCCGTGTGTGATGCGGTATTGTATTTTAACTTAAATATATAAGAAAAATATCAGCATTTCTATCATTTTCTTGAAGCTTCTAATTTTACTCCGTACATAAATTCACTCTTACCACTTGAAACCCTAATCCTCAATCTTGTCTTTTGGATTCGAAATTGTGTTGTTAAGCTTGTTCTTACTGATTTCATGATTATTTCAAGGTAACACTCAGATTTACATATTCAAAATGATGTATTTTAGTGGTTTTAAGCTAGGTTTTGTCAAAGTGGGTTTTTATGTCAAATTGGTTGATTTTAATGTTGTTTGATGTGTAAAATTTGTGAGTTTCAGTCCCAAATGATTTTGTGCAAGAGATGTAACCATTTTCAGGGTCAAAAACGAGTCCAAAGTCGAGATTTGGTGAATTGGGGATGAAACCCATCAGTTTTCTGCTGCTGCTGCTCGATGAACACAACCGTACGGTTGCAGCTTGCAACCGCACGGGTACACTGTGCAACCATACGGATGCATGTGCAACCGTATGGGTGCAGTGATATTGGTGCAACCGGGCAGAAAGTGTGTAACCCTACGGATGCACAATGCAACCGTACGGATAGACTTACAACCGTACGGATGCATGTGCAACCGTACGGATGTAGATCAGATCAGTTGTTGTTGTTTAATTTAGCTATTTTATAGCTGTTATGCTGTCCGCGTGACTTATAATAATCATGATGTAAATTCTGAAAATGCATGAGTGTTAGGTGCACTTTTAATGACACTTTTGTTACTGATTTACTGTACCGTACTGTTTTGTGCTAATGGACAGAAACTAACTTGATTTGCCTAATTTTTAGGTGATAAGGATAAGGAAGCCGCTCAGTGATAGATTATCTGAGCTAGTTGCTGGTATTTGGTGAGTGGGTCTATCTCCGGATAGAGTATTAAGTAGCTGACACGCTACTTTTTCAGACTCTTTACTCTTATGTTTATATTCAGTATGATTGCCATGTGTAGTTAGATATTGCCATGCTAGTTAGGACGATTTCATGACTGATTATCTGTGATCTTATGTGCGCACTGTTAGTTAGACACCAACCGAGGCGGCAAGTTTGGGAACCCACCGAGGCGGCAAGGTAGGGTTGATGTGAGGTCGACCGTGGTAGCCTGGTCGAGTCATGATGTTACTAATTGTTTAGTATAGCATAGAAGGATGCATGTGTTGCGTCTGGGCGGTTATGCAGTGGAGTCAGTAAAACGGACTATTGGTAGACTGTAGCCTGATCAGCTAAGTCGTGTGCTCGTACATGCCGCCAATCCTCATATTGTCAGTTGTTGTTGTATGCTAGTTCAGGACGTTAGCATATCTGTGACCCTTGCATGTTCAGTTGCTTATGCTTGGTCTGTTAGATACTATCCATTCACTTAGCAGTTGTGCTAATTCCTTCACATTTCCACCCCTTACAGTTTAGGTACTGCTGGTTAGGACGGGTGTTGCAGACTGGTTGAAGATATGTTTGACTATAAGCTGAACTCTGATGTTTTCTAATTTTGTAATGTTTTTATGTAACACCATCGTTTTGAAATATTGTAATAAAGTTAACTATGGTTTTTAAACGTTAACCAGGATTATTTTAGTAATTAAATATAGTTCTGTTGTGATAAAAAATAAATCAGGGTGTTACAAAGGTAGGTTGGTTTAGAAAGCTTCGAATATCATAAAATCTGGATCTTGTTTTAATTCAAGAGTTTAAGTGTAATGAAGTAAAGGATAGTTGGATAGATTGTAATTGGGGATCGTCGAATGTAAACTATGTCCAAAAACCGAAAATTGGTAAGTCTGGGGGACTTCTTATTCTTTGGGATCCGAACGTTTTTCAAGTTAATGAGGCAATTGAGAAAAAGTATCTCGTTGCAATAAAAGGCAAGTGGGTTGGTAAAGAAAAAGAGACGGTGATAGTGAATGTTTACGGACCTCACAAGGAACCACAAAAGAAGGTATTCTGGGAAGAATTAGATTAGGTATTAAAATTCAAAGGTGTTGAATGGGTGGTCGGTGGTGATTTTAATGAGGTTCGTTTCGAGTACGAAAGACAAAACAGTAAGTTCAAATCTAGATGGGCAGAGTTTTTTAACAATTTTATTGATAATACGAAGTTAATTGAAGTACCATTGAGCGGTAAAAGATTCACAAGAATTAGTGATGATGGTAGGAAAATGAGTAAGCTTGATCGTTTCTTAGTTTCTGATGATTTTTTTCTTACGTGAGGTGATGTTTCGTCCATTGCCCTGTGATATCGGCTAAAAAATCACGTTTTTACCTCGGTATTAGGGCTCAAAAACAAGAAAGATTCTAAATTTATCGGCAAAATACCCACTTCGTCAGTTAGAATTGAAGAACAAGTAATTACGAAGATGGTGCAAAAAGAATCAAGAGAATCGGAGCTAAGACGAAGATTCTAGAGCGAAAACGGTGAAAGACAAGAAATCAAGTTACGATCTAGGAATTTCAGCTGACCAGGCAAGCCAAATGGCCTACCAAACGGCATGCTTGGCTCACAAACGGCCTGCCAAATGGCTCAGATAAACGGCCCCTGCAAACGGGTTGGCCTGGCAAATGGCCCCTGCAAACGGCCTGCCAAACGTCCTGCCAGCCGTTTGCAGACAAAAATCCAAGCTTATTTAAAGGGTCTTTGTCATTCATTCCAACACACACTTCAATTCACTTCTTTCTCTCTCTTGTACAATATTAGTCATACTCTCAAGGTCTTCGACTCCGTGCGGGAAACCTAGTACCCGGAGAAGAACGCCGAAGATTGTATTAAGAGCGGTCTGGAGTTTGAAGTTGTCACTTTTGTATTCGGAACTCGTTTAATCTACTGGTACTTCTATCCTTTATCTTTATATAATGTTTTCTATCATTATTTTCTGTGATATTGTTGCCATAATTAGCGAGTAGTTATCTTTAGTGTATGCTATGATGTAAGCAGTTATAATGCCGAAATAATGTTATGGTTTGTGTATGTTGTTGAAATGCTTTCCGATTATGCTTTGAACTCAATCGCTTTTCCAACTAATAGAACGTAGTTATTGGCTCTGTTATTGGGAAGTCGCGAACCCCGATTCAGAGTACACTATTTGTGTCACCCCTTGGTAAGAGAAGTCTATCGGATACAATGTAAGATCGACTGAGGCACACCGGTTGTAGTAAGTCTATCAAGCTTTGGATTCTGACTGAGGACTCTTTCGTAGTGAAACATCTGACTAGACCCTTAGTACATTGTTGGTCCCAGACCATGCTAGTGTAGTCACCAAGCATATAAACTTCGTACATGCATGCTGAAGCACAACGGTTGTTGTAAGCTATACCTCTGCTAAGTAAGGCCATGGAACACGGCCAGTGTTGATTAGTACACTGCACCATAACGCGGTCTCAAGCATTGCACCTCGCTTGAGGGATTCTTAGTTAATTAAGGAATTGTTTGTTTAAACACATAAAGGATTGGACCGTTAGGATAACCGAACGTGTTCATGGAAGTCAATCTGACTTGGCCATGGTGTTCTCTACGGTTGAACTCTTTTTAAGGGCCTAACTATCTTTTAAAACCAATCATTAACGAAAGCATTGAAACACATCACGTCTCTCGGATATGGTAAACCCTGTATTTTATTATGCTTAAGAAATTTTAGACCTTTGTGGAATGTTAATACGTCACCCAACCGAGTCGCTCAATTGGATGAGCCGTCGGAACGTGTATGCCTGTAGTCAGACTGCATGGGCGTCGGGGGTAAGGGACGTTGCTGTCTATTCAGAATCTTTAAGCCTATCGCATTACCCAGTGACATGTCTTACGACAGGAGCGTTTAGGACCATTGTAATGAATAAAAGGCCTCTGCCTATTCATGAGCCAGCATTCCATAATCTTGGCAGAATAACTAATGAAATCATAGTATGCACTTTTTTAACTTTATCTAAATTACAAATTTTATCGCATTTACTTTATCTGTCTTATACACTAGAAAATCCCAAAAATTAGGTAACCACTACTCCTTCATAACTGTCTTAAGCTTTGATATAGTTTCGATTCTACTGATATCTTAAAAATACGACTCTAGGTCATACTTCTCTTACTCATAATAAGGAGTAGTACGATTTAGGCCCCGCTAAATATAAATTTAAAACAGTACCCCCCTCTTGGTGGTTGATTCTGACGTGTTACGACCTAACGACACCGCACAAATAAAACCGTCTGTTTCGGCCATATCACCCTGGATAGATATACGTCGGATCATTGCTCGATATTACTTCGCGATAATAACATAGACTTTGGCCCAAAAACTTTTAAGATCTTCAACGTTTGGTTTGAATCAAAAGATGTCGAAAATGTTGTCATTTCATCATGGAATGAATCAGTTACACGTTCAAGAGGTGATTGTGTTTTTCGTGATAAGCTTAAGAACGTCAAAGCCGCACTTCGATCATGGAGTAAAGTAAAATATGGAACAATCGAAAATGATATAGAAACTTGGAAGAATATTGTACTAGATTTCGAAGGAAAAGCTGATGAAGGGCATTTAGACGACACTAATCGAAATGCTTGGATTGAAGCACGAAGTAAATGGATTCATAAAGAATCTGAGAAAAACGAAATGTTGCAACAGAAAGTGAGGTTCAAATGGACTATTGAGGGAGATGAGAATTCTGCATTTTTTTCATTCGTCAATAAAAAGAAGGAACAATCGTTGTAATATTAGAGGTTTCTATATAGATGGTATATGGAATGAGAAGCCAGAATCGATTAAACATGAAGTATTTTCGTTCTATAGCAGATTGTTCAAACAGAACACTTTGAGCATGCCTGATTTCGAATCCATGACATCTTCTATTTCTTTTAATTCAGTTAATTCGGAAGATGTTGCATTGCTTGAGAGCCGTTTCACAGAAGAAGAGATTTGGAAGGCCATTAGCAGCTGCGAATCAAACAAATCACCAGGACCAGACGGTTATAATATCGGATTTTACAAAAAATTCTTTTGACTCATAAAAGACGAACTCACAAACGCCATCTATTATTTTTGGGAAAATGAAAGTATTTGAAAAGGTTGTTACGCGTCGTTTATAACCTTGTTTCCAAAGAAAAACGATCCAATAAACCTTGGTGATTACCAGCCAATAAGTCTTATAGAAAGCTATTATAAGATAGTTTCAAGAATTCTTGCAAATAGACGCCAAAAGGTGATCGAAAAAATAATCGGGAAAGAAAAAAGTGCTTTTATCAAAGGAAGATTCATACTCGATAGTGTACTTATCACCAACGAAGTCGTTAATGAAATGAAGGGCCTCATGAAAAAGAGTTTAATCTTCAAAGCCGATTTTGAAAAGGCGTTCGATAGTATTAGATGGGAATTCCTTTTCCATATCATGGAAAAATGGGTTTTGGACGAAAATGGGTGGCATGGATGAAAACTTGTCTTGAGTCGGTATCAATCTCAGTTTTAGTGACAAAAGGATATTCACCGGAAAGAGAGGTACATCAGGGTGACCCTCTATCACCGTATCTATTCATAATCGCGGCTGAAGGTTTGAATCTAATGGAAAAATGTGTGTTGGAAAGTAATCTCTATAAAGGTTTAGAAGTGGGTAAAGATAAAATCATGATCTCGCAATTACAATATGCCGACGACACGTTATTTTTGGAGAATGGAGTAAACGAAATGCTACTAATTTATTCAAGCTTTTAAAATGTTTTGAAGTTTTCTCGGGGCTAAAAGTCAATTTTTCGAAAAGTTGTATATATGGGATCGAGGTATGAAAAGAAAGTGTTGAGCACATGGCTAATTATTTAAGCTGTCGAATTGGTGAATTCCCATTTTCATATCTCGGACTTCCCATAGGAAGAACAATGAGGAAACGGGCTGATTGGGATCCTTTTATAGATAAGTTTCGGTCTAGGTTATAGGATTGGAAAGCAAGATCAATGTCGTTTGGTGGCCGCCTAACCCTAATAAAATCGGTGCTTCGTAGTCTCCCGCTATATGCCTTCTCCCTATTCCATGCTCCATCGTGTCTCACCAACTTACTCGAAGGTTTGCGTCGAAATTTTTTTTTTTTTTGGGAGGGTAGGGTGAAAACTCAAAAATTTCACGGGTAAAGTGGGAAAAAATCATGACAACATATGAGGGTGGGGGGCTAAATATTGGGACTTTAAGATCGAAAAATCTTGCATTATTAGGGAAATGGTGGCGGCAATTTCGGGTTGAAAAGAATGTTTTTTGGGTACAAATTATAAAAAGTATCTATGGTCGGGACGGGGGGTTGGGACAAGTGCAATGTAACACCCTGATTATATATATATATATATATATATATATATATATATATATATATATATATATATATATATATATATATATATATATATAACAGCGGAAGTATAGATAATTACCAAAATACCATGTTTAACGTTTACAAACCAAAGTTATCAAATCAACTTACTTAACGTTATTACAGTATTCCAAAATGACGGTGTTACATAAAATATAGTAGAAAAGAGAAAACATCAGAGTTCAGCGTATAGTCAAACATGTCTTCTAACCCGTCCGCAACACCCGCCCTAATCAGCAGTACCTAAACCTGCAATGGGTGAAAATGTGGGGGATTAGCACAACTGCTAAGTGAATGGGTACTATCTAACAGACCAAGCATAAGCAACTGAACATGCAAGGGTCAAAGCTATGCTAACGTCCTGAACTTGCATATACAACAACTGACAATATGAGGATCAGCAGCTTGTACGAGCACATGACTTAGCTGATCAGGCTATAGTCTACCGATACTCCGCTTTACTGACTCCACTGCATAACCGTCCAGACGCAACGAATGCGTCCTTCTATGCTATACTGAACAATCAGTAACATCATGACCCGCCAGGCTACCACGGTCGACCTTACACAAACCCTACCTTGTCGCCTCGGTGGGTTCCCAACATTGCCGCCTCGGTTGGTGTCCAACTAATAGTGCTCACATAAGATCGCAGATAATCAATCATGCAATCGTCCTAACTAGCATGGAAATATCAAACTACGCATGGCAATCATAATGAACATAAACATAGTAATAAAGAGTCTGAACAAGTAGCGTGTCAGCTACTTAATACTCTATCCGGATATAGACCCACTCACCGAATACCAGCAACTAGCTCAGATAATCTATCACAGAGTTGCTTCCTTATCCTTATCACCTTAATAGATTCAGTAAATCGTAAAGAACAAGATAATATGAATGATTTGAGCTCTAGAACACAAATTAGAAATCTAGGGTTTGATGGTGAAGATGAAGTAGGTAAGGTTTGGTTTAGTGAATTTTCTAGAGAGATGAAGAAATAAGGGAAGAAAGGCAGCATAATACACTTATTTGGGGTTAAAATCTCATACCCCATCACACACGGGTATTTACCAGTTATCTGATATCTTTCGTACTTAATTTGACTGCCATGGGCGGAGTCCAAATTAAATAAATGAACCTGTTCTGTGACTCTTGTCATAAACTGGTCTTAACCAAATAATAAAATAACATTAAACATTGAATAAAAATAAAGGCATAAATAATCACACAATTATGCCTAAGGGCAAAAACGTCATCTTACATCTAAGTCCAATCTGAAGATGTTACACGCAAACACCAAATAAGAATACTCATTCAGTTTGGGATGGTATTAAAAAGGCAGGTTACATTATTGACGATTTGGCAATTCCTTTTACTAACTCTTTCATGAAAGTTATTGGTTCGGGAGATGACGTTTTGTTTTGGAAGGATCGATGGTTTGAAGATATTATTATGAAGAACTCTTTTGGTAGGCTTTTTCAACTTGAAACGAATCAGGAGGTGCTAGTTATGGATCGCTTAGTCAAAGATGGCGAATCATGGAAATTCTCATGGTCCTGGGCTCGGGATCTCGCAGGCCGTACAAAACCAGAGTTAGAATCCTTAGAAAACATCTTGGGAAGCTTTAAATTTCATGTAGGTAATATTGTTACATGGAGTTGGAGACTTCAAAGCAATGGTAAATTCTCAACGAAACATCTTTCCACTCTTATGGATGAAAAATTGCTTGTTGGTAATGGTAATTCGCAACTTGAAACATTCCTTAATTACCTGGTGCCGAAAAAAGTCGAGATTTTTATATAGCGTTTAAGGCAAAACGTATTAGAATCGGATAAGTGTGGTGTTGATTTAGGTTCAATTCGATGCTTGTTATGTGATAGTGATTTAGAGTCGGTGGATCGTATCTTTCTTCATTGTTCGATTGCAAAGGAGATTTGGAATCGTATTTTTCATTGGTGGAATTTAGGTAACTCCACTTTCCAAAGCATTGAAGAAGTTTGTCAAGAGAGTGATAGTTCGGGTTTCTCATCAAAGATTTGGCCAGGAGTAAAATGGGCGGGTTGCTATTTCATTTGGCAAAATAGAAACAACAACATTTTTAGTGGAAAAGTGGGTAATGGACCAAAGATTCTCAATGAACTTCAAGTAAAAACTTTGGAATGGATATCGAAACGCTCAAGAAAAACTCAACTCGATTGGAATCGTTGGCTTTTAAATCCAAAAGAAATAGATGATCATGGTTAAGATCCAATGATGGCGATGTAGTATTCTCAATTACGTTTTTTGATTTTTTTCGTTTGTATGTAAAAGCTATATCAGTAGCTTCATATTCATGTTGTTATTTTCTTCATGGCATGTACTCAAATGCCAAATTGTAACCAACTTTTGATTTTAATGAAAGTTTCCCGCTTTTAAAAAAAAAAAAAAAAACCGGAGTATTACATTTTACATACCAATAGTACATACCGTATAACAAATGATCAAATACAATACGATTATGATCAAGTAGAATAAGATCGTACCGAACTTGATAAGCCTTCAATGAAACCTTTTGTTTCTGCGTCCAAGAAGATTCATTAATGTTACAAAACAACTAAGTAGTAATCAAACCAAAAATAAAAACACTTACATTATATATTATATTATATATTATATACCTATATCTAAAAGACCAAATGAAATGAATAGTACAACTCCCTTTCTCACCCTTCGCAAACTTAACCCTCTAACTTTAATTAAAATACAAATCGACCCCCACTTTATACTCTTATTAAAATACAAATCGCACCCCCACTTTATACGTACATTTTTTCCCAAATTTCACAAACTTAACCCCCTAACTTTTATTAAAATACAAATCGAACCCCCACTTTACCAACTTTTTTTTTTTACTAATATTCAATTTTCACAAACTTAACCCTCTAACTTTTATTAAGATACAAATCAAACTCCCACTTTATACGTATATTTTTTTCAAATTTCACAAACTTAAACCCCTAACTTTTATTAAAATACAAATCGAACCCCCACTTTACTAAATTTTTTTTTAAATAAAACCCGAACGCTAAAAGAAGCAACTTTCACAAAAGGAACAACCCTTCAATGTTAGATGTCGAAAAAAATTCTTTTTTACAAAATAGATCAAGACTTTTTTTTAACTCGCATTCAAAACGGAGCCCCCGGCCCGAAGCGAGGGCTCCACAACTAGTTATAAATAAATTAAACTAAAACTATTGTATTGGAAAAGGTCAGAGTAAAAACAAAGGAAAATAGCAACGATCAGATACAAATAAAATTTAAACGTACCGTATAGCAAAAGAATAGGAGCATAAACCCATACAACTACAGGATACAACAAAGAGATAACGCAAACAAATTATGTTAGTTATAATCAGAAAAAATTACCTCTCATCTTTCTCAAGTGGGTTGATTGCGAGCATATGAAGATTGGAGACCTGGGAGAGAAACATGAGGTAAGTTGAACGGGAATATTAGAATAGAACCATCAAACGCAATAGAAAAGAAACCCCAATTCAAAACCAATTTAGCACCAACAAATCAATTTATCTACATCTGCATTCACATTATATTATATTATATTATATTATATTATTATATTATATTATTATTATATTATATATTATATTATATTATTATACCTACATGCTAAAACACACACGAATTTTCCCCGTTTCAGTTATCTTGGATTGTCGTTTTGAGTTTGCGTTCACACTGCAATCGGCCCTTTACCTTCGGCTCAATTTACACAAAGGATCCTCAAGTTTACACTTTTTCAGGGGTAGAAAGTGTAAATATATAATTTTAATGAAATAAAAGAAACTAATTTCACCCGAATTTATAACGGGCCCTATCTCCTCGCTCGGCGTGAGTTAAATTTTTTCGAAACCACCGTTCAACTTGAAAAAATCTAGTGAATCCAACGGGACTAACTATACGCGAAACGAACACTTCTCTGAAAACGCTAAACACCTCGGGCTATCTTTAATACATATACATAGACTTATAATAAACAACTCAAACTACCTACATCATATCGATGGTGATGTTTCCATTTTTTACACAATCTTCCTGACGTTAAAAATGCATATGCCATTAGGTATACTAGGTACTAACGACGTGTATCCAAAAACACCCGTAGCAAAGCGTTTTTATTTCCGTAAATACATAACGATACATTAACTATGATTATGTAACCCGAAAGGCACCGCGGCATCGCGCGGGCCACTTTTCTAGTTAATATTGAATTCAATATCTTGTTAGGACAAATACATATGTCCAAAAACACATACAAAGTTGAAATTAGTTTACGACATGATTATTCCGAACGACATATATCATTTGATTGTAATTGGTACGTTACATGTATTCTCATTCCAAAAATATTAGATTTTAAAAGTGGGACTATAACTCACTTTCACAGATTTTTACTTCGTCGGGAAGTAAGACTTGGCAACTGGTCGATTCACGAACCTATAACAAATATGTACATATATATCAAAGTATGTTCAAAATATATTTACAACATTTCTAATACGTTTTAATGTTTTAAGTTTATTAAGTCAGCTGTCCTCGTTAGTAACCTACAACTAGTTGTCCATAGTTAGATGTACAGAAATAAATTGATATATATTATCTTGACCCAATCCACGACCCAGTGTATACACGTCTCAGGCTAGATCACAACTTAAAGTATATATATTTTTGGAATCAACCTCAACCCTGTATAGCTAACTCCAACATTACTGCATATAGAGTGTCTATGGTTGTTCCAAATAATATATATAGATGGGTCGATATGATATGTCAAAACATTTGCATACGTGTCTATGGTATCCCAAGATTACATTAGAATATATGTATATGTATTATACAATATAAGTTAGCTAGGATATGATTAATATAGATTTGTTACCAATTTTCACGTAGCTACAACAAGTAAAAATATCCAATCTTGTTTTACCCATAACTTCTTCGTTTTAAATCCGTTTTGAGTGAATCCAATTGCTATGGTTTCATATTGAACTTAAGTTTATGAATCTATACAGAAAAATTATAAGTTTATAGTCAGAAATACAGGTTACAAGTCGTTTTTGTAAAGGTAGTCATTTTAGTCGAAAGAACGACGTCTAGATGACCATTTTCGAAAACATACTTCCACTTTGAGTTTAATCATGATTTTTGGATATAGTTTCATGTTCATAAGAAAAATCATTTTCCCAGAAGAACAAATTTTAAATCAAATTTTATCATAGTTTTTAATTAACTAACCCAAAACAGCCCGCGGTGTTACTACGACGGCGTATATCCAGTTTTACGGTGTTTTTCGTGTTTTCAGGTTTTAAATCATTAAGTTAGCATATCATATAGATATAGAACATGTGTCTAGTTGATTTTAAAAGTCAAGTTAGAAGGATTAACTTTTGTTTGCTAACAAGTTTAGAATTAACTAAACTATGTTCTAGTGATTTCAAGTTTAAACCTTCGAATAAGGTAGTTTTATATATATGAATCGAATGATGTTATGAACATCATTACTACCTCAGGTTTTGTGGATAAACCTACTGGAAATGAAAAAAATAGATCTAGCTTCAAAGGATCATTGGATGGCTTGAAAGTTCTTGAAGCAGAATCATGACACGAAAACAAGTTCAAGTAAGATTTCCACTCGAAATAAGATTGTTATAGTTATAGAAATTGAATCAACGTTTGAAGAATGAAAGTGTTTGTAAGTGTTTTTGGTCGTTGGTATATGGATTAGATATAAAGGATGTGTAATTTTGTTTACATGTAAATAAGTCATGAATGATTACTAATATTTTTGTAATTTTATGAGATATTTTATGCTAGTTGCCAAATGATGGTTCCCACATGTGTTAGGTGACTCACATGGGCTGCTAAGAGCTGATCATTGGAGTGTATATACCAATAGTACATACATCTAAAAGCTGTGTATTGTACGAGTACGAATACGGGTGCATACGAGTAGAATTGTTGATGAAACTGAACGAGGATGTAATTGTAAGCATTTTTGTTAAGTAGAAGTATTTTGATAAGTGTCTTGAAGTCTTTCAAAAGTGTATGAATACATATTAAAACACTACATGTATATACATTTTAACTGAGTCGTTAAGTCATCGTTAGTCGTTACATGTAAATGTTGTTTTGAAACATTTAGGTTAACGATCTTGTTAAATGTTGTTAATCCATTGTTTATTATATCTAAAGAGATGTTAAATTATTATATTATCATGATATTATGATATATTAATATATCTTAGTATGATATATATACAGTTAAATGTTGTTACAACGATAATCGTTACATATATGTCTCGTTTCGAAATCATTAAGTTAGTAGTCTTGTTTTTACATATGTAGTTCATTGTTAATACACTTAATGACATGTTTACTTATCATTTATCATGATTAAACATAGTGTATCAATAGCTTAATATTTTTGGGATGAGAATACATGTAACGACATATATCCTCCGGTGATGGTGGTAGGCGGCGAATCTCCCTGAGATTCTACTTCATCTTCGTGGATTCAGGTATGGCGGGTTAGGTTGGTACAAGTTCGGGTTTGGTTGGGGTGTTTTTCTGTTTGAAGCTTGGCGGGTTTGGTGGTGCTCCCGCCGGCGGCTGCTGTGGTTGGTAGCAGCGGCTGGTGGCTCTTGGTGGCTTCTAGTTGAGGTTGCCTGCCTAAGTGGCTGCTGGTGGTGGTAGTGTTGGTTGCTCCCATTGGTTTTGGTGGTTGCCGCTGGCGGCCGCTAAGGACGTCGGGTTTCTCCTATATTTTTCAAAAATGGCGGTTTTTTCTTCACTATCTCTTCGCCCCTTGTTTGGCCGTCGTTGTTGACAGTTGGATATAGGTTCGTGTTCCCTTGGTATTTGGTTTGGTTCTGATCTCGTTCGTCCATCCTCCCCGTCCCCGGTTTCGGTTCGGAACGGGCCGATGTATTTTCCGCCTTAGCGACTTCTTGTTATTCGTGAGGGGTTTTAGGGTCGTTAAGCGCCAAAAGATTGGTTATTTGGTGATGTATTCTCGGTCGATTCTCGATCTTCCGATGGTTTGGGGTTCGACAGGTTGGGGTTTCTGAGTTGACTGCTTTCAGTGGTTTATTTGGTGGGCCAATAATCGGGGGTTTGTCTCTGGGTTTCTAGTTGATGCGGTCACGAGGTGGATGATCTGGGTTTTCCTGATGAACGATTTGGTACCGATTCTGTGTACAGGGGCGATGCGGTTTGGCGTGAGATTTGTGGATTGAGGTTTGTAGTTGTTTTCTTCGGTTCGAGATCCGTGGAATGTTTTTATTGTTGGTTGCAGCTGCTGTCTTCAGTTCAGGTGAGGTCTTTTTTCAAGGTTCGGTGATCTAGGCGGCGGTTACTTCAAAGAAGCAGCAACTTCGTGTTCTATTTCTTGTTTGTGTAGGGGCTTTCCCGTGTTAGTTTGTGTATTCAATTCTTGTGTAGGTGGTCTAGCAATTTCAATTACGCCACTTATCAATTCATGTAACGCCCTAGATCATCGGATCTATTTTTTTCTTTATTTATAATATATCGTTTTTTCGCCAAAAAAAAAAAAAATTAAGAAAAACTTACAGACTGCATTTAATTAAATAAATAAATCAAATACACTTTAAGACTACATTGTAACACCCCAGCTTAACATGACCACAATATTGTCCGCTTTGCCCGCAGGCGCACGGCTTTTTCTTGGCGACCACACACGAGAAGCACTTTCCCAGGAGGTCACCCATCCTGGTAGTGCTCTCGCTCGAGCACGCTTAACCACAACGTACTCGCACTTCTACTCAGCTTGTGATCCCAAAACGCGTTGTGTCATTTAAGCGTGAGTATTACCTTATAATCCCATGATCACTCATGTTCGTGGGCGATGTGGGATTTGCCTAGGGTGTTACATTCACCCCCCCTTAGGGACTCATCGTCCTCGATGAGGTTTGCCCCACCACCCCCAACGGCACATGAGTGGCTCTGATACCATTCTGTAACACCCCAGCTTAACATGACCACAATATTGTCCGCTTTGCCCGCAGGCACACGGCTTTTTCTTGGCGACCACACACGAGAAGCACTTTTCCAGGAGGTCACCCATCCTGGTAGTGCTCTCGCTCGAGCACGCTTAACCACAACGTACTCGCACTTCTACTCAGCTTGTGATCCCAAAACGCGTTGTGTCATTTAAGCGTGAGTATTACCTTATAATCCCATGATCACTCATGTTCGTGGGCGATGTGAGATTTGCCTAGGGTGTTACATACATTGTGACTACTCTACTTACCATTCATTAATAATAGAGTGCTAAATATATAGCACTTACAAATACAACGTGGCCAATAAAATAGCCTACACTTCTACCCATATTCTTTGTTCTCCAACCCACTATTCTTGACTCTTATCCAATTAAATGACCTCTACTTGCTACTAACTATCAAAAACGTGTGAAACTAGTAAACCCACGATTTATTTACTTGATCCATATTTATCGGCTGACTTATTCAACATGTGAAGAGTACAAACTTTAACACATTTAATAACTGCAAACGTCTCTTCTTGGACTGCTTGGATCGGGCTAGACTTTGGGCTTAGCGAAACCGGGTTGGACTTTGAACCTTCAAGATTACCCCAACACAACCAACGTATGTAGGGAGACGAAGGTGATGAAAGGTAAACGTGGCAGCTCAAAATAAGCTGACGCATAATTACATATCAGCTGCCTGTTTGATGCATGTGAACCTGAAGGGAAAACGTGTCAATAAAGCGTTGAAGTAAAAAAGTGGTTCAATAGTAGTAAGGCATATGTCCTGTAAATAGTAAACAATCAATTACAGCTAGCCGGAGCATTTTTAACACGTGAAGAAACAGCAATTCCCTACACCCAATGAAAAAGTGACACGTGGAATTCGTTGAGGCTGCTATAGGAAAAACCTCTTATTATATAGTAGTAAGAAAGATATATATATATATATATATATATATATATATATATATATATATATATATATATATATATATATATATATATATATATATATGTATGTATATATATCCAAAATGTAGCCTTTAAAAAAAAGATCTGTTTCGAATATAACTAGAAAAATGAGCCCGCGCGATGCCGCGGGGCTTTTGGTTTGCGTATTCATAGTTAACGGAGCGTGTTATAGGTGTGTATATGTATTGAATATAGTCCGAGGTATTGAGGGGTTTTTTTTAAGTGTCCGTTTCGCGTATAGTTAGTCTCGTTGTGTTCGTAGGATTTTTTTGAGTTGAACGGTGGGCTCGTTAAAATTTAACTCGCACCGAGCGAGAAGATAGAGCCCGCTAAAAATTTGGGTGGAGTTAGTTTTTTTATTTTAATAAAATTGTCTATTTACACTTTTTACCCCCGAGAAAATGTAAATTTGAGGGGCCGTTATGTAAATTGAGGCAAAGATGAGGGACCGAATGCAGTGTGAACGCAAACGCAAAACTACATCCCGAGTACATTGAAACTACAAAAAGTTTGGTGGCTATTAGTATATAGTATATATGGTTAATTAATTAATAATTAATAATTAATGGTTAATAATTAGTTGCGTTTTATTCCTAAAATTATTTCGAGTTTAATGGTAATGACGGAGAAACCCAAATCGCGAGAAAAAAAGATAAATCTCGTCAAAAATTGAGTGAGTTTTATTAATATTTATTATGTTAGATTGTAGCCCCCTCAATTTACCATTCATACTCCTTAAACAATTACTACGTACAATTTATATCCCTTAACACTTGCTGTATAATTTTTATCCTTCAATGAAAGTCCATTTGACACAATATTCCCTTGATAAAACGACTAAATATCTAAATATTTGGTATAAGATATAAGGATATAGAAATATTTAATTAAACATTAACACATTTTAAGATCATTATATTTCATTTATATGATATTAGAAAGACATTAACAAGTAATAACAAATACATCAAATGAAGCCACATAAATTTTCAGAGCCATTCAAGAATTTTCGGACATTATCATTATTCATTACTGTATTATTCTTTAAAAGGTAACATACATTCACGTAGAATACAATACAAATATTCAGATGATAATTGATATAATTGCAGAAATATGACATTATTAGAAAGACATTAGGATATACACCACCACCACCAGATGAAGCTATATCATCATCACAAACTCTTGAAGGATTTCATAATTCACATCATAACAAACATCGTCTTCATCTTTATTATGCAGGTGCATTAGGCAAGGTTATTGGGAGGCTATGAAGAACTATGGTCTCAACTGTGACACCAGGACCAATACCAAACAAAACACCCCAGTCTAAACCTTCGCCGGTCGTTGCATCACCATTCGCTACCGATTTGTTCCTCATCTCATTAACTATAAAAAACACAGACGCACCCATCATGTTCCCGTAATCAGCGAGCATCTTTCTAGTGGCTTTCAGCTTCTCCTCCTTTAAACCGAGCTTAATTTGCACCTTGTCAAGTATTGATGGACCCCCTGGATGCATTATCCAAAAAATAGAGTTCCAATCCGTTATACCTAACGGAGAAAATGCATCCGTTAATGAGTTTTCTAGGTTTTTTGCGATTAAATCCGGTAGCTTCTTATCAATATGGTATACTATTCCACTTTCTTTAACTCGTCCCACTAAAATTCCCTCTGATTCGGGAACGATCGTTTGATTAGCGGACATAATTTGAAACAACGGTCTTTCAGTAGTGATGTCAGGATCAGAACCAACTATGAATGCGCCAGCACCATCCCCAAAAAGAACTTGACCGAGTAGGGTATCTAAGTCAGTGTTGCTAGGCCCACGGAAGTAGATTTCGGAAATGTCACAGCAAACCACAAGTACACGAGCGCCCTGTATATAAAGTAATTTTATTATTAAGCGCCCTACATTTTACTTTCGTTGTTGATTGTGGAACCAATATGTTTGTTGTTTTAGGTCATACATTTCTAAAACATACTAAGATCCGTCTCAAAATAATTATCCCAATTGACTTTTTGAAGTCTTTCTTTTATAATTTTGACTTTAAATATATTTGTTTGTGTTATATAACATTTGATGAAAATTATACCAATGAAATCAGGTTTAAAACCTAGTATATTTATATAAATTTCATCAAATATTATATAACACAAACAAATATATTTAAAGTCATTACCTTGTTGTTCTCTGCAAGATCTTTAGCAAGACGAAGAGCTGCAACTCCAGCATAGCATCCTTGTTGGTACGAAATATAGCGTTTTACTGAAGGGTCTAGACCAAGGAGCTTTGTGAGCTGGTAGTCTGCTCCAGGCATGTCGAAGCCAGAGGAGGTGGAGAAGATCATGTGTGTAATGTTTGATTTCGGTTGGCCCCATTCTTTAATTGCTTTTATAGCAGCTTCTTTACCGAGCTCGGGGACTGCAACAACCAGCAAATCCTGGCGAGTGTCAAGTGAAGTAGCCATGTGTTCGGAAACATTTGGGTTCTCTTTCAGAAACTCCTCTGTTATATGAACGTATCGTGTTTTTATCGTAGATTTATCACCTGCAACATCATTGTATGAGACTAGGTTATAAGTTCAAGTTTCAATTCGTGTATAATCGTTGATTAATTTGTTATACAAATATGTAATTTGTCGTCTCCATAAATAATGATCTACTTACGTACCTTGTAAATGTTAAATGCATCACATCACAATACAAACAAGCTAGGTTCTTACTTTTAAGAAGAAACTACAACTATTTAATCTCCTGATATATACAACACAATTAGTATATCATATTAAAAACAATTAGTATATGAAATTAGCTAAAGAGTCATTGTGGTGATGCTGTTTCTACTATAACCCTGGGAGTTTAATGTATGAGATTGATGTATATATTTGTCATAGGTGGCAAGGTGTGTAAGTATATTTGCCTTCTAAAAAAGTATGTATAAAAAAAGGATTTTTCTAAGTATAGCCATATATGTATCATATGCTTTTTCTTTTGAACAGCATACGGGATCACTCATGGGAGACTTAATCATCCACGCGTTCATATCCCGCAGTTGTATAACCCGCCCTAACAGCTGTCCAGAGGAAACCCGGCCCAATCCGAGACATGGGCGGTAAACTCCCCCTCCTCCACTGCCCCCATAACGCGATGTGCGAAAGGCACCCTTGAGTGGAATTCAAGGGTAAAGGGGTAACCTTGTGTGCAATGTTGCACTGACGTGCACCCCATAGGAGTCGAACTCCTGATCTCTCGCTTAGAAAGGCAGACCACTATCACATGAACTACAACACAGGTTAATAACTACTATTTGTTATTATCATATGTAATTGTTATGTATAATGATTTTCAGCACTTCGACGACAGCTTAGAAAAATACAAATTAAAATATGAAGTATTTATCAATTAAGATGAAAAAGAAGTAGCTCGATACGTACACATGCGCTTCATTTTCGCTTTGAGATCAACCATATGTTCGCTTTTGGTAACCCGGAAATAGAAATCTGGATAATCAGCTTGATATATACAGTTAGCCGGAGTTGCAGTGCCGATTGCGAGAATGGTTGCTGGGCCTTGTGCTCGTCGAGCGTTAATGAACTCCGCCATATCAATTAAAGGAGACATTTTGGTTTTGATCTTTAAAGCAATGTATGTAGTAATGAGAAAATTGCATGCAAGCGAATGACTAGAATGATGTGTTTTAAGATGTTTGTGTTTTTAGTATATATAGAGATCGAGGTATGTAGGTAATATTTATCCCTGGTCCCACTTTGATTACAACATTGTTACTCAATCCTACCGAATCATTATTATATAATAAGAGATAAGATTAGATGTATATAAGAATAGAGGCGTGGCTAATATTTTAAATGAGCGGGAAAGGTGGCGCGTTCTTGCGAAAAATAATTATAAAGTTTCATACATTACTAAGGGAATTTTTTTTTTTTTTTTTTTTGAACAGCCATTGTTAAGGGAATTAGTTTCGCTCTATACCTTAAATGTCGTTTAACTAATTTATAATTACAATATGCAAATGGACTTTTGATAAAAACATTATGTTAAATTCATTTTTGAAAAAAAACATACACAGAGACTACGGTAAATGATTCCACTCTAACTAATGTCGACGTTAAGTACAAATAATAATAATAATAATAATAATAATAATAATAATAATAATAATAATAATAATAATATAGTAGTATAATAGTATAGATAGATAGATATATACTCCGTATTAAAAAAATGAATTTTTCTAATGACAGTTCTTAGAGCTGTCGTTAAGATATATAGTTATGCTTTAAGTGGTAGTACATTGAGTTAGTGCGGAGCAGTTATTTTAGAAGAGTGGGTAGTTATTGATAATGTAAAAATATAATGTGCGTGTCTGAATTTCTTAATGACAGATTTAAGGACTGTCATTAGAAAAATTCTAGAAAATTAAAAAGTATGAAATGACAATATTGCTCATAGTTATTATTCATCACCCTTTGAGTAATAGTATATATTATATTATATATACTAATAATTAAAGGAGACTAAGTATGTAGCGACCCCGACAAATCGTCAAGTGACGGCGTCGACTACGTAGGTCCCATTACCTGGTCATAAGTCTTTAAAACAGACGTTTGACCCAAAATATGTCGCATCCATTCAAGTGTAAAGATTGTTTCAAAGTTTACAAAGATAATTGACCACAAGTTAAGTTACAACGTTATAAGTACAAATGAAAACTATGCGACACAGTTTAAATAAGTTCAAAAGATGCTTCAAAATGCATGTATACTCGACATCCAAGCAAGTATCAAAAGAGTGCGGAAGCATGTATCACTAAGCATTCAAAACCTGAGAAAACATAGAAGAATCTTGTAACATCCCACCTTTTTCCGTTTTCTTTTCCGTTATACTAATTTAAACTCCGTTATATGTTTACAACATCTCCCGTTAATACGCGTTTTAAAATATTCCGTTTAGGTATTTTCCGCACCCGACTACAAACTCGAGGGACTAAAATTGACACGGGGCAAACTAGTTGACTAGGTCACCTAGTCTACCCCAATTACCACCATTCAACCATCTCTCACTCTCTCTCTCTTTCTCTCTAGCAAGAACACACCCAATTTCCAAATTCATTCATTCATCATCTAAATCCGGATTAAGGAGCTAGCAACCAAACAAATTACATATTTGAACTCCTCGTGATCTCCTCTTCGATTCCATACCAACTTCATCTCATTTGGGTAACTTTCTAAAATCACTAGATTTTGTGTTCTTGATGTTTTTAACTTATAAAAGTGTTAATTAGTGTCTATGGCTCAAGTCTAACATGAATATATGATTTATATGCTCGATCTCGTTGTTTTAGTGTAACTAGCATGAACTTGAATTTTGGTGTGTTGTTCTTGAATTTTGGATGATCATATGTTGTTAGATGTTAAAAGTTGGTGTTTTAATTGTGTTACTAGCATCACTAGCTTCAATTTGATGTGTAGGTTGCCTTAGAAAACTTCATGAACTTGATTATTGATTTTGGTGAATTTGAGTTAGGGTTTGATGAACTTGAAATGGACTTTTGATGCATTGAATGCCATGGATTATTATTGGTAAGTGTTTAGTTGGATTGTATGCTTGATTACCTTCGAAACAGCATATCATTCATGTAAATTGGTTGCCCGAATCATTGAATTGCATTTATGAACTTGTATGCGGTTAATGTTAAGCATTAGATGCAGTTTTGGTTGTTGTAATAGGTAGATTGATTGATGAAATGTGTTTAGTTGTTTTCCTCGTCAAATTACCTTCCCAACGGTATAAGATACTTGTCTTGATTGTTTGCGGATCATAAATGGTGATTGTTTGAAGTTAGGTTCGTGCATAAAACTTAAAAACTGCCAGAATTCTCTGCACAGGTAATGGCGCGGCGCGCCATATACCCGCGCGGCGCGCCATTTGGGTCTGTCCAACTTGGTCAATTTTCGAATAATGTTTGCTATGCTACGCACCTCCGATTCACATGTAACTTGTCCTAACATGCTCATACATGATTAAAAACCTCAGAAAAATAGTTCGGGACACGACCCGAACGTGTTGACTTTTTCGTTGACTTTGACCGACCAAAGTTTGACTTTTTGTCAAACTTAACCAAATGAGTATGCAACCTTCCTAACTTGTTTATATACTTGTACCTTGCATGAAACTTGACAATTTGATTTCACATGCTACATAATCGAGTCGTATTGAGCCATAGGACTAATTGAACATCTTTGACCCTTCGTGACTATCGTTATTAATACAACCTATTTGTTTAGGTCAAGACTAGCATTGTTCTTTGCACACGTTACTTGTCGAAGTACTTTTTGGTTCGTGCATACAAGGTGAGATCATAGTCCCACTTTTACTCTTTTTGAACTTATATTTGGGATGAGAAAACATAAACGATTCTTTTGAACTAAGCGAACACAAGAACGGGAAAACAAACATTCTACATACGAGTTTAGAACAAAAATCCTCAATTCGATTATCATTAGTTACACTTGCCGGGTGTAAGCGAGAACTTATGTTATATGGCCATATGGGTTGACAACCCTCATCTTTGACGGTTCGCTACCGTCTACGGATGAAATATATTTTCGAGAATCAGTGTTTGTTCTAGCACTATGGATGGGGTATACAATGGATGGAATGTTAAGCTTTGATAATTGGGTGCTCGTGAAACAAACTTTTGGAATGTATTACTATTATTTCATTGATGCAAATCTTGTGGTTCACTTGTACTTACTTACTTAAACCTATGATTTCACCAACGTTTTCGTTGACAGATTTCTATGTTTTTCTCAGGTCCTTGAACGATACATGATACATGCTTCCGCTCATTATTTTGATACTTGCATTGGATGTCGAGTATATATGCATACATGGAGCGTCTTTTAGATACTTTTAAATTGTGTCGCATAAGTTTCATTTGTACTTAAAACTTTGTATCGTAACTTGTGGTGGAACTATTCTTGTAAACTTGAACAACCTTTACATTTGAAATGAATGCGACATATCTTTTGGTCAAACGTTGTTTTAAAGACTTATGACCACGTAACGGGACCTAAGTAGACGGCGCCGTCAATGATGATTTGGTCGGGTCGCTACAGATGGTATCAGAGCGTTGGTTGTAGGGATTTAGAGTTCATTAGTGTCAACCCCGAGTCATAGGGTACATTGGTGAGTCTAGACTACAACCGGCATATAGACTTGAAGTAGGAATTACTTGACTACTTGTGCATTTATACTCGAACGCTTCTACTCATATCTACTCTTAGTTCATCTTAATCTCACGTTGTTTAATTTGATTGACGCGCCACCTTGACTATATGAAATGATGTCGAATGCACATATGAATCAGGGTAATATAATTTCCGGGATTATATTACGGTGACTCATATGAACGTTCCGACATTATGACATAAAGAATTTAAGGCGAGTCGAGGAAAAACTTCTCTTTATCTTTATTCTATATCACGGTTAGTATTATTGAGAATACTAATCAATGATATTCTTGTGTCTTGAAGGAACAATGGCTCCTCGTCGTGTACGCCGCAATGAAACTCCCGAACAAGCTCTCGAACGGATGATAGCCACCGCCGTAGATGCGGCCATGGCCGGTCACTCATCCAACAACAATAATAATAACAACCACAACAACAACAACAACAACAACCAAGGAGCCGGTAACTCTAGCGAAGGGTGCTCCTACAAAGCTTTCATGGGGTGCAAACCCCACACTTATGATGGAACCGGGGGACCGGTTGTGCTTACTCGTTGGTTTGAA
This sequence comes from Rutidosis leptorrhynchoides, assembly GCF_046630445.1. Classification (NCBI taxonomy): domain Eukaryota; kingdom Viridiplantae; phylum Streptophyta; class Magnoliopsida; order Asterales; family Asteraceae; genus Rutidosis; species Rutidosis leptorrhynchoides. The sequence continues at coordinate 96,452,493 of NC_092343.1, read as the reverse complement.
CAAACCGAGGCCGTCTTTAGCATAAGCGGTTGCCGGGATCAAGACAAGGTCAAATACTCCACTCACACTTTCTCCGGAATTGCTCTAACATGGTGGAACACCTATGTTCAATCGGTGGGTACCGATGAAGCTCATGCCCTCTCTTGGGCCGATCTAAAGGAAAAGATGATTGTTGAATATTTTCCGCGCGAAGAAACCCGAAAGCTTGAGGAAGAACTAAGAGCTTTGAAAGCGGTCGGAAACGATCTTAAAGCTTATAATCAACGCTTCGCCGAACTATCCTTGATGTGTCCTAATCTTGTTAACCCCGAATCTCAAAGGATTGAGCTCTACATGCTCGGTCTCCCAAAAAGCATCAAACAAGGGGTGATGTCATCCAAACCCATTACTCATCAAGCCGCTATGAACATGGCTCGCCAACTAATTGAAACGGTTGACGAAATCGTAGTTCCGGCACCTAAGGCCGAGGATAAATCGGGCGGCAACAAAAGAAAGTGGGAACCCTCCCAATCAAGCAACAACAACTTTGCTAAAAAGCCTTTCAACAACGACGGCAAGAGGGGTTATGCCGGGAACCTACCTCTTTGCAACAAATGCAACAAACATCACTTTGGCGAATGTGGTAAGTTAATTTGCCACCGGTGCCAAGGAGTTGGTCATAAGGCCAACGATTGTAAAAGTGCCACTCCCGTCGCTCGAAAGTGGCCCAATGCACCAAAGACGGGCACTTGTTACGAATGTGGCCAAACGGGTCATTATAGAAATGCATGCCCAAAGAAGAAAGATAACCCCAATACGCGCGGCCGAGCTTTCAACATCAACACCGAGGAAGCCCGGGATGACACTGAACTAGTCACGGGTACGTTTCTTCTCAACAATTCTTATGTCTCTTGCTTATTCGATTCAGGTGCCGATAAATGCTTTGCATCCAAGACTTTGACTCATTCTTTTAGCACTCCACCTCTTCCATTAGATACCACTTATACCATTGAAGTGGCTAACGGGAAACTATTAAGTGCCGACACATATTACCGGGGGTGTACGATAAACATTTTGGGTAAGGAATTTGAAATTGACTTGATACCCATGGAACTAGGAAGCTTTGATGTAATAATCGGTATGAATTGGTTAGTCAAAACGAAATCTCACATTCTTTGTGATCTTAACGCAATCCGAATTCCTATCGAGAATGGTGAACCTTTGATCGTCTATGGCGATAAGAGTTGCACCGGACTCAACCTCGTTTCGTGTGTTAAAGTTAGAAAACTACTCCGTAAGGGTTGTTTTGCGATCCTTGCTCACGTTAAGAAAGTCGAGTCCGATGAGAAGCACATCGATGATGTGCCAATTGTTAGTGACTATTCCGATGTATTTCCCGACGAATTGCCGGGTCTTCCGCCTCATCGACCGGTTGAATTCCAAATCGATCTTATTCCGGGAGCCGCACCCGTAGCGCGTGCACCATATAGACTCGCTCCATCTGAAATGCAAGAATTGCAAAGTCAAATCCAAGAACTACTTGATCGTGGTTTTATCCAACCTAGCCATTCACCTTGGGGCGCTCCGATTTTGTTTGTTAAAAAGAAAGACGGATCCCTACGAATGTGCATTGATTATCGTGAACTAAATAAATTGACGGTTAAGAACCGATATCCTCTTCCTCGCATCGATGACCTCTTTGATCAACTACAAGGGTCTTGTGTATATTCGAAAATCGATCTCCGCTCGGGTTATCATCAATTGAGGGTTAAGGGGGAAGATGTCTCCAAAACCGCTTTCCGAACTCGTTATGGTAGTTATGAATTCCTTGTCATGCCATTTGGTCTCACTAACGCACCGGCGGTGTTCATGGATCTTATGAACCGCGTGTGCAAACCGTATCTCGATAAATTCGTTATTGTGTTCATCGATGACATATTGATCTATTCTAAAAATGAAGAAGAGCACGAACAACATCTCCGACTTGTGCTTGAACTTTTAAGACAAGAACAACTCTATGCCAAATTCTCCAAGTGTGAATTTTGGTTAAAGGAAGTTCAATTTCTTGGTCATGTTGTAAGTGACCAAGGTATTAAAGTCGATCCAACGAAAATCGAAGCCATTAGCAAATGGGAGACTCCTACTACTCCTACTCACATTCGTCAATTTTTGGGTCTCGCCGGGTACTATCGTAGATTCATCGAAAACTTCTCTTTGGTTGCACGTCCTCTAACCGCATTGACTCACAAGGGAAAGAAATTCATCTGGGCGACCGAACATGAATCCGCATTCCAAATCTTGAAAACGAAGCTAACCACCGCTCCTATCTTGTCACTTCCCGAAGGCAATGATGACTTTGTTGTATATTGTGATGCCTCGAAACATGGTTTTGGGTGTGTATTGATGCAACGAACGAAAGTCATTGCTTATGCTTCTCGACAACTCAAAATTCATGAACGAAACTATACGACACATGATCTCGAACTCGGAGCCGTTGTCTTTGCACTTAAAATGTGGAGACACTATCTTTATGGAACCAAGAGTACTATCTTTACCGACCACAAAAGTCTCCAACACATTTTCGATCAAAAGCAACTAAACATGAGACAACGAAGGTGGATTGAAACCTTAAACGATTACGATTGCGAGCTTCGTTACCATCCTGGGAAGGCAAATGTAGTAGCCGATGCCTTAAGTCGAAAAGAAAGAGTGGTGCCTCTTCGTGTCCGAGCCTTAAACATCACCATCCACACAAACCTTAATAGCCAAATTCGGGTAGCCCAAGATGAGGCTCTCATGGATGAAAACATCTCTCTCGAACACTTGAACGTCCTCACCTCTCGATTCGAAGTTAAAGAAACCGGACTCCGATATTTCGCCGGAAGGATTTGGGTGCCTAGTTATGGGGACCTACGAAGCCTTATTTTAGATGAAGCCCATAAGTCACGATACTCGATTCACCCCGGTGCCAATAAGATGTACCACGACCTTAAACAACTATATTGGTGGCCGAACATCAAAAGGGACGTAGCTACTTATGTTTCCAAGTGTTTGACATGTTCCAAAGTCAAAGCCGAACACCAAAGACCGTCCGGACTACTTCAACAACCCGAGATCCCACAATGGAAGTGGGAAAGGATAACGATGGATTTTATCACCAAGCTACCAAAAACGACGGGCGGTTATGATACCATTTGGGTTATTGTTGACCGTCTCACCAAATCCGCACACTTCCTTGCCATGAAAGAAACGGACAAAATGGAGAAACTTGCACAACTTTACATTAAGGAGATCGTAGCCCGAAACGGTGTACCTTTATCGATTATCTCCGACCGAGATGGCCGTTTCGTTTCTAGATTTTGGCGTACATTGCAAGAAGCGTTGGGAACGCGTTTAGACATGAGCACCGCATATCATCCTCAAACCGATGGACAAAGCGAACGTACAATTCAAACCTTAGAGGACATGTTACGAGCTTGCGTGGTTGATTTCGGAAAAGCTTGGGACAAGCACTTACCTCTCGCCGAGTTCTCTTACAACAATAGTTATCACGCGAGTATTAAAGCCGCACCTTTTGAAGCGCTATATGGCCGCAAATGTCGTTCACCTCTTTGTTGGGCCGAGGTAGGCGACGTGCAAATCACCGGACCCGAACTCATTCACGAAACCACCGAGAAAATCGTTCAAATCCGAGATAGGCTTAGGACGGCCCGAAGTCGTCAAAAGAGCTATACCGACAAACGACGCAACGATCTTGAATTTCAAGTCGGTGACCGAGTAATGTTAAAAGTCGCACCTTGGAAGGGTGTAATCCGTTTTGGGAAACGCGGGAAGCTAAATCCGCGGTATATTGGTCCTTTCGAAATCTTGGAGCGTATTGGAACCGTTGCTTATCGTTTAGATCTTCCGCCTCAATTGAACTCCGTTCATCCTACTTTCCATGTATCTAACTTGAAAAAGTGTCTTGCCGAACCCGATATCGTCATCCCTCTCGAAGAACTTACTATTGATGACAAACTTCATTTTGTGGAGGAACCGGTTGAAATTGTGGACACCTCCGTCAAGGCATTGAAACAAAGCCGAATCCCGATTGTCAAGGTTCGTTGGAATGCCAAAAGAGGACCCGAGTTTACTTGGGAAAGACAAGATCAAATGCAAAGGAAGTATCCTCATCTATTTGTGAATTCAGAAACGCAAGATCTCGAGGAAGAAACAACGACTACTACGCCTACTTAAATTTCGGGACGAAATTTCTTTTAAGGAGTAGGTAATGTAACATCCCACCTTTTTCCGTTTTCTTTTCCGTTATACTAATTTAAACTCCGTTATATGTTTACAACATCTCCCGTTAATACGCGTTTTAAAATATTCCGTTTAGGTATTTTCCGCACCCGACTACAAACTCGAGGGACTAAAATTGACACGGGGCAAACTAGTTGACTAGGTCACCTAGTCTACCCCAATTACCACCATTCAACCATCTCTCACTCTCTCTCTCTTTCTCTCTAGCAAGAACACACCCAATTTCCAAATTCATTCATTCATCATCTAAATCCGGATTAAGGAGCTAGCAACCAAACAAATTACATATTTGAACTCCTCGTGATCTCCTCTTCGATTCCATACCAACTTCATCTCATTTGGGTAGCTTTCTAAAATCACTAGATTTTGTGTTCTTGATGTTTTTAACTTATAAAAGTGTTAATTAGTGTCTATGGCTCAAGTCTAACATGAATATATGATTTATATGCTCGATCTCGTTGTTTTAGTGTAACTAGCATGAACTTGAATTTTGGTGTGTTGTTCTTGAATTTTGGATGATCATATGTTGTTAGATGTTAAAAGTTGGTGTTTTAATTGTGTTACTAGCATCACTAGCTTCAATTTGATGTGTAGGTTGCCTTAGAAAACTTCATGAACTTGATTATTGATTTTGGTGAATTTGAGTTAGGGTTTGATGAACTTGAAATGGACTTTTGATGCATTGAATGCCATGGATTATTATTGGTAAGTGTTTAGTTGGATTGTATGCTTGATTACCTTCGAAACGGCATATCATTCATGTAAATTGGTTGCCCGAATCATTGAATTGCATTTATGAACTTGTATGCGGTTAATGTTAAGCATTAGATGCGGTTTTGGTTGTTGTAATAGGTAGATTGATTGATGAAATGTGTTTAGTTGTTTTCCTCGTCAAATTACCTTCCCAACGGTATAAGATACTTGTCTTGATTGTTTGCGGATCATAAATGGTGATTGTTTGAAGTTAGGTTCGTGCATAAAACTTAAAAACTGCCAGAATTCTCTGCACAGGTAATGGCGCGGCGCGCCATATACCCGCGCGGCGCGCCATTTGGGTCTGTCCAACTTGGTCAATTTTCAAATAATGTTTGCTATGCTACGCACCTCCGATTCACATGTAACTTGTCCTAACATGCTCATACATGATTAAAAACCTCAGAAAAATAGTTCGGGACACGACCCGAACGTGTTGACTTTTTCGTTGACTTTGACCGACCAAAGTTTGACTTTTTGTCAAACTTAACCAAATGAGTATGCAACCTTCCTAACTTGTTTATATACTTGTACCTTGCATGAAACTTGACAATTTGATTTCACATGCTACATAATCGAGTCGTATTGAGCCATAGGACTAATTGAACATCTTTGACCCTTCGTGACTATCGTTATTAATACAACCTATTTGTTTAGGTCAAGACTAGCATTGTTCTTTGCACACGTTACTTGTCGAAGTACTTTTTGGTTCGTGCATACAAGGTGAGATCATAGTCCCACTTTTACTCTTTTTGAACTTATATTTGGGATGAGAAAACATAAACGATTCTTTTGAACTAAGCGAACACAAGAACGGGAAAACAAACATTCTACATACGAGTTTAGAACAAAAATCCTCAATTCGATTATCATTAGTTACACTTGCCGGGTGTAAGCGAGAACTTATGTTATATGGCCATATGGGTTGACAACCCTCATCTTTGACGGTTCGCTACCGTCTACGGATGAAATATATTTTCGAGAATCAGTGTTTGTTCTAGCACTATGGATGGGGTATACAATGGATGGAATGTTAAGCTTTGATAATTGGGTGCTCGTGAAACAAACTTTTGGAATGTATTACTATTATTTCATTGATGCAAATCTTGTGGTTCACTTGTACTTACTTACTTAAACCTATGATTTCACCAACGTTTTCGTTGACAGATTTCTATGTTTTTCTCAGGTCCTTGAACGATACATGATACATGCTTCCGCTCATTATTTTGATACTTGCATTGGATGTCGAGTATATATGCATACATGGAGCGTCTTTTAGATACTTTTAAATTGTGTCGCATAAGTTTCATTTGTACTTAAAACTTTGTATCGTAACTTGTGGTGGAACTATTCTTGTAAACTTGAACAACCTTTACATTTGAAATGAATGCGACATATCTTTTGGTCAAACGTTGTTTTAAAGACTTATGACCACGTAACGGGACCTAAGTAGACGACGCCGTCAATGATGATTTGGTCGGGTCGCTACAAATCTGTCAACGAAAACGTTGGTGAAATCATAGGTTTAGTAAGTATTAAACGTTGTTTTTGAACCACAAGATTTTGTATTTCCATAACGTAGATTATCCAAATCATTTGCATTCCAAAAGTGTTGTTATACGCGAGCACTCAATTATCAAAACTTAACCAACGTTACCCCATCACACAGTGCTAGAACCCACACTAAAACACAAAAATATATTTCATCCGCATAACGGTAGCGAACCGTCCGAATGAGGGTTTGTTAAACCCGTATGGCCACACAATATAAGTTCTCGCTTACACCCTGCAAGTGTAACTAATGATAATCGAATTGAGGCATTTTTGTTCTAACTCGCACGTGGAATGTTTGTTTTCACACTTGTGTTCAAAACATAAAAGTAAGTAGTACAAGATGTAACAAAGTATATGTTTTCTCAGCCCACGATTTAAAAGTATAAAAGTTGTTGAAAAGGTGGGACTATGATCTCACCTTGAGCGCGAGTGTTAATAAAGTACTTCAACAAGTAAACGCGTGCAAAGACAAAGCTAGTCTTGACCTAAACATATAGGTTATATCAATATCGGTAAGCACAAACGGTCAAAGATGTTCAATTAGTCCTATGGCTCGTTACGACTCGATTATATTAACATGTGAATCAACTAGTCAAGTTTCATGCAAGTTACAAGTAATTAATCATGTTAGAAAGGTTGCATAAGTATTTGGTTAAGTTTGACAAAAAGTCAAACTTGGTCGGGTCAAAGTCAACGGAAAAGTCAACGGGGTCGGGTTGGGTATCCGACAATTTTTCTAAGTTATATAATCATATATGAGCATGTTGGCCAAGTTTCATGTTAATCGGAGGTCCGTAGCATAGCAAACATTTTACGTCAAAATATCAAAGCAAACAGCCCATTTTAGTGTATCAGGACGGTGTCCCAAAAATCAGGACGGTGTCCTGATATGAAGAGTGGGACGGCGTCCCAATTGTCAGGAAGGCGTCCCAATATGAAGGGTGGGATGGCGTCTAGGAGGATGGGACGGCGTCCCAAAAGGCTTACAGGTCCTGTTTGCAGAAAACACAAGGCACGAGCCAAACTTCAATCAATCCTAGTTTATGATCCGCAAACAATCAAGACATGTATTTTATATCACCGGAAAGCTCTTTCGACAAGGAACACAACTAGATACATTTCCTAAATCAAATTTATCATTTTAGACAACAAAAATCTCGTCGAAAGTTCGTTAAACGTTCCAAAACAAGGTTTCAAGTTCATCAATTGCAATTCAAGTTTCGGGAATCCAATTTATACATATGATATGCCGTTTTGAAGGTAATGAAACATGTAATACAACTAAACACTTACTAACAACATTTCATGGCATTCAAATCATCAAAAGTTCATTTAAAGTCTATCAAACTCTAACGAAAATTCACAAAAATCAATAGTCATGAGTTTGATGTTTCCTTAATCAACCTATACATCAAAACGAAGCTAAAGATACTAGTAACACTTTTAAAACATGTACTTTAACAATCTAACAACATTTGATCATCCAAAATCAAGGATTTAGCAAGCAATTTTCATAATGAACTAGTTACTCCCAAAAACAACAAATCGAGCACACAAATTACATACACGACATCACAATGAGCCATAGACACCAATTAACATAATTTTAAGTCAAGAACACGAATTTAAAGAAATCTAGTGTTTAAGAAATGTTACCCAAAATCGAAGTGGTTAGCATCAAATCGAAGAGGATGATGAGAGGATCAAGAATATGTAGTTTGTTTGGATTGAAGCTCGCTTGAACGGATTTGGATGATGATTTAAGGTTTGAATGTTGGGAGAGTTTGAAAGTATCAAAAAGGAAGAAGGAGGTGAAATGAATGGATGGAGGAGAAGGGTTGACTAGTTGACCTAGTCACTAGTTTGACCCTTTGGCGACTTTAGTCCTTCGAGTTCAAATCGGGTGCGGGATATAACCAAACGATTTATTTTAAGTTACACGGGAGTACGGGAGATATTGAGATCCGATAACGAGAATATTTAAAATGTTACATAACAAAGGATACGAATCTAGATACGAAGGGTATTATTTAAAAAGAAAAAGACAGACGTTAAAATAATTTAACGGAAAAATGCGGGATGTTACATTATCCACACCTCAAAAGAAATTTCGTCCCGAAATTTAGTTGGAAGTAGTAGTCGATATCTCTTACTCGAGACTTTACGTTGTCAATGTTATGAATAAGTGAAGGCACGTCCTTGAGTGTTCTCATGAATTTGGATAGTTAGGGTATTTCGTTGTATTAAGGTTCGGTTTTTTTTTTACGATCCCTGGTTTCAACTGGTTTTCCTATGAAGAGAAGTTTGTCATCGATAGTTGATGTATCTAGCAGGATTGCACGTTCCTGTTCCGCAGGACACGTTTCTAAGTTTGTTACATGGTACACAGGGTAAGCGGAAACTTAATTGAGTCAGAAGTTCCAAACGGTAGGAAGCGGTTCCAATACGCCCCAAGGTTTCAAAAGGGTTAACGTGTCGCGAGTTTAACTTTCCCTGATTCCCGAAACGGATTACACCTTTCCAAGGTGCGGGTTCTCAATATTACACTGTTACAGGGATTTTGTGAGGTTTTCATCTAAGTTTGGTATAACTCTTTTGGTGACTATGGGTTGTCTCGAGCCCTTCTCGGACTTGAATGATCTCAATTGTTGTTTCTTGATTGAGTTCAGATTCTGTGTTTTGTTTGCCACATGCGTTGGTTAAATGAACAGGGGTACGACATTAGCGGTCATATAGGGTTTCAGAAAGTGCGGGTGAACACACGAGTGGTAACTACTGTTGTACGAGTGATCTACTAAAGGTGACAATACGAGTTTGTGACATGTCTTTCCAAGACGTAAATCGTTCGTTTGCTCGGTTCATCAGTTTGTGGGTGGTACGTGGTACTCATGTCTAAGCGGGTCTCCAGGGTTTCTTGTAAAACTAGAAGTGAAACGAGTATTTCGATACGGGATAATTGACAAGGATACACCGTGTTGGAATAGAATCTCTTAAGATATGTTTGAACAAGTTAGTTAGGGTTCAAAAAAAAAAAAATGTTCGTTAGGACTATTCACCCTCGTGGCGAATACTAATGTAATGTGAGGAGTTTCTCTATCCATGGAGAAATGTTACAAGGAGTTTCCTTAAACGGAAATGCGAGCAATAAAGATAGGAGTGAAATGAGGACTGAGAATAGGATGAGCTTACATCTCGAGGTTGCCATAACGCGCCTCTAGTTGTCGAAAATTGAAGTCTGGAAGAGAAACAAGATAGTACACGTAATTGTATAGTTCGGGGTTGAATAATAGTTGGCCGATTATCAGAAACACAAGGACGTTAAGTCAAAGAAGAGTGAAGTATCGTTGGATTGTGTGTTATCTTAAATCCCAGTAATATCAGACAGTAACGGTGAAATAACAGAGGTATGTGTGTGGTACGTGATGACGAGAAAGTTGATCGGATCTACAGTTTAGTATTCGAATTCTTCGTGCAAAATAACGAATTTTAGTTACGTTAATTTTGAGTCGAGAGAGTATGCCTTTCGGCGTTCATGTAGAAATATTTCCATGTTTGAGTTCCATCTGTTGCTATACGATTTTAACTAGAAATGTTGGTGTGAAGAATCACGCTCAAGGTTCGAACACGGAGAGGTTTAAAGTTTTCCCTTAGTGAGTTAACGAGTTTAAAAGTCGGGTAACACGAGAAAAGTCAGAAATGAATCTTCGGTGATAACAGGCGAGATCTAAGATTTTACGAATACAAGTCTGAGTTGAGAGAGTTTCATGATTACGTGTGGCTTGATTTCGAGATTGATTGTAATGCCTTGACCATTAACATCATGGTCTAGAAAATTTGACTTCGTTTAACAGAAATTCTCACTCGGAGAATTTGGTATAGAGTTGCTCTTTTCTCAAAGTTCGAGCGTAAGATGATGATGTTGTTCGTTTCCCTTCTTTACTTGAATAAGTTAAGATGTCATCTATAAATATGATAACAGATTTGTCTAGATAAGTTGCATACGTGGTTTAGGAGGTTCATGAATACGGACGGAGTCCTAAATAAATCAAACGGTACTAAGAGGGATTTACAACTAACGTTGCGAGCTCGGAAAATGGCTTAGGAGACATCGTCTCCCTTAACCCCCAATTGATGATAACCAGAACGGAGGTCGATTTGGAATACACGGGATCCACGCAAATAATCATGAGGTAATGGATACGAGGAAGAGAGTATTGGTTTCCAACCGAAAGTTACTTAGTTCACAATAATCTATACATAAATGTAGGGCAACAATTTCTCCTTAATGAATAGGTTTTGAGTTCCTTAGTTCTATAGGTGTCGAGTCCAATTTCTTAACGCATATCCTCCGATAAAATTTATAGGCACACAATATTTTCCGTCGGTCACTTAAATCGTCTAAGTAGTATCTGGGGGAAAGAGGTGGAATATAAAGAGCACGAGTCAAATCCTTGGTTATAAAACGTCTAACGGTACTCGAATCGAATAAGTATGAAATATACGGTTTGTTGTGAAGAAACGTACCCGTGACTAGTCCATCATCGTCTCGGGCATCCTAGGTGTCGATGTTGTAAGTTCAACGGCGCGCGTTGGTTTTTGCTTTATTCTTTGGGCATTCATTCCTAAAATGACCCGATTGGCCACATTTGTAGCAAATAATCGGCTTTGGTGTGTCGGGCCCCTTTTGAGTGACGGGGGCGGTACTTCCACAATACTTGGCAATATGACCACTACCTTGGCACCGATGGCAAATTAGCTTGCCACATTCACCAAAATGATGCTTGTGGCATTTGTTGCAAAAAGGTCGTGTCCCGGCATAACTTTTCTTGCCGACGGGGGTGAGAGGTTCCTTGGAAAAGTTGTTGTTGTAGTTACTCGATTGGGGGGCTTCCCATTTTCTTTTGTTGTCACCCGACTCATCCTCGGCTTTAGGTGCCGGCACTTCAATCTCGTCTACCGTTTCGATCAATTGACGGGCCATATTCAGGGCCTCTTGGTGATTACTGGGTTTGGACGACATTACTCCTTGTTTGATGCTCTTGGGAAGACCATCCATGTAAAGTTCAACCCTTAGAGGTTCGGGGGTCACGAGGTTTGGGCACATCAAGGATAGCTCAGAAAATCGTTGATTATATGCCTTTAGGTCATTCCCGACCGCTTTTAAAGTTCTTAGTTCGTGTTCGAGCTTACGGGTCTCTTCGCGCGGGAAGTATTCGGTGATCATCTTTTTCTTTAAGTCGGCCCATGAGAGAGTGTGAGCTTCATCGATACCCACCGACAGCACATACGTATTCCACCATGTGAGGGCGATACCGGCAAAAGTGTGGGTGGAATATTTGACTTTGTCTTGGTCCCGACAACCGCTTATGCTAAAAACGGCTTCTGTTTGCTCAAACCATCGGGTGAGCACAACCGGTCCTCCGGTCCCATCGAAGGTGTGAGGTTTGCACCCCATGAAAGTTTTGTAGGAGCAACCCTCGTTTGAATTACCGGCTCCATGGTTGTTGTGGTTGTGGTTGTTATTGATGTCGGAGGAGATACTAGCCATAGCCGCACCTATGGCGGTGGCTATCATGCGTTGAAAAGCTTGTTCGGAAGTTTCATTACGTGGCCCGCGACGGGGAGGCATTGTTCCTTCAAGACACAAGAATATCGTTGATTAGTATTCTCAATAATACTAATCATGATAGGGAATGATGATGTAGAGAAAATTTTCCTTGACTCGCCTTAAATTCTTTATGTCATAATGTCGGAATGTCCATATGAATCACCGTAATATAATCCCGGAAATTATATTACCCTGATTCTCATGTGCATTTAACATTACCTCATAAAGTCAAGGTGGCGCGTCAACAAAATTTATCAACGTAAGATCAAGATCGAATACGAGTTAGATATGATAGAAGAGTTCGAGTATAGATGCACAAATAGTCAAGTAATTCCTACTTCAGTCTATATGCCGGTTGTAGTCTAGATTCACCTATGTACCCTATGACTCGGGGTGGACACAAATGAACTCTAAATCCCTACAACCAAGGCTCTGATACCACTTGTAGCGACCCCGACAAATCGTCAAGTGACGGCGTCGACTACGTAGGTCCCATTACCTGGTCATAAGTCTTTAAAACAGACGTTTGACCCAAAATATGTCGCATCCATTCAAGTGTAAAGATTGTTTCAAAGTTTACAAAGATAATTGACCACAAGTTAAGTTACAACGTTATAAGTACAAATGAAAACTATGCGACACAGTTTAAATAAGTTCAAAAGATGCTCCAAAATGCATGTATACTCGACATCCAAGCAAGTATCAAAAGAGTGCGGAAGCATGTATCACTAAGCATTCAAAACCTGAGAAAACATAGAAGAATCTGTCAACGAAAACGTTGGTGAAATCATAGGTTTAGTAAGTATTAAACGTTGTTTTTGAACCACAAGATTTTGTATTTCCATAACGTAGATTATCCAAATCATTTGCATTCCAAAAGTGTTGTTATACGCGAGCACTCAATTATCAAAACTTAACCAACGTTACCCCATCACACAGTGCTAGAACCCACACTAAAACACAAAAATATATTTCATCCGCATAACGGTAGCGAACCGTCCGAATGAGGGTTTGTTAAACCCGTATGGCCACACAATATAAGTTCTCGCTTACACCCTGCAAGTGTAACTAATGATAATCGAATTGAGGCATTTTTGTTCTAACTCGCACGTGGAATGTTTGTTTTCACACTTGTGTTCAAAACATAAAAGTAAGTAGTACAAGATGTAACAAAGTATATGTTTTCTCAGCCCACGATTTAAAAGTATAAAAGTTGTTGAAAAGGTGGGACTATGATCTCACCTTGAGCGCGAGAGTTAATAAAGTACTTCAACAAGTAAACGCGTGCAAAGACAAAGCTAGTCTTGACCTAAACATATAGGTTATATCAATATCGGTAAGCACAAACGGTCAAAGATGTTCAATTAGTCCTATGGCTCGTTACGACTCGATTATATTAACATGTGAATCAACTAGTCAAGTTTCATGCAAGTTACAAGTAATTAATCATGTTAGAAAGGTTGCATAAGTATTTGGTTAAGTTTGACAAAAAGTCAAACTTGGTCGGGTCAAAGTCAACGGAAAAGTCAACGGGGTCGGGTTGGGTATCCTACAATTTTTCTAAGTTATATAATCATATATGAGCATGTTGGCCAAGTTTCATGTTAATCGGAGGTCCGTAGCATAGCAAACATTTTACGTCAAAATATCAAAGCAAACAGCCCATTTTAGTGTATCAGGACGGTGTCCCAAAAATCAGGACGGTGTCCTGATATGAAGAGTGGGACGGCGTCCCAATTGTCAGGATGGCGTCCCAATATGAAGGGTGGGACGGCGTCTAGGAGGTTGGGACGGCGTCCCAAAAGGCTTACAGGTCCTGTTTGCAGAAAACACAAGGCACGAGCCAAACTTCAATCAATCCTAGTTTATGATCCGCAAACAATCAAGACATGTATTTTATATCACCGGAAAGCTCTTTCGACAAGGAACACAACTAGATACATTTCCTAAATCAAATTTATCATTTTAGACAACAAAAATCTCGTCGAAAGTTCGTTAAACGTTCCAAAACAAGGTTTCAAGTTCATCAATTGCAATTCAAGTTTCGGGAATCCAATTTATACATATGATATGCCGTTTTGAAGGTAATGAAACATGTAATACAACTAAACACTTACTAACAACATTTCATGGCATTCAAATCATCAAAAGTTCATTTAAAGTCTATCAAACTCTAACGAAAATTCACAAAAATCAATAGTCATGAGTTTGATGTTTCCTTAATCAACCTATACATCAAAACGAAGCTAAAGATACTAGTAACACTTTTAAAACATGTACTTTAACAATCTAACAACATTTGATCATCCAAAATCAAGGATTTAGCAAGCAATTTTCATAATGAACTAGTTACTCCCAAAAACAACAAATCGAGCACACAAATTACATACACGACATCACAATGAGCCATAGACACCAATTAACATACTTTTAAGTCAAGAACACGAATTTAAAGAAATCTAGCGTTTAAGAAATGTTACCCAAAATCGAAGTGGTTAGCATCAAATCGAAGAGGATGATGAGAGGATCAAGAATATGTAGTTTGTTTGGATTGAAGCTCGCTTGAACGGATTTGGATGATGATTTAAGGTTTGAATGTTGGGAGAGTTTGAAAGTATCAAAAAGGAAGAAGGAGGTGAAATGAATGGATGGAGGAGAAGGGTTGACTAGTTGACCTAGTCACTAGTTTGACCCTTTGGCGACTTTAGTCCTTCGAGTTCAAATCGGGTGCGGGATATAACCAAACGATTTATTTTAAGTTACACGGGAGTACGGGAGATATTGAGATCCGATAACGAGAATATTTAAAATGTTACATAACAAAGGATACGAATCTAGATACGAAGGGTATTATTTAAAAAGAAAAAGACGGGCGTTAAAATAATTTAACGGAAAAATGCGGGATGTTACAAAGTACTTGCAATAAAAACTATATCCACACTCCATAACAAAAAATTATATTGAGAATATAAACAATAATCATAACTGTTTTAGATAGAATACACCTAAGACCTTATTTAGTGGTGACGGGTGTGATAGGGTGTGATAGGTGTTTTTGTGGGGTAGAGTGGTGATTTGGCAAAGGTGATGGCGTGATAGTGTGATGGAGTTTGTAGCGGTATGGCGTGATGGTTGTGTGATGAGGTAATTGGTCCACATTTTTATTTTCTTTTTCATTTTTTTGTTAAGTTATTGTTTTATTTTACTTTTTCATTAATTAACTAATTAAAAATATATTGAAAAATAATAGTTAGGGATTATTTTAGCTCATATTATTAAAAATTAAAGTTTTAGGATTAAAGTTATATTTTTAGTATTTTGTTTTATCTATTTTGTAAATACTCATAAACGCTAGGGACTTTACTTGTAAATGTATTTATTTCATCATCTTCTCCATTTATTCTTCATCAAACCAGGAGCAGAGCACATTTCCATCTTCTTCATTTCCCTTTAATCCATTTAAAATTGAATTAACATACAAAATCTGAAGCTCCCATCTAACAAGTGAACCAGGTGGCTGTTTGTTATTGGACATGAATTCACTCACGCCATTTTTTCCCCCCGTGAAGCAAGCATCACGCCACCCAGATTTTAGCACCATCACGCTGCACTGTGGCGGCATGGTGGCGTGATGGTGGCAAAAACCGTGCGATCACGCTGCGTTAATCAGGGTCTAAGAGACAAATCGGTAATAGATCTGTAGAATATAATCTGCAAATTTAGTTACTTTTGCACCATAACTTGTTAAATAGTTACAATTAGTTATGAAAGAGATATGTAGTAAAACCCGGAAATGTTTTTGAAATAGTTCATTGTGTGTTAAAATTTGAATACATATAGATTTTTGCACTCATGATTTAACCTTATGATGTAAAGTCATATTAATAAATAATTGAATAACTTACAAAGATAAATAACAATAAAGCAACAAAATGAATAATCATAATCATAAAATATAATAATTGAATCATAAAGTGTAATAATTGATTGCAATAATACTCTCACGATAGATACAATTTTAAAAACGATGACAAAATTTTACTTATGGTCTCTGAAATTTGTATCAAACATTTTAGGTGACCTTAAACTATTTTTGGGACTTCATTGACCTTTATCTATCATGATATTTCACGGATGACATTAGTGCTAGCGAAAGTTAACTTTTGACCGTTAAGTTTAATCGCGTGCACAACACGTGAGGGTATTTTAATCGACATACATTAATACATCTGTCAAATTAAGAGCATAACATGTAACCCTACCTTATTAATTCAACTTGTTCACAATTTAAACATCATTTCCAAATTGTAAATCCTAATTTGCACTGATGACTTGCTTGCTCCAATTCGAATTCGAGATGACTGTATTGTTGGTGTGGTTGCAGCGCCGTCTTTCGTACATCATGGACAACTCGAATTCCAGGCCGCCGTTTTTATGCTTATCCAATTAAGGTATTGTAATCTATTTTTTTTTTTTTACTTTTTATTTTTATTTTTTTTATTTTTATTTTTTTTTTTTTTGCGTTTTTGTGCAATTATACTATTTTGTGCAATTTTACTATTTTGACCTTTTATATGCATTGTTTGGTTGTGAAAGACCGACTTGCAGGTTTGTTGGCTGGTTTGATACACTAATATTGCAGCTTTTGTGAAATTTGATAACAGATAGTACTATGAAACATGCACAATATAAACGATATTATTCGAAATTTGCTAACATATACTGTATGAAATGTGATAACATATACCACGAAATTTCAGTGTAAACATTGATGGATATTCATCTACACAAGCTAAACGAAAAAAAATCAATATTATAGTGGATTCAATCAAAACATACGATAACAATTGAAATACATATTTACAGTTAAAACATCAATGCGCAATAATAAGTATAGCGCATAATTCCATCAATTTATCAATGACATACTCTGATCGAATCCCATAAAATATTTCTATCAGCATAATTATGATTAAAGTTTTCAGGCTTATTCGTTTATAATGTTTTTTATAAGAAGATGATCATACGACTAATGAGTTTTTCATTGAATGAGTTTTCATGTTTAAAAGGAAAAGGCGGTTATTTAAGGAAGCATAAAAAAGTAGACTGACCAAAACACCCCTCACGTGCAGTTCACGTGAGGTCACTTAACGGTCCAAATTTAACGATTGTTAAATCCAGGGTTATCCAAGGAATAGTTTAAAAGATTAGGGTCAATGAAGTCAAAAAGTTAGCTTTAGATCACTGTAACACCCCATTTTTCAGTTACGTGTTATTTCGAACGACATTCGAAATACGAGGCGTGTAAGCGTATATTTGGATCTCAAATAAAGTTTGAGTTGATATTATAAAACCTTACCATTAGATAGTAAATCTCATTACGTTTCCAACAATATTTGATTCATCGAAAACGGAGTTACGGTTTGAAAGTTACGACCAAAACAAGTTTCAGTTTCAGACTCAGTTTATTGGGACGCCGTCCAACAATTATGGACGCCGTCCAACAAGCCTGGCGGGCCAGCAGCTGTATTTTACTCAAATTAAAAGGGATACTTTGGTATTTTCACTTGGGGTCGGTTTGGGATCATCAAAACTGATCTAGAACTCCATTGGAGCTCATTCTCACCCACACAAAACACTCCCATCTTATTTTAGATAGAGAGGGTGAAATTTTAGAGTGAGAAAGCTTGGTTTGGAGAAGAAGATGAGCGAATCGGGTCAAGTCACGTGAGTTAAAGTTGTTCACCTCGCTCATGGCTACGTTTTGGTAGTGTTGGTAAGCTCTAACCCCGAATTTAATTGTTATGATTCTTGTTCATGTAGGGTTTGAGCTTGTTAGGGTTATAAATCCCATTTCTCAAGAATTTTGGGGTTTTGCTTTATGTATTGTGGAAGTAAACCCGATTATCATGGGTTTAGGGTTTGAGGACGATTTTGGTCATGGTTTGGGTGTTAATCACTAGATTGTATATGTATTGGTGACTTAGATGTTCATAAGAACATGTTAGTTGGTTAAAATGGGTGTTAACCTTGATTTGGAGTCAAACTAAGATATGAGGTCAAGATTTGATGAACCAAGTATATAAATGTTTGATTTAGGTATTAATTGGTGTTTTGAAATTATAATCACTAGTCGTTAATGATTTTGGGCGTTTTCGGGACTATGTCAAAATGGGTGAAATGAGATGGGTCAAATTTGGTAATGACTTTAATTTTGGATTACTTGGTTGATAAGCAATTTTGTTAAGACCTATATTGATTTAAATGGTGTCAAGTATAATTTTGGTTAAATTGTACTTGTTGGATGGGTCGAAATTACCACCCGTAGTGGTAATTGGTGAAGTCCACTTTAGGTGTCTAAATGGACGATTTGTGGTAGTAGGTATAAACCCTTGGTTAAGGGTGTTGGCGTCGAATTCTCTTGTAGAGAATGTATGTTGATTGTGTGTATACCTATATGCGTATTATAGGTAAAAGCTTGCTCGGTTTCGTTTGGAGACGATTTACATATATGACTTGTGCGGGCATCCCAAGGTGGGTGGAATAATTATACGTGTGTGTATATAATGTATTTACTTGTGTAGGGTACGATGTGGGTTTAAAGTTCGCGTGTTCGATACCGCATCGTATTAGCATGTGGTATGGATTAAAGTTCGCGTGTCCAATACCATACCATGTGTGTGTGTGGGCGTGATGTATGGGTTAAAGTTCGCGTGTTCGATACCATATAATCATGTGCGTGGGCTTGGAGTGCGGGTTTAAGGTTCGCGTGTTCGATACCACATTTCACGTGACGGGTGGGTTAAAGTTCGCGTGTACGATACCACTCAGGGGTTAGTGTTACTTTTCGTTGTACACTAACGGTTGTTGGGAACACCGATGGGAAATTCGAAGTACCATTCCCCCATACTATTGGTTAACCATGGTTATGTGTTGTAGTGTAGCATATTATATCGTTCGAGTTATATATGCTATTGTTTGTGCTAGCTTGTGGTCTTGGAGATTTAGCGTTATACTTTGCGATGGTATGCCATGTAAATTGCTAGCGTGTATGAGGTATTTGTGTAAGTGTTTGCAAGTAGGTATATTATATATGTATATGTATAATTGTTGCATTCACTAAGCCTAGGCTTACCCCTCTCGATGTTTACCTTTTTACAGGTATTGTGTTATTGATGCTAGCTAGTTGTTAGACTAGACGTGCTGGAGTGCTTGGGCCTGATGGGTAGCTTTCGGATAATTGAACGCGGATGGGGGATTTGGTAGTCCCCGGGATTATGCTCATGGTATCGGGTTGGGTTGTAGAGTCCTAATCCGTCAATATATATAAATGGGTCGAAATGGTCACTTGTTCGTAATTTGGGTCGATGTGGGCCCGATGTTGTAAAACTCAATTTTATTGTGGAAATCTCTTAATTATAATTATACTAATGTGTTGTGAAAACCGTTTCGTTTAAAAGTGTTGGGAAGCGGGTTTTCCGCCCTCGTGAATTTGAAAAACTGAGCAGAAACTTTTAGTTCATTTGGACGCCGTCCAAGAGTCTTGGACGCCGTCCTGGTCTTCACTGTTGGACGCCGTCCAGATAACTGGACGCCGTCCAAATTGTCTGTTAAATAAAAAAAATTAAGTCGTGTTTTTGGTAAAACGTAGTTGGGTCATTACAAGTGGTATCAGAGTATAGTCTAAGGGAATTAGGTGACTTTGGAGTAGGGGCCTAGTCTTAGACTTATTGGCGGTTGTGCATTATTTGCGGGACTTGTAGGAATACGGGTCGGATTGAGATTTGTTAGTGCCTTAGAGTAGGTGACTAACTAGGACTTGTTTTGTCCAAAGTGTGATTATGTGGGGCCTTATTTCGTGTGTAAATTAGTGCCTTAGATAGCTAGTGCCTAATGTAAGTAAGCGAACTTGGACGTTGTTTTAGTGATTGTCACCTAAGTTATAGGTTGACTTGTTGTTGCGTTGTACTTGTGTACATTTATTATTATATTGTATATTGGTGTATATATACAGGTATTTATTTGGTGCGGTGTCCTAGGGAAGAATCTTTTGGAGAGATTCGGATGTTCGGTGGTTTTGAGTGATCAAGTTCACGGTAAGGACTTTGGTCATTCGGGTACTAGGAGTTATCGCGCGTTATTTTGTGTGAATGTTGCGTCAGTCCGGGTAAAGTACTTTGCGTGACCATGTGAATATGGTAAGGTACGCATTTGTAATAGTGATCGATCACCATTATTACGAAAGTGTATCTTGACATCAAGCATGACATGACGAGTACCGACGGAGGAAACGTGGCATGGTTGGGGTAGATTTGGGATAAATAAGGAATCTTTTATTGGTTCCTAGGATATAGTTGTCTCGGGTGATGTGCTTGTAGTCACATCGGGTTCCTTGCGAGTCGGGAAGTGTTACGGTGGATTCAGTTAGTTAAGTGAGTGAGCCAACTCACAAGTTTTGTGCGTACTTAGTCACCCTATGTAGTGGGTGCACTATTGAGATTGTCATTGGTTGTAGTTATATATCGTAACTAGGATGACCGATTTATGTGCGTGCGTGTGTGCGTCGAGGGCTTGAATTCCGTAAAGGAATGCGACGAGTCTAATGATTGTAGTTGGGTTACACTCGGTAGAGTGTGTGTGGTTAGTGAGATGACCCGACCCAATCCATAGGGACGAATACAATAACATATGATTACATCGCGAGGTACTAGACCCCTAAATGATACATTTTACAAACATTGCATTCGTTTTAAAAGACAAACTTTCCTTTACATTGAAAGTTAACATGCATGCATACCATTTCATAATATCCAAACTAAAAATGACCTAATCTGCCATTTACTTAGTAATAATCTATAATGAACTTCAACGACTCGAATGCAACATCTTTTGAAATATGTCATGAATGACTCCAAGTAGTATCCTTAAAATGAGCTAATGCACAGCGGAAGATTTCTTTCAAACCTGAGAATAAACATGCTTTAAAGTGTCAACCAAAAAGTTGGTGAGTTCATTAGTTTATCATAAACAAACATTTCATAATTGTAATAGACCACAAGATTTCATATTTCCAATTCTTATAAATAAACGTCCCATGCATAGAGACAAAAATATCATTCATATGGATTGAACACCTGGTAACCGACATTAAAAATGTGCATATAAGAATATCCCCATCATTCCGGGATCCTCCTTCGAACATGATATAAATTTCGAAGTACTAAAGCATCTGGTACTTTGGATGGGGCTTGTTGGGCCCAATAGATCTATCTTTAGGATTCGCGTCAATTAGGGTGTCAGTTCCCTAATTCTTAGATTACCAGACTTAATAAAAAGGGGCATATTCGGTTTAATAATTCAACCATAGAATATAGTTTCGATTACTTGTGTCTATTTCGTAAAACAATTATAAAAATTGCGCATGTATTCTCAGCCCAAAAATATAAAGGGTAAAAAGGCAAATGAAACTCACCATACTGTATTTTGTAGTAAAAATACATATAACATCATTGAACAAGTGTAAGGTTGGCCTTGGATTCACGAACCTAAATTAATTATATATATTTATATGTTGGGCAATATTTGTCTAACAATTTAAGTCAAGCCATAGTGTACCACAATCCTAATGCTCGAGTCTAATATGTAAAAGTCAACAAAAGTTAATTTGACTCAAAATGATTTCCAAAATTTATACATGATTATTATATAGTTTAGATATCGTCATTTTATATTTTTAAATATTTTAAAAGATTTATTAGAGTAAATAACATAATTCATTTGTTAATAAAATTTTATATTACAATTTATATATAATAAATTATACTTATATATATATTAGGTATAAAATTTATAAAGTTTATAAAGATAATATGATGGGTATTATTAACGTAATTATATTTCACGTAGTAAAATATCTTTGTATTACATATTTATTTGATAAAATAACATTGATAATAATAATAATAAATAAAAGTCATATTATTCTGTAATAGTAATTATTATTATTTAATTAATAAAAATCAATATTTATATTTACTAAAAATGATATTATAATAAAATGATAATTCTAATTATGACGTCTTTAATATTTACGATACTTTTTATTATTAACTTTAAAATACTAATTTTTATTTAAAATTATAATAATAATGATATTTTATAATAACAATGACATTTCTATAAAAATGATAATTTTGATAAAATGATAGTTTTAATGTTAACGATACTTTTAATAATACTAGTAATGATGAAAATAAAAAGAACGATAATTTTATCTAAATCATTATCTTACAATATTTAAATTTCATCATGATACTCATACTCATTATTTCCTAATTAATTTGTTAAAGGTTCCTAAATCGTCTTTTATATCGCGTTCATTTTAATGAATATAATAATAATCATATTAGTTAAATATTACTGTTACTAGTTTTAATTATAATACTAATAATAATTATTATGATAATGATAATACTAATAATCTATTTTAATGATAATAATAATAATAATACTAAGTATAACTTTTAATAGTAATAAGTGATAGTAATAAAATAACAATTTTTAAGGATAATACTTTTTATAGATAATAATAATAATAATAATAATAATAATAATAATAATAATAATGATAATAATAATAATAATAATAATAATTAAATAAAAATTAGAACGACGATAATGACGACGATAATAATAATCATTTTTATAGAACTTCAAATGACTATAACTTCCAATCCGTTCATCGGAACGATTCGACATCTAAAGGAAAAGTTAATAATTTTTCGCTAGCTTTCCAATGACATGCATATCTTATACCTTATCTCGACTGTAGGCGTAACTAATTCAAGATTTAACATAACCTATCTAAGGGCAATATCAAAAGTATAAGCATGCATAATCCTATTTTCTCGAGCACTAGTAAGGGATACACTATTAATAAATAAAAATTAATTTACGAGTACTCACGTATCAATATTGAGATTCAATATTGCAGGAAAAGTACGTAGACGCAACGGAGATGATAAACACTAGATTGACCTCACGAGCATACCCCCGAACATTACCCATATCCTCCATAGCTATAACCCATAATTTCCTTATCTCTATCCCTCTCACAAAACTTGTCTTGAAATGACCCGCTCATGACCTCGTCATAATATTTTATGTATAATACTACTAATAACACTTCCTAATAATGCTACTATCAATAATAAAATTAATAATAATAATTTTAATATTAATAGTAATTTTAATATTAATAATAATAATTACAATAGATATATATATATATATATGTGTGTATGTTACGAGATGCAGAAGGGAAAGAAATGATCCACCAAAACTGAATTTCGTTCGATTTAAAGCATTTGAAGCCACCTACCACCCCATGATCGAAATAATTGAGTACCGACACTTCTTATCCTTTTCATTACACAATACGTAATACTTATATGTAATTTAATATTTATTATATTAAATCTTTAGAATTAATTAATTAAATATTATATTATATTTACGCTCATGGTAAAAATATAATTTTTACCAAAATGACACGGTCGTGGTCTCACGACTCATGTACCACTTTCGGTTTTTCGAGCGCACTTTCGTACGCTTGAAAAACTAGCCTTTTACGTTATGTGACGTGTACCTTTTACAAAAATTAAACTTTCTCATCAATAATTTACCTCTATAAAAATGTAACTTATAAAATCGAGCGTTGTGGTCATTTCCTTCTATAAATCAAAGTCTCGTTGTTTGTCAAAATATTTTATTTTTAAATTAAACGTTTTGTGTCATGTACCTTTACTAATAACTAGATCTAAATTATTTAAAACTAACCCACTCAAAGTGTAACTTAATCTTTTGAGTGTTTTGATCATTTCCTTTTATAAATCATAAAATCGTTATTTATCAAAGTCCATCTATTAATATTAGTTTAAAATCAAAACGTTCTATGATTAATTATAATCCATCACTTTATAAAATATATTTATTTTTATTTAAAACTATAAACTTGTACATATCGTATATAATGGAAATATTAATGTAATAAAATACTAATTAAATTTCTCAATACTAATAATAGTTCAAAGTTTATTTAAAATCCGTTTAGAAAATCTTTTAACATGTAACATTCACACTTTAAAACTTAAGTCAATATAATTCATTTATGAGCCATCGTTTAACTTAATTTCCTTATCTTTCTTAATATATCTTAATATCTAACGAATCAAATGATCAGGTTCTATTATATCGAAAACGTTTTCGCATGTTTGAAAGTAAATCAATCTAATATTATAAAATTCAATTCTCCACCAACTTTTGTCTAATCCTCAATAATAATACTTTTGTCCTTACACGTAATCACTTTACTAAATCTTCCGAATACCGTTAAAAAGTAAAGGTTTCCTAATTCAAAGTGGACCTCATAACAAAGACTCGTAATCATAATTCAATGTATCTAATAATTCAATCATTTGATTACATGAATATAGTTTCAAAGCTTTCGAGACTCAACATTACAGATTTTTGCTTATCGTGTTGGATATATATAAAGATCAAAGTTTAAATTTGTTTGGAAATTTCTGGGTCATCACAGTACCTACCCGTTAAAAGAAATTTCGTCCCGAAATTTGATTGAGGTCATCATGGCTAACTATAAGAATGTTTTCATGATGAATATGAGTCGATAATAGAGTTTTATCATCATTGAGTAATAAAGATAAAACGATTTGTTTTTGTGAAGAGCACAAATGAAGCTATCACTTAAGAGTGAAAATGAATAAATGCAGGTTTGACTTAACCGGTGGCGTAGTCAAGATTGATTTCCGGAATTTAAGGAATTTAGAAGAAAATCTCCATAATAAGATTTAAAATTGTCGGTAATTAAGGAGATTAGGATCCTCTTTGGTTATACGCGATAAACTGCTTCGATTGCTCTGTCTATAAATCCACCCCCTTCGTTTCCTTACAACTCACACCTTCCATTCTTTCTTCCTCAATTCTTACTTTAAAGTATTCGTTAATATGCTCCATCCCATCCTGATCCTTGATGTCTTCTTAACTTTCATATCTGTCATCCTTCTTTTTAATCTGCCACCGAAAGAATCTATTTACTTCTACTATACCCTAGGGTTTATAGTGTTTTTAGTTCTCCCGTGTCTTTACGTTGCTATATGCATTGACATATACGGTTTATAATTTCTGGGTGGTTGTTGGGTTTTATATCTTCCCTCATACTTTGATGTCCCTGCTTCTGTCTTTTATAATCATTGTCATCCACAGTTAATGCTCTCTTCTATTTGTTGCGATCTATACTCCAATCTCTGTTTCGGAGCTTTGTCCTTTCGTTTCTTCTTCTTGCGATTTAACATCTCTTGTAATGGTCTGGAATTCGTAGGTATGGATTTCAGAATGAACATAGTAATTATTCTAAGAATGAAATGGTAATGGTAAAATCTGGATTTGTTAAATTACCAGAATACCCTGGAAAGAACCAAATCATCAAGAAATATTTTCTTGATATGTTTAGAGATTAGATAAAATGTAAGAGTCGTGTAAATGGCACATGATGATGGTATGTTCTGTGAATCATCATGTCCCATTATAAACTCAACATGAATTACTGTAATATAATGACATTGATCAAGTGTCATTATATTATACTAGTTCATGCATCAGTTTCCAACACTACTTCAAAACATTCATATTTGAATTTTTCAGAATTTAGAAACTCACACAGTTTCTTTTTATGTTGCAGATATTATGGAGAGATAAATGATCTCGAATAAGAATAGTTGTGATAATATCTCCAGAAATATGGAGAATATGTATAATGGGAGATACGAAGATATCTTATAATATTTAAGATATGATGATGATGAAGAATATCTGTCTGTGAAGGTTTAGAATAAGATGTAACGTATTTGCTAACGATTTTAGCAGACACTGAATCATTTGGATCCTTTGAAGGCAGATTCAGTCTCTGTGATTTGTCCACGGCTTCCTTCATACTTTGCTCAATCCGTTTTTCAGTACCAAATCCTTTCTTTTTCTGAGCTTTACCAACTCACTATCTTTTATCATCAAACTTTTGGCCGTTTAGATCATCTACCATTTTTTATGTTTCCTCTGCATTTAATGCTATAATATCTGAATCACTGGTTATCAATCCGAGGTGGGTTCAGAAAAATCATGTTTTAGATGATTAAACGCTGGTGGTAATATGGTGGAATATGAAAGGTTCCCAAGTAACAATGACGAATGGGCAACGTATCTATCGAGGTTAAAATAAGACTAGTCTGACTGAAAAGTCGAAGTTGACTTGCTGAAGCTGTGACAAAATTGACTACTTTGAAAGGAATCGTAAAATTGTCTTTGCTAATAAATGATAAAGAATTCGTCTCGGGTACGTGTTAAACTACGACTTTGGTTTCGAGAGTTTTTCAGGTACAAGAATTCGGGTAATGTGTGGTTGGATCATCATCTCAATTGTTCATTAGTTGAAGTATTTTTCCGGAATTTTGAAGGGTTTTAGATGCAGATTGTCATAGTCAATATCCAAAAGATGAAATCGACATGAATCTCGATTGATTCTCAAATCCTTCTGAGTGTTACGAATAAGAGTGATTTTCTATCACAGTTTTGAAGTCAAAGTATAGCTTTGATAGATGTAGAAATTTAAGAGTGATGATTTCGGTTATATCTCGAAGTAAATTCAAAATCAAAATATGTAGTTGAATTTGGATGTGAATGGTTGTTTTGATGCCTATGGAAGAATGTATATTATTGTAAAAGTAAGGAGTATAGTTGACAATCGTTAAGTCAGAATCGAAGAATGTAACATATTAATTGTAAATTTAAATATTTCTTCGGGTATTACCTACCCGTTAAAAAAATTTCACAAGTAATATTTTGTACCAGAGAATTATAATCTTTATGAAAATATATGTGGGTATATCTTCTTCAGATGTAATACAGATTTAATGAGTTTAAAATCACATTAAACTCATTTAATTTTCGGCTTGAATTAGAAATGAGTAATCTCTAAAACATTAGCGATTACATAATCATCATGGGGTATTTCACTAATGCAATCAATACTTTAATATTTATTTTTATTGATATTCTTCAGTGAAGGATGTTGACGCTTGAAGAATTTTTGCGAACTTCGCAATGTGCGATTGATGTTTTCTAGAAAGTTTCGAGTGCATCGAAGATGAAAGTGTAAAATCAAACATGTTATTGAATGATACACTTGATTTGTTATGAAATAAGATTCATTGAGTTGAAACAGAGATTGCAGTTAACGATGGTTAAGTTGTTATTGATGGATGTACATCATAGCATATTAGTAATATGAATTTATACGAGTAGTATCCACCCTTTTTCAATTCATACTTAATAGCTTAGTACAAAATGTTTATTATAGTTTCAGAATTCATATATATACAAAATATATATATATATAATTTCTTTAGAAAGGATGAGTTAATAATTCATAACTCGTTGATACAATATATTCGTTGTTGATTCGTAATAATTTCCACAGTACTTCTTGACCTGGCGGAGCTGGTGATGTTAGAGGTGCTGACGATTCTAACGATGTTGACAACACTGACTGTGTTGGTGAGGTTAAGGGTACTGTTGATGCCGTTGGTAAAACAAGTCCAGCTTGTAAGCCGCGCACCATTCTTGTCAGGGTTTCGATTCTTCTCCCTATCATCTCTGTCCACTCATCTGGTTTACGGTTAAGGCTGAGATAGATAATCTCTAAAACTTTAGAGATTACATAATCACCAAAAAATGTTTCTCCGATGAAGTTATGAATCAATACTTCATCGTTTGTTGTTATTGGTACTCTTTGGTAGCTGTGGTGTGTGTGACGTTGATATCCGATGTACAAATTGGGATATTGAGGTGTGTAATGCGGATGTGATTGTTGGTGGTGGTAATGATCCTGTTGATGTTAATGATGGTGGTTGCTGTTGATGCCGATGATGCTGCTGGTGCTTATGGTATTGAGGCTTGCGATGTGGATATTACTGGTGGTACGGGTTATGCTGCTGGTGCTGCTGATGGTATTTGTAATCTTCGCACCGTATTCTCCAAAGCCACTACCCGAGCGTGAAGCTCGTTAACTTCTTCTATTATACCGGGGTGATCGTCGGTTCGGACGAGCGGATAAATATAATCTAGAATTTTGTGTAGTATATAATCGTGACGAAATACTCTGGAGATGAGAGAGAAAATGGTTTCTCGAACAGGTTCGCCGGTAAGTGCTTCAGGTTCATTGCCAAGAGGGCAATTTGGTGGATGGAAGGGATTACCTTCTTCTTGTCTCCAATGATTGAGGAGGCTACGAACCCATCCCCATTTCATCCAGAATAGATGATGGCTGATTGGTTGATCCATTCCGGTCACACTGTTTTCAGAGCTCGAATGAAACTCCATATCGGAATAGCTGTCGTAGTCTGAGGAATTCGAACTGGTTGAGGGATCCATCTCGTATGATCAAGGGAATGAATTTTTGATATGGAATAGATTATAGGAGTTAGAATTGGTATCCTTCAATACATAATTTACATATGTATATATATTACCAAAATCCCATAACTTATGGAAGAATCTTTGAAAAATGTCAGTCAAAGTTCACAGAAACGGATATGTCAGGATAAGATTTCGTCTATACACTATTATGCAATAAATGCAAAAAAACGCGTCTAGACTAAAGAATAATAATCAGGTAATTTCCTAAGGATGGTAAGTAGATGATTTTCGACACAAAATGATAAGCAAAACTTTTGACATGCAGACACGGTCGAAGTCCAAACTCACTAATGCATCCTAACGACTTATCAGTTAGACACACTAATGCAGACCTGGTTAGTTAAGACCACCGCTCTGATACCACATGAGACGACCCGACCCAATCCATAGGGACGAATACAATAACATATGATTACATCGCGAGGTACTAGACCTCTAAATGATACATTTTACAAACATTGCATTCGTTTTAAAAGACAAACTTTCCTTTACATTGAAAGTTAACAGGCATGCATACCATTTCATAATATCCAAACTAAAAATGACCTAATCTGCCATTTACTTAGTAATAATCTCTAATGAACTTCAACGACTCGAATGCAACATCTTTTGAAATATGTCATGAATGACTCCAAGTAGTATCCTTAAAATGAGCTAATGCACAGCGGAAGATTTTTTTCAAACCTGAGAATAAACATGCTTTAAAGTGTCAACCAAAAGGTTGGTGAGTTCATTAGTTTATCATAAACAAACATTTCATAATTGTAATAGACCACAAGATTTCATATTTCCAATTCTTATAAATAAACGTCCCATGCATAGAGACAAAAATATCATTCATATGGATTGAACACCTGGTAACCGACATTAACAATGTGCATATAAGAATATCCCCATCATTCCGGGATCCTCCTTCGGACATGATATAAATTTCGAAGTACTAAAGCATCTGGTACTTTGGATGAGGCTTGTTGGGCCCAATAGATCTATCTTTAGGATTCGCGTCAATTAGGGTGTATGTTCCCTAATTCTTAGATTACCAGACTTAATAAAAAGGGGCATATTCGGTTTAATAATTCAAGTCAAGCCATAGTGTACCACAATCCTAATGCTCGA
Organism: Rutidosis leptorrhynchoides; assembly: GCF_046630445.1. Taxonomy (NCBI): domain Eukaryota; kingdom Viridiplantae; phylum Streptophyta; class Magnoliopsida; order Asterales; family Asteraceae; genus Rutidosis; species Rutidosis leptorrhynchoides. The sequence goes on along the minus strand of NC_092343.1, from coordinate 96,422,633 downwards.
GTCTAATATGTAAAAGTTAACAAAAGTTAATTTGACTCAAAATGATTTCCAAAATTTATACATGATTATTATATAGTTTAGATATCGTCATTTTATATTTTTAAATATTTTAAAAGATTTATTAGAGTAAATAACATAATTCATTTGTTAATAAAATTTTATATTACAATTTATATATAATAAATTATACTTATATATATATTAGGTATAAAATTTATAAAGTTTATAAAGATAATATGATGGGTATTATTAACGTAATTATATTACACGTAGTAAAATATCTTTGTATTACATATTTATTTGATAAAATAACATTGATAATAATAATAATAAATAAAAGTCATATTATTTTGTAATAGTAATTATTATTATTTAATTAATAAAAATCAATATTTATATTTACTAAAAATGATATTATAATAAAATGATAATTCTAATTATGACGTCTTTAATATTTACTATACTTTTTATTATTAACTTTAAAATACTAATTTTTATTTAAAATGATAATAATAATGATATTTTATAATAACAATGACATTTCTATAAAAATGATAATTTTGATAAAATGATAGTTTTAATGCTAACGATACTTTTAATAATACTAGTAATGATAAAAATAAAAAGAACGATAATTTTATCTAAATCATTATCTTACAATATTTAAATTTCATTATGATACTCATACTCATTATTTCCTAATTAATTTGTTAAAGGTTCCTAAATCGTCTTTTATATCGCGTTCATTTTAATGAATATAATAATAATCATATTAGTTAAATATTACTGTTACTAGTTTTAATTATAATACTAATAATAATTATTATGATAATGATAATACTAATAATCTATTTTAATGATAATAATAATAATAATAATACTAAGTATAACTTTTAATAATAATAAGTGATAGTAATAAAATAACAATTTTTAAGGATAATACTTTTTATAGATAATAATAATAATAATAATAATAATAATAATGATAATAATAATAATAATAATAATAATAATAAAATAAAAATTAGAACGACGATAATGACGACGATAATAATAATCATTTTTATAGAACTTCAAATGACTATAACTTCCAATCCGTTCATCGGAACGATTCGACATCTAAAGGAAAAGTTATTAATTTTTCGCTAGCTTTCCAATGACATGCATATCTTATACCTTATCTTGACTGTAGGCGTAACTAATTCAAGATTTAACATAACCTATCTAAGGGCAATATCAAAAGTATAAGCATGCATAATCCTATTTTCTCGAGCACTACTAAGGGATACACTATTAATAAATAAAAATTAATTTACGAGTACTCACTTATCAATATTGAGATTCAATATTGCAGGAAAAGTACGTAGAAGCAACGGAGATGATAAACACTAGATTGACCTCACGAGCATACCCCCGAACATTACCCATATCCTCCATAGCTATAACCCATAATTTCCTTATCTCTATCCCTCTCACAAAACTTGTCTTGAAATGACCCGCTCATGACCTCATCGTAATATTTTATGTATAATACTACTAATAACACTTCCTAATAATGCTACTATCAATAATAAAATTAATAATAATAATTTTAATATTAATAGTAATTTTAATATTAATAATAATAATTACAATAGATATATATATGTGTGTATGTTACGAGATGCAGAAGGGAAAGAAATGATCCACCAAAACTGAATTTCGTTTGATTTAAAGCATTTGAAGCCACCTACCACCCCATGATCGAAATAATTGAGTGCCGACACTTCTTATCCTTTTCATTACACAATACGTAATACTTATATGTAATTTAATATTTATTATATTAAATCTTTAGAATTAATTAAATATTATATTATATTTACGCTCATGGTAAAAATATAATTTTTACCAAAATGACACGGTCGTGGTCTCACGACTCATGTACCACTTTCGGTTTTTCGAGCGCACTTTCGTACGCTTAGAAAACTAGCCTTTTACGTTATGTGACGTGTACCTTTTACAAAAATTAAACTTTCTCATCAATAATTTACCTCTATAAAAATGTAACTTATAAAATCGAGCGTTGTGGTCATTTCCTTCTATAAATCAAAGTCTCGTTGTTTGTCAAAATATTTTATTTTTAAATTAAACGTTTTGTGTCATGTACCTTTACTAATAACTAGATCTAAATTATTTAAAACTAACCCACTCAAAGTGTAACTTAATCTTTTGAGTGTTTTGATCATTTTCTTTTATAAATCATAAACTCGTTATTTATCAAAGTCCATCTATTAATATTAGTTTAAAATCAAAACGTTCTATGATTAATTATAATCCATCACTTTATAAAATATATTTATTTTTATTTAAAACTATAAACTTGTACATATCGTATATAATGGAAATATTAATGTAATAAAATATTAATTAAATTTCTCAATACTAATAATAGTTCAAAGTTTATTTAAAATCCGTTTAGAAAATCTTTTAACATGTAACGTTCACACTTTAAAACTTAAGTCGATATAATTCATTTATGAGCCATCATTTAACTTAATTTCCTTATCTTTCTTAATATATCTTAATATCTAACGAATCAAATGATCAGGTTCTATTATATCGAAAACATTTTCGCATGTTTGAAAGTAAATCAATCTAATATTATAAAATTCAATTCTCCACCAACTTTTGTCTAATCCTCAATAATAATACTTTTGTCCTTACACGTAATCACTTTACTAAATCTTCTGAATACCATTAAAAAGTAAAGGTTTCCTAATTCAAAGTGGACCTCATAACAAAGACTCGTAATCATAATTCAATGTATCTGATAATTCAATCATTTGATTACATGAATATAGTTTCAAAGCTTTCGAGACTCAACATTACAGATTTTTACTTATCGTGTCGGATATATATAAAGATCAAAGTTTAAATTTGTTTGGAAATTTCCGGGTCATCACAGTTAGAGAATCGTGTTAGGATTCTAATTGTGAGTCGCCTTGGAATTGGCAAATCAAGGAGTCTTCGGGTCATTAAACTCATGGGAGTGGGACCCATATGATGATGTTTACGATAGTGTGTTAGCATGTTGTGGATTATGGGGTAACATTCCTAACGGAATATCCCTTGTAGAGGTGGATGTGTCGATGTGCGAAAGGGTGTAAGACTTGGTGTTTTCAAGCATCTTTTTAGTGCTAGATGAAAGATTTCATTAGGCTATATCATTTGGCCTTGTGAAATTTGCGGGTAGCGTGTGATCACTAGGAACCTTCGATAAGACAATAAACCGTAAGGTTTATCGGGTAGGTATGACTTCGGGTCATTATTGTGGAGAGATGGGCGATATCGGGTGTATGGAACCCAAAGGTCGAGTTTCTAGGATTCGGCAGATTGTGGAGGGAGTTTGCATGACACGGCGTCAGGTGCCTTCTTATAACTGCTAGTGTAATGTTCAACTCCGATGATGGTGTGATCACTTTGTGCTTAGGGTGCCGGTGAGATACCTTTGGAAGCATCGGAGATTATGATAATGATCGACGGGTGACAGTAATTTGACGGTTGCGAAATTCGAAGTTTAAGAGCATTGTGGTAAATACTTCTTATGAAGTGACGGATGAGCAAATCTTGTTGCTCTTAAGTGATAGACGGGTGAAGATGACCGGTGAACCGGTGATGGACTTAATGGTCGGTTAGGCAAAAGGTTATGATGAAGTGCTGATATTGCGATCAATGCAATTATTGTGTCGGATTGGTCACTTTTCTCCAGGAGAGTGAGCAATTGTTGATAAAGGTTCGTGCGTAGAAGGTCGGGTGATCTCGACTGAGATGAACGACTGATTTAAGCGGAGTGGCATATGCCTGGTCATAGAGGTGTATGTAGGACCTTGGTGGAGTTCGCTTTGCGAATGATAAAGGGCTGTTAGTTGTGAATTGTGTTATGAAGGTGCGGGGTTATCGTGTGTACGACATCTCAAGTGATTGTGTATGACGGCTCTGAGAGCCTAATGTGAGTTTGCAGTGATTTGGTGTGTATGACCAATGATGAGAATGGTCACGTGTTTCGTGGAATGGTATTTCCGCAGGATATTATTATCTAGGCGGTGAGAATATGGAGCTGAAACCTTAGTGGGGAATTTTTACTATCGTATGAGGAAGCTCAGGTGGTGTTAGACCAAGTGAAGTGTAAGACTTCTTAGGTAAGGTAGTCGTGTAGTACCAGAGTGCGGCATGAGACCAAATGTGAAGTTTGAGATCTCGGAGTGAGAGAATGTAACTGTCATTTCGGGTGCTCTCGTAGTGAAAAATCTGGGTTGTTGTGAAACTTGGATAGTATAATAAAATGGGAACGAGTTTGATATCACGGTGAATACTGTATTTTTCCTGTTGAGAAACGTGATCGTGGAAATTATCAGTGGATTATTCCACTTTATGACGGATTGTGAGGCGGAGGGTGTTGGTTCTGACTGTCTCCCGTAGAGACACGTAGATGTTGTTTGTTTGTGAGAGTGTGTACCCTAGTGTTGTGACCCGTAGGTTGCATTAAAATGCCAAGGCCATCCTTAACGGACGGTCTAGGTAGGAAGGTTCACCCGGCGTTGGTAAATATTCTGTGAGTCATGTGGCGAATTGCGGAAATTTCGTGATGATAATTCGCCCTTGACGGGATTCTAGTGTACGATTAGTCTCCATGCTAGTACTAGGAAGCCGTCTTGTGTGGTTGTGTGGTAGGGTTTAGGGGAGGAACCCTGCATCGAGTGTTGATGTTTGCTCAGCACGTGGTGTATTATTGTCGTCCTGGATTAATCCAGTGACAGATGGTCGTGTGCGGATCGATTGATTGGGAAGTGGTGCTTCTAAAGTGATTATTTTGGGGTATCGAAATTTCTTCGTTGAAGGAATGACCTGTTGGGTAGTACGTCTATGAACCGTTGGAGTACGGAGTTTTAAGGGAGCATGAATCATTCTCGATTTGGATTAATGCAAGACATGGTTCATGACGTAGTGGTTTTAGTAGATTGCATTGAGTGATATGGTTATGGATGTAGCTTGTGGCGAGTTGTGGCCGAGGGAACTTGAAGGGATATGTGGTGTTGTTCGTATTTTCCTAAATGGAAATTCTGGACGTTTAGTGTATGGTACGAGTTTAGATACTCGGTGTAGGAGCAAACGATTGCGGTTGTTTTGTCTCGTGGGTTGATTATCCAATATCGTAGAAAATGACGGAGTGATAAGGCCATTGGAAGAATATTATGAAGTTTTCACGGTGTATTTCTGAGTGAGTGATGGAAGTTTTGGTTGAATGGAAGTGTGAAGTACGGTTGTTGCTTTATGATGCGTTAGTGTACGAAGCAAGAAATTCGAATGCGTGATTACTACATGTGTGACTCCGCATAGGAAGCAGAAATGTTCGAGTGAGAAGTTCTTGACTTCTAGCGTAGGTGCGTGCGGATCACGAGGACGTGATCCAATTTAAGTGGGGGAGAGTTATAACACCCCGTTTTTCAGTTACGTGTTATTTCGAGCGACATTCGAAATACGAGGCGTGTAAGCGTATATTTGGATCCCAAATAAAGTTTGAGTTTGAAATACCCCAGGTAAAATGTTCCCCGTAGCATGATATTGTCCGCTTTGCAGAGATAGGGACGTACCCTTGTCTCCCCCGTAGCATTATTATGTAATTATATAATATAAATACATATCAGTATATAAATTATGTATCAATTTGTGATAAAAAGATATATTAATGTATTTATATATAAAAATATAATATATGTTACAATTATAAATAATCATATGTATTAATTTGTACATTTTAAATTTATATAATATAATTCCATTTAAATCAAAATTTTAATGTAATTAACATTATTAAATATTATAATTTTTAAATACTCATAAACCAAACTAATATACTACACTATAATACTTTCATGTTCATAGTCTTTTATAACATAACAATTAACCCTAACCAAAATTTTATTAACCATCTTTAAAAAAAATTAAGTCTTTATATCATATTATCTATATCAATATCACAATATTAACATATTTATACATATAATTATATATATAAGTAATCGAAATCCAAATTATAATAATTCATACCCTTAATAAGAGCGAGAAAACGAATAAAGGATTGAATATGTGTCGGGTTTAGGTCACGTCCAAAGTAATACACAAAAGGCGAGCAGCAATACTTTTAATGGCCCAACTAATCATCAGACTCCCCAGATCATACCAGGCCCATGTTGCATTTAAAAGCCCAAGAGTAGTCCGATCCAAAAGCAATTGGATTTGGTCTGGTAATCTTTCGAACGGCAATAGAATTGGAAACAGGAAACAATAGCAATCATTATCATCTTTCATATTCACATCATCATAATACCATCGGTATCATCATATAGTCACTATCATAACATCTCCAACATCATCATCGTTCATAACATCATCATCATATTCGTTTGCAGTTTCCTCATCATCATCTTAAACTCACCTCCTCATCATCATTAAACATTTTATATTCATCATTAACATAAACATAAAATCATAATCAAAATATATGCGTATCATCAATCGTCATTTCATCCTCTTCTTCGCATTTAATTTCCATAGAAACAGAAAGCGTTATGCAGCAGCAAAAAGGGTTTGTGGGTTTGTTTGTTCAAGATGTTTTTTTCTTATCGGTCCAGTAACATAACAATGTCACGGGCTAATTAGCAACAATTTAGGAATTCTATTTAATTTGATACAATGTAAAAATTGAGCGGCCAAAGAAAGATATAGTGAAGTAGAACCCACACTTTTTCTTGGATATCCCATCTGTTCCCATAATTCACGACTGGTTCATTGTGGTTTAACATTGACTGGAAAGAAAATAATAAGAAACAGAAACGGAATTGTTTTATCATCATCATGCATCTTTTTCACATCATCATCTCTGGTCCACAGTATCATCGTTTATAATCATCATATATCAAAGTTTCGTTTCCATGTATATATAAAAAAAGATGACGCGTATTTATGTTTGTCAAATCAACCCACTTACCCTTTCCACTCACTACATGTGAAAATATTATTATAGGAGCACCCATCTATGAATCACTATGATGTATTACTATTTCCTTTGTCTGCCACTTCCTCCACCAATACTCAAAAGTGACTCTTTATATTGGTTGAACCGAAAAAGAAAAGTGATGCAGCAGTAAAAACGGTTTTGTGGTAATAGATGATGATATTTGGCGAGTAAGAGCAGCAACCAAAGTGGGTTCGTGTATGGGGTTTGCTATGGGTGGGTTTGGTTTGGTTTTCGAACAAATATAAAGAAACTAAAGATGGTGTATGGTGGTTTCATCGGTTAAAGAAATAGAGAATAGAAGTGGAATGATGGAATGGTGGTTCTTGAACAACAAAGAAGAAGTAGAGAAGGGATTTCAAGGATGGTGTGCGGGTTTAGAGTGTTGTAGTTTGTTCTTGTTAAGAGAAAAATGATGTGGGTGTGTGTTGGCCATCATATAAAAGAATATAATCATAAGAGTTTAAGTGGGTTAAAGGTGATGAAGTGAAATTGGTTGTTGTGATTCTAAGTGATGATTAATCGGTTGTTAATGATTGTTGTGGTGGTCTAGTAGTGAGGAAGTGTAGGGTTCACTAAGAAGAACAAGAAAGGAAGACACAGGTTGGTGAGTGGTTGTAGTTTTTGGTTTCCGGGTATGAGTGCGTATATAAAATTAATGAGATAATCAAACAAGCATAGTAAACTCAATTAACATTCAATTAAGCACAGTAGTTGTATTCCTGGTAGTGATGTTTTTGTTCTTGGACACACATATACATATAATAATAAATAATGTAATAATATAATACTAGTTAATTTACTCACAATCATGTAATTGCAAGGAACGTGCAATGAACAATAAAGAAAAGTTTAGCCGCCTCTACCCACAGTTTCTTCGAAGTGGTATATGGTACTCCGTTGTAATTTAGTGGCGGATAAAAGTCTTTAGAAAAATCCCAAATTTTTAAATTAAACGTCTTTATTTATTTTGGTCATTATGGTATAGAATTCAGTCACTAACTTTTAAATAAAAATTACATTAATTATTCACTCCCAACCCTAAGTAAAATATAAAAAGTTTTAAAATTCAACAAGTAGTTTCTAAATATATTTTAAATAAGCCTATAATTTATATAACTCATTTTAGGATCTCCGTTTATTTTAAAATAATATAAGTTCTTTTTTAACTCGTTTACTATCAATCGAACGACACTTGAGCGTTACCGTCGTTTACAAAATAAATTCGAAACCAAATATATATATTCAATATACTTTATATATATATATATATATATATAGATATATTTTTAAATAATAATTATTATAATATCCTATTTTTATTTTATTAATTTTTAATAACAACAACATATAATACTTCAAATTATATTTCGAATTATTATTTATATATACATACACACATATCTATTTACAATTAATTGTTCATGAATCGTCGAAGGCAGTTGAAGGGTAAATGAATGAAATAAAATGGTTCAAAAATTTTGAGACTCAACTTTACAGACTTTGCTTATTCTGTCGAAACCGTATAAAGATTAAGTTCAAATTGGATCGGAAATCTCCGGGTCATCACAGTGTTGGAGAGGGGAACGAAGCATGCCTTATAAGGGTGTGGAGACCTTTCCTAGCATGACGCGTTTTGGGACCACAAGCGCAGCAGATCCCATGAGAACTCTGCAGTTAAGCGTGCTCAGGCGAGAACACTACCAGGATGGGTGACCTCATGGGAAAGTGCTCGTCGTGTTTGGTCGCCAAGAAAAATCCGTGAGCAACCTACGGGGGAGACAAGGGTACGTCCCTATCTCTGCAAAGCGGACAATATCATGCTACGGGGAACATTTTACCTGGGGTGTTTCAGATGGTATCAGAGCGGTGGTCTTAGCGAACCAGGTCTTGCATTAGTGTGTCTAACTGATAGTTGTTTAGATGCATTAGTGGGTCTGGACTTTGACCGTGTCTGCATGTCAAAAGTTTTGCTTATCATTTCGTGTCGAAAATTATTTGCTTATCATTCTTAAAATCTAGACACGTCTTACTGCATTTAATGCATCGATAGTGTATAGACAAAATTCATATCTTAGCGTATCTGTTACTGTATACTTTTCCTGACAGCTTCCGTAGATTCCTCCGTAACTTATGAGATTTTAGTATTATATATGCATATATTTAAATTAGGTATTGCAGGGTACTAATCTACATCCTATAATCTATTTTTTGTCAAAAATCCTTCATCTGATCGTACGAGATGAATCCCTCAACCAGTTCGAATTCCTCGGATTCTGACAGCTATTCCGATATGGAGTTTCACCTAAGCTCCGAAAGCAGTGTCACCAGAATGAATCAACCAATCAGCCATCCCCAATTCATCTGATGGGTTCGTAGTCAATTTAATCAATGAAGACGAGAAGAAGGCGATCCTTTTCACCAACCGAATTCACCTCTTGGCGGTGAACCTGAAGCACTTACCGGTGAACCTGTTCGAGCTACTATTTTCTCACTCATTTTCCGAATACCTAGTCACGATTATATTCTATCTAAAATTCTAGATCTTATTCATACGCTCGTTTCGACCGACAATCATCCCGGAATAATAGAAGAAGTCAACGAACTTCGCGCTCGAGAAATCAATTTGGAGAGTGTGGTGCAAAACCTACCAGCTTCACCAACAGCACCGGCAACATCCGCAGCACAAGTCTCAACACTACACGCCTCAAACTCACAGTCTGTATCTCCAGCATAATCATCATACTACATGATGTCATACATCGATTATCTTCGTTCTACATGATATTCTACATCATCTATCTTCGTACGACATGACGATTATGTAATCTCTAATGTTCTAGAGATTATATATTCTTGTTTTAACGATAAATCAAATGAGATTAATATTATATTAACTCATTAAATCCATGATTACATCTGAAGAAAAATATATATGGAAGTATATTTTCATAAAGATGGTAATTAAAAATTCTTTTGTACAAACTGTTAATGGTGAAAATATTTTAACGGGTAGGTAATACCCGAGGAATATTTAGATTTCACATTAATAAGTTACATTGTACGTTATTCGAATCTGATTCAACAGTCATTTACCATCCCACTTACATCCACAGATATACTAATCCGTTCACTGCAGAATAACCATTTTCATCCAATTTCATATTTGGATTTTGATTTATCAGAATTCAACAAGTGGCATAATGAAGAAAACATTTGACAAAATAAAATTTGTTAGAAACAAACAAATTAACTATAAGAAATTTTGTTAAGAATCCACGCTAACTGTTCCTAGCTAATTGCTCCTAGCTAACTGATTACATTTTATTTATCGCAATTTAATTATCGCAATTTACATTCTCGCAAATTTTATTTATTATCATTTAATTTCTGTTGTTTACTTTACGCATTTAATTTATCATCAATTAATTTCTGTTATTTATTTTATGCACTTTAAATATCGGGACACGTATACAAGGTTTTGACATATCATATCGACCCATATATATATATTATTTGGAATAACCATAGACACTCTATATGCAGTAATGTGGGAGTTAGCTATACAGGGTTGAGGTTGATTCTACAATAATATATATAGTTTGAGTTGTGATCGAGTCTGAGACGAATACGGGTCACGACACGTATTAATTAATTCGAATATTATATATTAAACTATATATGAATTATTGGACTGTCAACTGTGGACTATCGACCGTAGACTAATAACATTGGACAATTAAAATGAATTAAAATATTGACTATAACATATGAAACTAAACAATTCTTCAAGTTGCCACTTGATTTCATCTTAAACCTCATTTGTATCTTGACAATTACAATCCGCGTTCAAACCTTTCATGATTCTTGAAAACACCTCAATCGAGAGGATGAACCAACCGCACTTCATCTATGGAAGAAAAGATTGATGCATATAGTTATGCACCTGAAAACACTCAGAACCTGAGTAAACGATTAACACGTATCTATGCTAATTACTTTAGTGTTATTATTACCCAAAAATAACTTGGTAATTCCCTTCAAAGTAGCAAATTTTGTCACAGCTCCAGCAAGTCAACTTCGAATTTTCGTTCTAAACAACCTTATTAACACTTTGATATATATGTGTGCTCTTTTATTGTTACCGGGGAACCTTTCATATTCTACCATATTACCAGCAGACATACCGACAACCTCGTTGTTTATTGGTTTAAATTTCTCCGATAAATCATTATATTTATTCATTGAAACCCTATCATATACTCATCCGCATCTTGTAACAAGAACTGCCATACCAATTACCGAGAATCAACAATCAGTACTTTGAAGACTCACAGCATATCTACATCAACAGTTAAATGTATCACATTTATCTCTTAAGAATTATGATCTTTCATTCTGAAATTATGAAAAGCACTCAGTCTACAAATCAATACTCTGAATGTTGAAAAAGCTGAATGAAGTAGCAGAAACCGTAGACAACTGAAAACGACCTTAATCATCAGAAGCTTGATGATAAGGAATAGTATGTTGGAAAAAGCTCAGAAAAATTGGGACTGGAAAACGGATTGAGCTAATCACTAAGGAGAACTAAGGACAAATACAAGAACCACACCCTATATTCAAAGAATCCAGGTAATTCTGGATCCGTTGAAATCTTTAGTGAATATCTTGCTTCTGACACCAAACTCTTGCGGACAAATTTTCTTCACCATCCTTCGATATTAGAAATTCCAAGATATCATCGTATCTTTCATTATAAATATCCTCCATATTTCTGAAGATATCTTCATAACTATTCTTATCCGATATCATTAATCTCTTACTATCAGTGTTACATCATATAGAAACTGTTAGTTTCTATATTCTGTAAACTTTCAAGCTTAAAATATGAATGTTATTGAAGTAATGTTGGGAACTGATGCATGAGTTAGTATAATATAATGACACTTGATCAACGTGATTATATTACAGTAAGTCATGCTGAGTTTCTAAATGGAACATGATGATTCACAGATTATAACGTCATCATGTGTCATGTTACATAACTCTTTCATTCTACTTAACTCCTGAACAAATCAAGAAAATGTATTCTTGATGGTTCTATCTTCCGTGATGTTGATAAATTTGAAAATCAAATTGTGCAGACACGTTCCTTCCTGCTTAGAACATTATAATCATTCGAAATTCTATATCTACAAATTATAGACCATTATTCGCTTGACTTGAAGTCGGGAAGAGAAAACAAAAGCATAGATCTTTGAAATATAAGGGAGAATATAAGGCCCGATAACAACACATAAATTACAAACCGTGTATATCAATGTTTATCGCAACATAAAGACACGGGAGAATTAAAAACATTATAATCCCAAGGGCGAAGTAGAAGAAAGCAGATTCCTCTGGTGGAAGTTGGAAAAGGAGAATGATTGTTGCGATAGTAAGGATGAGGACAAGGATCAGAACTGGATTAAGCATTTTCAGAATCTTTTGGATGCATGAAACAAGAAGGAAAGTATAAAAATGGTGAAAATAATGGAACGGAAAAAGTTTAATTTATAATGGAAATATCAGACAGAGTAATCGATGCAGATTACCGTATTTAATTATAGAGATCTTAATTTCCTTATTCGCCGAAGAAATCAAATCTTTTAGATTTCTAAGATTTTCTATAAATCCCTTGAATTCCAGAATTCAACCCTCTACGTCAAAAGCTATGACGCACCATATCTTCTAAATTCAACCATGACTAGTCAAAAGTTATGATGAAACTTGTCTTTCTCATTTCACTATTTTATGACAACTTCATTCGTACGCTTCACATAATCGAATCATTTTATTCATATTAATCAATAATGATAAAACTCTATTTATCAACTCATATTCGTCATGAAAACATTTTTATTGTTAGCCATGACCATCTCACTCAAATTTCAGGACGAAATTTCTTTAACGGGTAGGTACTGTGATGACCCGGAGATTTCCGACCCAATTTAAACTTAATCTTTATACGGTTTCGAGAATAAGCAAAGTCTGTAAAGTTGAGTCTCAAAATTTTTGAACCATTTTATTTCATTCATTTACCCTTCAACTGCCTTCGACGATTCATGAACAATTAATTGTAAATAGATATGTGTGTATGTATATATAAATAATAATTCGAAATATAATTTGAAGTATTATATGTTGTTGTTATTAAAAATTAATAAAATAAAAATAGGATATTATAATAATTATTATTTAAAAATATATATATATATATATATATATATATATATATATATATATATATATATATATATATATATATATATATATATATATATAAAGTATATTGAATATATATATTTGGTTTCGAATTTATTTTGTAAACGAAGGTAACGCTCAAGTGTCGTTCGATTGATAGTAAACGAGTTAAAAAGGAACTTATATTATTTTAAAATAAACGGAGATCCTAAAATGAGTTATATAAATTATAGGCTTATTTAAAATATATTTAGAAACTCTTGTTGAATTTTAAAACTTTTTATATTTTACTTAGGGTTGGGAGTGAATAATTAATGTAATTTTTATTTAAAAGTTAGTGACTGAATTCTATACCATAATGACCAAAATAAATAAAGACGTTTAATTTAAAAATTTGGGATTTTTCTAAAGACTTTTATCCGCCACTAAATTACAACGGAGTATGATATACCACTTCGAAGAAACTATGGGTAGAGGCGGCTAAACTTTTCTTTATTGTTCATTGCACGTTCCTTGCAATTACATGATTGTGAGTAAATTAACTAGTATTATATTATTACATTATTTATTATTATATGTATATGTGTGTCCAAGAACAAAAACATCACTACCAGGAATACAACTACTGTGCTTAATTGAATGTTAATTGAGTTTACTATGCTTGTTTGATTATCTCATTAATTTTATATACACACTCATACCCGGAAACCAAAAACTACAACCACTCACCAACCTGTGTCTTCCTTTCTTGTTCATCTTAGTGAACCCTACACTTCCTCACTACTAGACCACCACAACAATCATTAACAACCGATTAATCATCACTTAGAATCACAACAACCAATTTCACTTCATCACCTTTAACCCACTTAAACTCTTATGATTATATTCTTTTATATGATGGCCAACACACACCCACATCATTTTTCTCTTAACAAGAACAAACTACAACACTCTAAACCCGCACACCATCCTTGAAATCCCTTCTCTACTTCTTCTTTGTTGTTCAAGAACCACCATTCCATCATTCCACTTCTATTCTCTATTTCTTTAACCGATGAAACCACCATACACCATCTTTAGTTTCTTTATATTTGTTCGAAAACCAAACCAAACCCACCCATAGCAAACCCCATACACGAACCCACTTTGGTTGCTGCTCTTACTCGCCGAATATCATCATCTATTACCACAAAACCGTTTTTACTGCTGCATCACTTTTCTTTTTCGGTTCAACCAATATAAAGAGTCACTTTTGAGTATTGGTGGAGGAAGTGGCAGACAAAGGAAATAGTAATACATCATAGTGATTCATAGATGGGTGCTCCTATAATAATATTTTCACATGTAGTGAGTGGAAAGGGTAAGTGGGTTGATTTAACAAACATAAATACGCGTCATCTTTTTTTATATATACATGGAAACGAAACTTTGATATATGATGATTATAAATGATGATACTATGGACCAGAGATGATGATGTGAAAAAGATGCATTATGATGATAAAACAATTCCGTTTCTGTTTCTTATTATTTTCTTTCCAGTCGATGTTAAACCACAATGAACCAGTCGTGAATTATGGGAACAGATGGGATATCCAAGAAAAAGTGTGGGTTCTAGTTCACTATATCTTTCTTTGGCCGCTCAATTTTTACATTGTATCAAATTAAATAGAATTCCTAAATTGTTGCTAATTAGCCCGTGACATTGTTATGTTACTGGACCGATAAAAAAAAACATCTTGAACAAACAAACCCACAAACCCTTTTTGCTGCTGCATAACGCTTTCTGTTTCTATGGAAATTAAATGCGAAGAAGAGGATGAAATGACGATTGATGATACGCATATATTTTGATTATGATTTTATGTTTATGTTAATGATGAAGATAAAACGTTTAATGATGATGAGGAGGTGAGTTTAAGATGATGATAAGGAAACTGCAAACGAATATGATGATGATGTTATGAACGATGATGATATTGGAGATGTTATGATAGTGACTATATGATGATACCGATGGTATTATGATGATGTGAATATGAAAGATGATGATGATTGCTATTGTTTCCTGTTTCCAATTCTATTGCCGTTCGAAAGATTACTAGACCAAATCCAATTGCTTTTGGATCGGACTACTCTTGGGCTTTTAAATGCAACATGGGCCTGGTATGATCTTGGGAGTCTGATGATTAGTTGGGCCATTAAAAGTATTGCTGCTCGCCTTTTATGTATTACTTTGGACGTGACCTAAACCCGACACATATTCAATCCTTTATTCGATTTCTCGCTCTTATTAAGGGTATGAATTATTATAATTTGGATTTCGATTACTTATATATATAATTATATGTATAAATATGTTAATATTGTGATATTGATATAGATAATATGATATAAAGACTTAATTTTTTTTAAAGATGGTTAATAAAATTTTGGTTAGGGTTAATTGTTATGTTATAAAAGACTATGAACATGAAAGTATTATAGTGTAGTATATTAGTTTGGTTTATGAGTATTTAAAAATTATAATATTTAATAATGTTAATTACATTAAAATTTTGATTTAAATGGAATTATATTATATAAATTTAAAATGTACAAATTAATACATATGATTATTTATAATTGTAACATATATTATATTTTTATATATAAATACATTAATATATCTTTTTATCACAAATTGATACATAATTTATATACTGATATGTATTTATATTATATAATTACATAATAATGCTACGGGGGAGACAAGGGTACGTCCCTATCTCTGCAAAGCGGACAATATCATGCTACGGGGAACATTTTACCTGGGGTATTTCAAACTCAAACTTTATTTGGGATCCAAATATACGCTTACACGCCTCGTATTTCGAATGTCGCTCGAAATAACACGTAACTGAAAAACAGGGTGTTATAACTCTCCCCCACTTAAATTGGATCACGTCCTCGTGATCCGCACGCACCTACGCTAGAAGTCAAGAACTTCTCACTCAAACATTTCCGCTTCCTATGCGGAGTCACACATGTAGTAATCACGCATTCGAATTTCTTGCTTCGTACACTAACGCATCATAAAGCAACAACCATACTTCACACTTCCATTCAACCAAAACTTCCATCACTCACTCAGAAATACACCGTGAAAACTTCATAATATTCTTCCAATGGCCTTATCACTCCGTCATTTTCTACGATATTGGATAATCAACCCACGAGACAAAACAACCGCAATCGTTTGCTCCTACACCGAGTATCTAAACTCGTACCATACACTTAACGTCCAGAATTTCCATTTAGGAAAATACGAACAACACCACATATCCCTTCAAGTTCCCTCGTCCACAACTCGCCACAAGCTACATCCATAACCATATCACTCAATGCAATCTACTAAAACCACTACGTCATGAACCATGTCTTGCATTAATCCAAATCGAGAATGATTCATGCTCCCTTAAAACTCCGTAGTCCAACGGTTCATAGGCGTACAACCCAACAGGTCATTCCTTCAACGAAGAAATTTCGATACCCCAAAATAATCACTTTAGGAGCACCAATTCCCAATCAATCGATCCGCACACGACCATCCGTCACTGGATTAATCCAGGACGACAATAATACACCACGTGCTGAGCAAACATCAACACTCGATGCAGGGTTCCTCCCCTAAACCCTACCACACAACCACACAAGACGGCTTCCTAGTACTAGCATGGAGACATCTATCACATAATATCAAACGCGTTAAGAGATTAATATATCACATAATATTCACATGTTAAAAATATATAGTTTCCAACAAAATTTGTTAAGCAATCATTTTTCAAGTAAACACGGTCGAAGTCAAGACTCATTAATGCATCCTAACAAACTCGATAAGACACACTAATGCAAAATTCTGGTTCTCTAAGACCAACGCTCGGATACCAACTGAAATGTCCCGTTCTTATTGATTAAAAACGTTCCATATTAATTGATTTCGTTGCGAGGTTTTGACCTCTATATGAGACGTTTTTCAAAGACTGCATTCATTTTAAAACAAACCATAACCTTTATTTCATCAATAAAGGTTTAAAAAGTTTTACGTAGATTATCAAATAATGATAATCTAAAATATCCCGTTTACACACGACCATTACATAATGGTTTACAATACAAATATGTTACAACAAAATAAGTTTCTTGAATGCAGTTTTTACACAATATCATACAAGCATGGACTCCAAATCTCGTCCTTATTTAAGTATGCGACAGCGGAAGCTCTTAATAATCACCTGAGAATAAACATGCTTAAAACGTCAACAAAAATGTTGGTGAGTTATAGGTTTAACCTATATATATCAAATCATAATAATAGACCACAAGATTTCATATTTCAATACACATCCCATACATAGAGATAAAAATCATTCATATAGTGAACACCTGGTAACCGACATTAACAAGATGCATATATAAGAATATCCCCATCATTCCGGGACACCCTTCGGATATGATATAAATTTCAAAGTACTAAAGCATCCGGTACTTTGGATGGGGTTTGTTAGGCCCAATAGATCTATCTTTAGGATTCGCATCAATTAGGGTGTCTGTTCCCTAATTCTTAGATTACCAGACTTAATAAAAAGGGGCATATTCGATTTCGATAATTCAACCACAGAATGTAGTTTCACGTACTTGTGTCTATTTTGTAAATCATTTATAAAACCTGCATGTATTCTCATCCCAAAAATATTAGATTTTAAAAGTGGGACTATAACTCACTTTCACAGATTTTTACTTCGTCGGGAAGTAAGACTTGGCCACTGGTTGATTCACGAACCTATAACAATATATACATATATATCAAAGTATGTTCAAAATATATTTACAACACTTTTAATATATTTTGATGTTTTAAGTTTATTAAGTCAGCTGTCCTCGTTAGTAACCTACAACTAGTTGTCCACAGTTAGATGTACAGAAATAAATCGATAAATATTATCTTGAATCAATCCATGACCCAGTGTATACGTATCTCAGTATTGATCACAACTCAAACTATATATATTTTGGAATCAACCTCAACCCTGTATAGCTAACTCCAACATTCACATATAGAGTGTCTATGGTTGTTCCGAAATATATATAGATGTGTCGACATGATAGGTCGAAACATTGTATACGTGTCTATGGTATCTCAAGATTACATAATATACAATACAAGTTGATTAAGTTATGGTTGGAATAGATTTGTTACCAATTTTCACGTAGCTAAAATGAGAAAAATTATCCAATCTTGTTTTACCCATAACTTCTTCATTTTAAATCCGTTTTGAGTGAATCAAATTGCTATGGTTTCATATTGAACTCTATTTTATGAATCTAAACAGAAAAAGTATAGGTTTATTGTCAGAAAAATAAGTTACAAGTCGTTTTTGTAAAGGTAGTCATTTCAGTCGAAAGAACGACGTCTAGATGACCATTTTAGAAAACATACTTCCACTTTGAGTTTAACCATAATTTTTGGATATAGTTTCATGTTCATAATAAAAATAATTTTCTCAGAATAACAACTTTTAAATCAAAGTTTATCATAGTTTTTAATTAACTAACCCAAAACAGCCCGCGGTGTTACTACGACGGCGTAAATCCGGTTTTACGGTGTTTTTCGTGTCTCCAGGTTTTAAATCATTAAGTTAGCATATCATATAGATATAGAACATGTGTTTAGTTAATTTTAAAAGTCAAGTTAGAAGGATTAACTTTTGTTTGCGAACAAGTTTAGAATTAACTAAACTATGTTCTAGTGATTACAAGTTTAAACCTTCGAATAAGATAGCTTTATATGTATGAATCAAATGATGTTATGAACATCATTACTACCTTAAGTTCCTTGGATAAATCTACTGGAAAAGAGAAAAATGGATCTAGCTTCAACGGATCCTTGGATGGCTTGAAGTTCTTGAAGCAGAATCATGACACGAAAACAAGTTCAAGTAAGATCATCGCTTGAAATAAGATTGTTATAGTTATAGAAATTGAACCAAAGTTTGAATATTATTATTACCTTGTATTAGAATAATAACCTACTGTAAGAAACAAAGATTTCTTGAGGTTGGATGATCACCTTACAAGATTGGAAGTGAGCTAGCAAACTTGAAAGTATTCTTGATTTTATGTAACTAGAACTTGTAGACTATATGAAGAACACTTAGAACTTGAAGATAGAACTTGAGAGAGATCAATTAGATAAAGAAAATTGAAGAATGAAAGTGTTTGTAGGTGTTTTTGGTCGTTGGTGTATGGATTAGATATAAAGGATATGTAATTTTGTTTTCATGTAAATAAGTCATGAATGATTACTCATATTTTTGTAATTTTGTGAGATATTTCATGCTAGTTGCCAAATGATGGTTCCCACATGTGTTAGGTGACTCACATAGGCTGCTAAGAGCTGATCATTGGAGTGTATATACCAATAGTACATACATCTAAAAGCTGTGTATTGTACGAGTACGAATACGGGTGCATACGAGTAGAATTGTTGATGAAACTGAACGAGGATGTAATTGTAAGCATTTTTGTTAAGTAGAAGTATTTTGATAAGTGTATTGAAGTCTTTCAAAAGTGTATAAATACATATTAAAACACTACATGTATATACATTTTAACTGAGTCGTTAAGTCATCGTTAGTCGTTACATGTAAGTGTTGTTTTGAAACCTTTAGGTTAACGATCTTGTTAAATGTTGTTAACCCAATGTTTATAATATCAAATGAGATTTTAAATTATTATATTATCATGATATTATCATGTATGAATATCTCTTAATATGATATATATACATTAAATGTCTTTACAACGATAATCGTTACATATATGTCTCGTTTAAAAATCATTAAGTTAGTAGTCTTGTTTTTACATATGTAGTTCATTGTTAATATACTTAATGATATGTTTACTTATCATAGTATCATGTTAACTATATATATATCCATATATATGTCATCATATAGTTTTTACAAGTTTTAACGTTCGTGAATCACCGGTTACTTGGGTGGTCAATTGTCTATATGAAACATATTTCAATTAATCAAGTCTTAACAAATTTGATTGCTTAACATGTTGGAAACATTTAATCATGTAAATATCAATCTCAATTAATATATATAAACATGGAAAAGTTCGGGTCACTACAGTACCTACCCGTTAAATAAATTTCGTCCCGAAATTTTAAGCTGTTGAAGGTGTTGACGAATCTTCTGGAAATAGATGCGGGTATTTCTTCTTCATCTGATCTTCACGCTCCCAGGTGAACTCGGGTCCTCTACGAGCATTCCATCGAACCTTAACAATTGGTATCTTGTTTTGCTTAAGTCATTTAACCTCACGATCCATTATTTCGACGGGTTCTTCGATGAATTGAAGTTTTTCGTTGATTTGGATTTCATCTAACGGAATAGTGAGATCTTCTTTAGCAAAACATTTCTTCAAATTCGAGACGTGGAAAGTGTTATGTACAGCCGCGAGTTGTTGAGGTAACTCAAGTCGGTAAGCTACTGGTCCGACACGATCAATAATCTTGAATGGTCCAATATACCTTGGATTTAATTTCCCTCGTTTACCAAATCGAACAACGCCTTTCCAAGGTGCAACTTTAAGCATGACCATCTCTCCAATTTCAAATTCTATATCTTTTCTTTTAATGTCAGCGTAGCTCTTTTGTCGACTTTGGGCGGTTTTCAACCGTTGTTGAATTTGGATGATCTTCTCGGTAGTTTCTTGTATAATCTCCGGACCCGTAATCTGTCTATCCCCCACTTCACTCCAAAAAATCGGAGACCTGCACTTTCTACCATAAAGTGCTTCAAAGGGCGCCATCTCAATGCTTGAATGGTAGCTGTTGTTGTAGGAAAATTCTGCTAACGGTAGATGTCGATCCCAACTGTTTCCGAAATCAATAACACATGCTCGTAGCATGTCTTCAAGCGTTTGTATCGTCCTTTCGCTCTGCCCATCAGTTTGTGGATGATAGGCAGTACTCATGTCTAGACGAGTTCCTAATGCTTGCTGTAATGTCTGCCAGAATCTTGAAATAAATCTACCTTCCCAATCAGAGATAATAGAGATTGGTATTCCATGTCTGGAGACGACTTCCTTCAAATACAGTCGTGCTAACTTCTCCATCTTGTCATCTTCTCTTATTGGCAGGAAGTGTGCTGATTTGGTGAGACGATCAACTATTACCCAAATAGTATCAAAGCCACTTGCAGTCCTTGGCAATTTAGTGATGAAATCCATGGTAATGTTTTCCCATTTCCATTCCGGGATTTCGGGTTGTTGAAGTAGACCTGATGGTTTCTGATGCTCAGCTTTGACCTTAGAACACGTCAAACATCCTCCTACGTATTTAGCAACATCGGCTTTCATACCCGGCCACCAAAAATGTTTCTTGAGATCCTTGTACATCTTCCCCGTTCCAGGATGTATTAAGTATCTGGTTTTATGAGCTTCTCTAAGTACCATTTCTCTCATATCTCCAAATTTTGGTACCCAAATCCTTTTAGCCCTATACCGGGTTCCGTCTTCCCGAATATTAAGATGCTTCTCCGATCCTTTGGGTATTTCATCCTTTAAATTTCCCTCTTTTAAAACTCCTTGTTACGCCTCCTTTATTTGAGTAGTAAGGTTATTATGAATCATTATATTCATAGATTTTACTCGAATGGGTTCTCTGTCCTTCCTGCTCAAGGCATCGGCTACCACATTTGCCTTCCCCGGGTGGTAACGAATCTCAAAGTCGTAATCATTCAATAATTCAATCCACCTAAGCTGCCTCATATTCAGTTGTTTCTGATTAAATATGTGTTGAAGACTTTTGTGGTCAGTATATATAATACTTTTGACCCCATATAAGTAGTGCCTCCAAGTCTTTAATGCAAAAACAACCGTGCCTAATTCCAAATCATGCGTCGTATAATTTTGTTCGTGAATCTTCAATTGTCTAGACGCATAAGCAATAACCTTCGTTCGTTGCATTAATACACAACCGAGACCTTGCTTTGATGCGTCACAATAAATCACAAAATCATCATTCCCTTCAGGCAATGACAATATAGGTGCCGTAGTTAGCTTTTTCTTCAATAACTGAAACGCTTTCTCTTGTTCATCATTCCATTCAAATTTCTTCCCTTTATGCGTTAATGCAGTCAAGGGTTTTGCTATTCTGGAAAAGTCTTGGATGAACCTTCTGTAGTAACCAGCTAGTCCTAAAAACTGGCGTATGTGTTTCGGAGTTTTCGGGGTTTCCCACTTTTCAACAGTTTCTATCTTTGCCGGATCCACCTTAATACCTTCTTTGTTCACTATGTGACCGAGGAATTGAACTTCTTCCAACCAAAATGCACACTTTGAAAACTTAGCGTACAATTCTTCCTTCCTCAATACTTCTAACACCTTTCTCAAATGTTCACCGTGTTCTTGGTCATTCTTTGAGTAAATAAGTATGTCATCAATGAAAACAATGACAAACTTGTCAAGGTATGGTCCACACACTCAGTTCATAAGGTCCATGAACACAGCTGGTGCATTAGTTAAACCAAACGGCATGACCATAAACTCGTAATGACCGTAACGTGTTCTGAAAGCAGTCTTTGGAATATCATCTTCTTTCACCCGCATTTGATGATACCCGGAACGTAAGTCAATCTTTGAATAAACAGACGAGCCTTGTAGTTGATCAAATAAGTCGTCGATTCTCGGTAGTGGGTAGCGGTTCTTGATGGTAAGTTTGTTCAACTCTCGGCAGTCGATACACAACCTGAATGTACCATCTTTCTTCTTGACAAACAAAACAGGAGCTCCCCACGGTGATGTGCTTGGTCGAATGAAACCACGCTCTAAAAGTTCTTGTAATTGGCTTTGCAGTTCTTTCATCTCTCTGGGTGCGAGTCTATAAGGAGCACGAGCTATTGGTGCAGCTCCTGGTACAAGATCTATTTGAAATTCAACGGATCGATGTGGGGGTAATCCCGGTAATTCTTTCAGAAATACATCGGGAAATTCTTTTGCAATGGGAACATCATTGATGCTCTTTTCTTCAGTTTGTACTTTCTCGACGTGTGCTAGAACAGCATAGCAACCTTTTCTTATTAGTTTTTGTGCCTTCAAATTACTAATAAGATGTAGCTTCGTGTTGCCCTTTTCTCCGTACACCATTAAGGGTTTTCCTTTTTCTCGTATAATGCGAATTGCATTTTTGTAACAAACGATCTCTGCTTTCACTTCTTTCAACCAGTCCATACCGATTATCACATCAAAACTCCCTAACTCTACTGGTATCAAATCAATCTTAAATGTTTCGCTAACCAGTTTAATTTCTCGATTCCGACATATATTATCTGCTGAAATTAATTTACCATTTGCTAATTCGAGTAAAAATTTACTATCCAAAGGCGTCAATGGACAACTTAATTTAGCACAAAAATCTCTACTCATATAGCTTCTATCCGCACCCGAATCAAATAAAACGTAAGCAGATTTATTGTCAATAAGAAACGTACCCGTAACAAGCTCCGGGTCTTCCTGTGCCTCTGCCGCATTAATATTGAAAACTCTTCCGCGGCCTTGTCCATTCGTGTTCTCCTGGTTCGAGCAATTTCTAATAATGTGTCCCGGTTTTCCATATTTATAACAAACTACATTGGCATAACTTGCTCTGACACTACTTGCTCCGCCATTACTCATTCCGACACCATTTGTTCCTTTCGTTCTATTAACCCCTGGTCCGTAGACCTCACACTTCGCCGCGCTATGACCATTTCTTTTACACTTGTTGCAAAATTTGGTGCAGAACCCCGAGTGATACTTTTCACACCTTTGGCATAGCTGCTTCTGATTGTTGTTGTTGTTGCGGTTATTATTGTTATTGGGATGATTGTTGTAGTTGATGTTGTTGTTGTTGTTGTTGTTGTTGGGCCGTTTGTTGTAGTTGCGATTGATGTTGCGATTGTTGGGATAATTGTTGCGATTATTGTTGTAATTGCTGTTGTTGTTGTATTGGTGATTCTTATCACCGTTTTCCTCCCACTTTCTTTTGACTTGCTTCACATTGGCCTCTTCAGCAGTCTATTCTTTAATTCTTTCTTCAATCTTGTTCACTAGTTTGTGAGCCATTCTACATGCCTGTTGTATGGAGGCGGGCTCGTGTGAACTTATATCTTCTTGGATTCTTTCCGGTAATCCTTTCACAAACGCGTCGATCTTCTCTTCCTCATCTTCGAATGCTCCCGGACACAATAGGCACAATTCTGTGAATCGTCTTTCGTACGTGGTAATATCAAATCCTTGGGTTCGTAACCCTCTAAGTTCTGTCTTGAGCTTATTGACCTCGGTTCTGGGATGGTATTTCTCGTTCATCAAGTGCTTGAATGCTGACCACGGTAGTGCGTACGCATCGTCTTGTCCCACTTGCTCTAGATAGGTATTCCACCATGTTAACGCAGAACCTGTGAAGGTATGCGTAGCGTACTTCACTTTGTCCTCTTCAGTACACTTACTTATGGGAAACACCGATTCGACTTTCTCGGTCCACCGTTTCAATCCGATCGGTCCTTCGGTTCCATCAAATTCCAATGGTTTGCAGGCAGTGAATTCTTTGTAGGTGCATCCTACACGATTTCCTGTACTGCTAGGTCCAAGGTTATTGTTGGTATGTAGTGCAGCCTGTACTGCGGCTATGTTTGAAGCTAGAAAAGTACGGAATTCCTCTTCATTCATATTCACGGTGTGTCGAGTAGTCGGTGCCATTTCCTTCAAAATAGTCAAATGGAACAAGTTAATCATACAGAATATTAAGAGTAGTTAATAGTATTTCGTAGCATAATATGAACTCATTTATAAAAGCTTTTTCTTCATATTAGCGTTTTATAAGTTTAAATTCGGGTAGTACCTACCCGTTAAGTTCATACTTAGTAGCTAATATACAATTCAACTACTACAATTCTATATGAAAAACTGATTATAATAATATTTCGCGTTCAAACTTTTACACAATATTTTACAAACTTACAATACCGCTTATTTTACATTTAGCATGAAATATAGCACACAATAAATTTGATACAAGATGGTTGTGAAGATAATTCTAGCTAGTACACAAGTCGTTCAGCAAAGGCAATAAAGACACGTAATTCATACGTCCAGAAACAAGTCATGCATTCTGGTTTTACTAGGATTACTTCCCATCCTTGGTCTTGTGGAACATAACCGTTATGGCCGTTGATAAGACATCGTGTTGTAACGTCGTCAAAGGGACGAGGGTTACGTAATGTCCAACAGTCCCGTAACAATCTAAAAACCTCATTTCTTACCCCAATTACCGACTCCGTCACTTGTGGGAACGTTTTGTTTAATAGTTGTAGCCCGATGTTCTT
This sequence comes from Rutidosis leptorrhynchoides, assembly GCF_046630445.1. Taxonomy (NCBI): domain Eukaryota; kingdom Viridiplantae; phylum Streptophyta; class Magnoliopsida; order Asterales; family Asteraceae; genus Rutidosis; species Rutidosis leptorrhynchoides. The sequence goes on along the minus strand of NC_092343.1, from coordinate 96,396,908 downwards.
GTTCTCACTTTGGTGAGAAGCGAACATTACTAATCCGTAAGCATAACATGCTTCTTTATGTTGCATGTTAGCCGCTTTTTCTAAATCACGAAGTCCAATATTCGGATATATTGTGTCAAAATAATTTCTTAACCCATTGCGTAAAATAGCATTTGGCTTCCCCGCAATATATGCGTCAAAGTAAACACATCGTAACTTATGGATTTCCCAATGTGATATCCCCCATCTTTCGAACGAAAGCCTTTTATAAACCAAGGCATTCTTGGAACGTTCTTCGAATGTCTTACAAACTGATCTCGCCTTAAATAGTTGTGCCGAGGAATTCTGACCGACTCTAGACAAGATTTCATCAATCATGTCTCCGGGTAGGTCTCTTAAAATATTGGGTTGTCTATCCATTTTGTGTTTTTATACTGTAAAATAGACAAGAGTTAGATTCATAAAAAAAAATACTTATTAATACAAGCAATTTTTACATATATCATAAAGCATAAGCACACTATATTACATATATTACACCACACGAATACAACTATCTTATTCCGACTCGCTCGTTTCTTCTTGTTCGGTTTTAGTTCGTTTTGCCAAGTTTCTAGGGATATATGATGTTCCCCTAATACGAGCCGTCGTTGTCTACATTGGTTTAGAAAAACCTGGTGGTTTAGAGGTTCCCGGGTCATTGTTACAACTTAAGGACTTCGGGGGTTGACGATACATATAAAGTTCATCGGGGTTGGAATTAGATTTCTCTATTTTTATGCCCTTTCCCTTATTATTTTCTTTTGCCTTTTTAAATTCAGTTGGGGTAATTTCTATAACATCATCGGAATTCTCGTCGGAATCCGATTCATCGGAGAATTGGTAATCCTCCCAATATTTTGCTTCCTTGGCGGAAACACCATTGACCATAATTAACCTTGGTCGGTTGGTTGAGGATTTTCTTTTACTTAACCGTTTTATTATTTCCCCCACCGGTTCTATTTCTTCATCCGGTTCCGATTCTTCTTCCGGTTCCGATTCTTCTTCCGGTTCCGACTCTTCTTCCGGTTCCTCTTCGGGAACTTGTGAATCAGTCCACGAATCATTCCAATTTACATTTGACTCTTCATTATTATTAGGTGAGTCAATGGGACTTGTTCTAGATGTAGACATCTATCACATAATATCAAACGCGTTAAGAGATTAATATATCACATAATATTCACATGTTAAAAATATATAGTTTCCAACAAAATTTGTTAAGCAATCATTTTTCAAGTAAACACGGTCGAAGTCCAGACTCATTAATGCATCCTAACAAACTCGATAAGACACACTAATGCAAAATTCTGGTTCTCTAAGACCAACGCTCGGATACCAACTGAAATGTCCCGTTCTTATTGATTAAAAACGTTCCATATTAATTGATTTCGTTGCGAGGTTTTGACCTCTATATGAGACGTTTTTCAAAGACTGCATTCATTTTAAAACAAACCATAACCTTTATTTCATCAATAAAGGTTTAAAAAGTTTTACGTAGATTATCAAATAATGATAATCTAAAATATCCCGTTTACACACGACCATTACATAATGGTTTACAATACAAATATGTTACAACAAAATAAGTTTCTTGAATGCAGTTTTTACACAATATCATACAAGCATGGACTCCAAATCTCGTCCTTATTTAAGTATGCGACAGCGGAAGCTCTTAATAATCACCTAAGAATAAACATGCTTAAAACGTCAACAAAAATGTTGGTGAGTTATAGGTTTAACCTATATATATCAAATCATAATAATAGACCACAAGATTTCATATTTCAATACACATCCCATACATAGAGATAAAAATCATTCATATAGTGAACACCTGGTAACCGACATTAACAAGATGCATATATAAGAATATCCCCATCATTCCGGGACACCCTTCGGATATGATATAAATTTCGAAGTACTAAAGCATCCGGTACTTTGGATGGGGTTTGTTAGGCCCAATAGATCTATCTTTAGGATTCGCGTCAATTAGGGTGTCTGTTCCCTAATTCTTAGATTACCAGACTTAATAAAAAGGGGCATATTCGATTTCGATAATTCAACCATAGAATGTAGTTTCACGTACTTGTATCTATTTTGTAAATCATTTGTAAAACCTGCATGTATTCTCATCCCAAAAATATTAGATTTTAAAAGTGGGACTATAACTCACTTTCACAGATTTTTACTTCGTCGGGAAGTAAGACTTGACCACTGGTTGATTCACTAACCTATAACAATATATACATATATATCAAAGTATGTTCAAAATATATTTACAACACTTTTAATATATTTTGATGTTTTAAGTTTATTAAGTCAGCTGTCCTCGTTAGTAACCTACAACTAGTTGTCCACAGTTAGATGTACAGAAATAAATCGATAAATATTATCTTGAATCAATCCACGACCCAGTGTATACGTATCTCAGTATTGATCACAACTCAAACTATATATATTTTGGAATCAACCTCAACCCTGTATAGCTAATTCCAACATTCACATATAGAGTGTCTATGGTTGTTCCGAAATATATATAGATGTGTCGACATGATAGGTCGAAACATTGTATACGTGTCTATGGTATCTCAAGATTACATACTATACAATACAAGTTGATTAAGTTATGGTTGGAATAGATTTGTTACCAATTTTCACGTAGCTAAAATGAGAAAAATTATCCAATCTTGTTTTACCCATAACTTCTTCATTTTAAATCCGTTTTGAGTGAATCCAATTGCTATGGTTTCATGTTGAACTCTATTTTATGAATCTAAACAGAAAAAGTATAGGTTTGTAGTCCGAAAAATAAGTTACAAGTCGTTTTTGTAAAGGTAGTCATTTCAGTCGAAAGAACGACGTCTAGATGACCATTTTAGAAAACATACTTCCACTTTGAGTTTAACCATAATTTTTGGATATAGTTTCATGTTCATAATAAAAATAATTTTCTCAGAATAACAACTTTTAAATCAAAGTTTATCATAGTTTTTAATTAACTAACCCAAAACAGCCCGCGGTGTTACTACGACAGCGTAAATCCGGTTTTACGGTGTTTTTCGTGTCTCCAGGTTTTAAATCATTAAGTTAGCATATCATATAGATATAGAACATGTGTTTAGTTAATTTTAAAAGTCAAGTTATAAGGATTAACTTTTGTTTGCGAACAAGTTTAGAATTAACTAAACTATGTTCTAGTGATTACAAGTTTAAACCTTCGAATAAGATAGCTTTATATGTATGAATCGAATGATGTTATGAACATCATTACTACCTTAAGTTCCTTGGATAAACCTACTGGAAAAGAGAAAAATGGATCTAGCTTCAACGGATCCTTGGATGGCTCGAAGTTCTTGAAGCAGAATCATGACACGAAAACAAGTTCAAGTAAGATCATCGCTTGAAATAAGATTGTTATAGTTATAGAAATTGAACCAAAGTTTGAATATGATTATTACCTTGTATTAGAATGATAACCTACTGTAAGAAACAAAGATTTCTTGAGGTTGGATGATCACCTTACAAGATTGGAAGTGAGCTAGCAAACTTGAAAGTATTCTTGATTTTATGTAACTAGAACTTGTAGAATATATGAAGAACACTTAGAACTTGAAGATAGAACTTGAGAGAGATCAATTAGATAAAGAAAATTGAAGAATGAAAGTGTTTGTAGGTGTTTTTGGTCGTTGGTGTATGGATTAGATATAAAGGATATGTAATTTTGTTTTCATGTAAATAAGTCATGAATGATTACTCATATTTTTGTAATTTTGTGAGATATTTCATGCTAGTTGCCAAATGATGGTTCCCACATGTGTTAGGTGACTCACATGGGCTGCTAAGAGCTGATCATTGGAGTGTATATACCAATAGTACATACATCTAAAAGCTGTGTATTGTACGAGTACGAATACGGGTGCATACGAGTAGAATTGTTGATGAAACTGAACGAGGATGTAATTGTAAGCATTTTTGTTAAGTAGAAGTATTTTGATAAGTGTATTGAAGTCTTTCAAAAGTGTATAAATACATATTAAAACACTACATGTATATACATTTTAACTGAGTCGTTAAGTCATCGTTAGTCGTTACATGTAAGTGTTGTTTTGAAACCTTTAGGTTAACGATCTTGTTAAATGTTGTTAACCCAATGTTTATAATATCAAATGAGATTTTAAATTATTATATTATCATGATATTATCATGTATGAATATCTCTTAATATGATATATATACATTAAATGTCTTTACAACGATAATCGTTACATATATGTCTCGTTTAAAACTCATTAAGTTAGTAGTCTTGTTTTTACATATGTAGTTCATTGTTAATATACTTAATGATATGTTTACTTATCATAGTATCATGTTAACTATATATATATCCATATATATGTCATCATATAGTTTTTACAAGTTTTAACGTTCGTGAATCACCGGTTAACTTGGGTGGTCAATTGTCTATATGAAACATATTTCAATTAATCAAGTCTTAACAAATTTGATTGCTTAACATGTTGGAAACATTTAATCATGTAAATATCAATCTCAATTAATATATATAAACATGGAAAAGTTCGGGTCACTACATTCACCATATGAATGATTATTTTTGTCTCTATGCATGGGACGTATATTTATGAGAACTGAAAATGAAATTCTTGTGGTCTATTAAAATGATGGAAATAAATGATTATGATAAACTAATGAACTCACCAACCTTTTGGTTGACACTTGAAAGCATGTTGATTCTCAGGTATGAAAGAAACATTCCGCTGTGCATTTGCTTATTTTAAAGACATTATTTGGAGTCGATCATCGCAATGGAACCAGATGTTGGTGACTTCGTCCAGATGGATTAGGACGGATCCTTTCAGTGTTGATATTCTAAAACCTTACCATTAGATAGTAAATCTCATTACGTTTCCAGCGATATTTGATTCATCGAAAACGGAGTTACGGTTTGAAAGTTACAACCAAAACAAGTTTCAGTTTCAGACTCAGTTCATTGGGACGCCGTCCAACAATTCTGGACGCCGTCCAAGAAGCCTGACGGGCCAGCAGCTGTATTTTACTCAAATTAAAAGGGGTATTTTGGTCTTTTCACTTGGGGTCGGTTTGGGATCATCAAAACTGATCTAGAACTCCATTGGAGCTCATTCTCACCCACACAAAACACTCCCATCTTATTTTAGAGAGAGAGGGTGAAATTTTAGAGTGAGAAAGCTTGGTTTGGAGAAGAAGATGAGCGAATCGGGTCAAGTCGCGTGAGTTAAAGTTGTTCACCTCGCTCATGGCTACGTTTTGGTAGTGTTGGTAAGCTCTAACCCCGAATTTAATTGTTATGATTCTTGTTCATGTAGGGTTTGAGCTTGTTAGGGTTATAAACCCAATTTCTCATGAATTTAGGGGTTTTGCTTTATGTATTGTGTAAGTAAACTCGATTATCATGGGTTTAGGGTTTGAGGACGATTTTGGTCATGGTTTGGGTGTTAATCACTAGATTGTATATGTATTGGTGACTTAGATGTTCATAAGAACATGTTAGTTGGTTAAAATGGGTGTTAACCTTGATTTGGAGTCAAACTAAGATATGAGGTCAAGATTTGATGAACCAAGTATATAAATGTTTGATTTAGGATTTAAATTGGTGTTTTGAAATTATAATCACTAGTCGTTAGTGATTTTGGGCGTTTTCGGGACTATGTCAAAATGGGTGAAATGAGATGGGTCAAATTTGGTAATGACTTTAATTTTGGATTACTTGGTTGATAAGCAATTTTGTTAAGACCTATATTGGTTTAAATGGTGTCAAGTATAATTTTGGTTAAATTGTACTTGTTGGATGGGTCGGAATTACCACCCGTAGTGGTAATTGGTGAAGTTCACTTTAGGTGTCTAAATGGACGATTTGTGGTAGTAGGTATAAACCCTTAGTTAAGGGTGTTGGCGTCGAATTCTCTTGTAGAGAATGTATGTTGATTGTGTGTATACCTATATGCGTATTATAGGTAAAAGCTTGCTCGGTTGCGTTTAGAGACGATTTACATATATGACTTGTGCGGGCATCCCAAGGTGAGTGGAATAATTATACGTGTGTGTATATAATGTATTTACTTGTGTAGGGTACGATGTGGGTTTAAAGTTCGCGTGTTCGATACCGCATCGTATTAGCATGTGGTATGGATTAAAGTTCGCGTGTCCGATGCCATACCATGTGTGTGTGTGGGCGTGATGTATGGGTTAAAGTTCGCGTGTTCGATACCATATAATCATGTGCGTGGGCGTGGAGTGCGGGTTTAAGGTTCGCGTGTTCGATACCACATTTCACGTGACGGGTGGGTTAAAGTTCGCGTGTACGATACCACTCAGGGGTTAGTGTTACTTTTCGTTGTACACTAACGGTTGTTGGGAACACCGATGGGAAATTCGAAGTACCATTCCCCCGTACTATTGGTTAACCATGGTTATGTGTTGTAGTGTAGCATATTATATCGTTCGAGATATATATGTTATTGTTTGTGCTAGCTTGTGGTCTTGGAGATTTAGCGTTATACTTTGCGATGGTATGCCATGTAAATTGCTAGCGTGTATGAGGTATTTGTGTAAGTGTTTGCAAGTAGGTATATTATACATGTATATGTATAATTGTTGCATTCACTAAGCCTAGGCTTACCCCTCTCGTTGTTAGACTAGACGTGCTGGAGCGCTTGGGCCTGATGGGGTAGCTTTCGGATAATTGAACGCGGATGGGTGTTTGGTAGTACCCGGGATTATGCTCATGGTATCGGGTTGGGTTGTAGAGTCCTAATCCGTCAATATATATAAATGGGTCGAAATGGTCACTTGTTCGTAATTTGGGTCGATGTGGGCCCGGTGTTGTAAAACTCAATTTTATTGTGGAAATCTCTTAATTATAATTATACTAATGTGTTGTGAAAACCGTTTCATTTAAAAGTGTTGGGAAGCGGGTTTTCCGCCCGCGTGAATTTGAAAAACTGAGCAGAAACTTTTAGTTCATTTGGACGCCATCCAAGAGTCTTGGACACCGTCCTGGTCTTCACTGTTGGACGCCGTCCAGATAACTAGACGCCGTCCAGATTGTCTGTTAAAAATAATAATAATAATAATAATAAGTCGTGTTTTTGGTAAAACGTAGTTGGGTCGTTATAATCACCTACAATGTTTAGCACAAAGTTCATGAACCATTGAGAAAATTTTGTCAAAAATTAATTAATTAAGAATTGAAGATATTACCATATACATCAAATGACATGGGCACAAAGTTCAGGAACCATCGACAAAATTTTGTCAAAAATTAATTAATTAAGAATTGAAGATATTACCATATACATCAAATGACATGGGCAAGTAAATAATAACACTTGTGTGCTTCAACTATATGTACCCCAAGTTTAAAAGGTTGTACTCGCAAGAACCAACAGTATGATTTGCCAACCTTGATTAACTTAAGGGGAAAAAATGTAACTTCTTAGACCCTCTTTATCGCGCCTGTGTTGAGGTGTGTGTTGGGCCAACACGCCACCTAGCACACGATAACAAGGCGTGTTGGCTCATGTGTTGGTGGTGTGCATCAAGTGAGCACGGACAATATTGCTCATGTGCTGCATTTTTCCCCATTTTTAATTAGTTTTTATCCTCATTTTCACCCAACTTTCAATCTGATTTTAACACATCACTCAACACGCTACTTAGCACTCCACCCCATTACACAACAGTCTAGCAGCACGCTCATCAAGCACCCCACCCCACCCAGCAACACGCCAACACGCCCCTTCAGGGATAAAGATGGTCTTAAGTGGAAAAATAGTAACTTTATATGGGTGTCAAAGGTTAACTTAAGGGGCCAAATGCTAACATTTATATTTTATATAAAACTCACCACCTAAAATTCACCTAAATTTTCGACGGACTTTATCTTTTGTTCTGCTCGACTTACACTTCATCGCCATAACCGTTAAATTCGAAATAATTTTACGAACTAAACGCAATAAACTATATTCAAAATGAAGCTTCAACGCACTACCAACGGAGCTTTTTTTTAATATTAAACATGAAAATGAATTACATTTACATTTTAGGTACCTACACTGCTACACTATTTATGAACACACAAAACTATATACCGTACATAATAGAGGGGTGGCCGCCGCAAAGCACGGCTGACCACCCGCTTGTTTAATATCAAATTGTACAAATATGGGAAATAGTTTATGGAATGTAATTTCTTAGAAGAAATAAAATAAAATAAACATACATGTAAAAAGTTTATTAAATATGTTTCATAAATAATATGGGAGGTGATCCTCACACATTACTTTTTAATCCATGTACACCTAATTACCTATTATACCCTTAATTATACTTACAATAATAATATAAGTTCAACTCCCTAAATTAATATAGTGGCATGACTGTAAGTTTATGAGACAAAAGTGTACATGGATCAAAAAGTTGTGTGTCAGAATCACATTTCAAATAATATGCGTAAGTCAGATTTTTTTTAAGGCTAATTTATTCTTATTATCATTTGAGCAAATGTCATTTATTTCATTAAACAATGGAGGTTACACCCATCACCCATGCTCACAAAAATAGGAAATGGGCCAAAAATGCATACAGGACATACTCCAAAATGCATACGTAAGTCAGAAATGTTCATGTTTGTTTGGATCAGCTGGTCAATTAAATGACACTGGAATAAACTACGTATGTGCCACTCAAGTTTATGTGATTATGGCCAGTCAATTGAACACAATTATTATTATTATCTGAGTTTCAAGTAAACCAAATAATATTCCAGCTACTTGGGCGGCTCAGCACCCCATTGTCCATACACGGACTCCGCTTTGCCGGCCCCATACAAAAAAAAAAAAAATAAAAAAAAAAAAAAATAATAAAATATATATATATATATATATATATATATATATATATATATTGATGAATAAATACAAACAATTTAGATAATGATTAAAGTATATAATAAGAGTATGAAAATTAGCATATATATATATATATATATATATATATATATATATATATATATATATATATATAATATAGTGAAAGGTTTCGGAGAGAACTAAGGGTGGGAGAGAACCTAGAAAGCTCACATATTGATGCACATTCACCTATCATATGCACCTATTCTTTCGGGGGAAAAATTCTATTTTTTTTTTATTTCAGAAAAAGAAAAAGTGAAAAGAAAAAAATTCACGTCAGCACAGACTGATTGCCACGTCAACAAAGACTGACTGCCACGTCAGCAGACTGACTGTCACGTCAGCAGCTGATGTGGAATTAAAAAAATTATTTCTTTTTAAATTTAAATTTTTTTAAAAAAAATTCTATTTTTTTTTTTTTTTGATTTTTTTAAACAATAGGTGAATATGATAGGTGCATCTGCATTTATATGTGAGTTTTCTTTCATCCTTAGTTCTCTCTGGATCCTTACCCTATATATAATAAATAAACTCAACTTCTTATATTAAGTGGATGGCAAGAGCAATTGGTAAGTTTATGAGTTGGTAACGAAAAAGTCATGGGTTCGAGTTCTTCTAACTTTTTTTTTCTTATTTTTGTTCACAAATTTTTTTCTTCATTCTCGCTCAACATTAATTTCATAAAAGACGTAAAAATGTTCTGCCGCAACTTGCGATCCGAAATCTTTCTACATATACTAAATGACACTTAGAATTGTGTCGTTTAAAGCCTTTCTAGGTGTAGTTTTCAAATCAAACATCACCACTACAATATTTTATTTGCTGATACTTGACTTTTTTGGTCTGAAAAGTGATAAATATCCCACGTGTCACTAAACTCCACTTAAAACAACACAGAATTTGGTGTTCATGTAAAGTGACCTTAAAATTTGTCCATAACACTTCTTCCAAATTTTAATTTGTTACATTACCCATACATACTAATGGGGACCAAAAATTTGTTTTAGGTGGAGTTTAGTGACACGTGGGATATTAATATCACTTTCCTCACCAAAAAGTCAATTACCATCAAATAAATTATTCTAATGGTGATGTTTGATTTCAAAACTACACCTAGAAAGGCTTTAAACGACACAATTCTAGTATATACTAGATCCGGATCGGCCCGAACGATGCGCGGGGCCTTTTCGACTATGTATTCACATTTAACGTAGCGTTATATACTTACAGAACCAAAAACACGGTGATGAGAGTGTGGTTGAATCCACGTGGTTAGTACTTCGTGTACCTAATGGCCTTCGCGTTTTTAAAACCAAGAAAATCGTGTAAAAAGACGGAACCATGAGTGTGATGTAGTTAGTTTGGCTCGTCTATTGTGTGTCTTTGTATATGTATGGAATATATGCCGAAATATTTAGCGTTTTCTAAAGAACGTCCGTTTTGCGCGTATTTAGTTTCGTTGTGTTCGTAATTTTTTTCCGAGTTAAACGGTGATGTCGGAAGAATTTAACTAGCGGGAAGATACGGCCCGTTAAAAATATGGGTGGAGTTTTTTAAAAAGGATATTATTTTTACAGTTGTAACCCCTGCAAATATGGGATGTTTAACATTGTTTGAGGGGGTGTTTTGTAAATTTAGTTGGTGTTGTCGTTTTTACGTATATGAAACGGCCAATTTTTTCATCTCATTTAGTATATACTCGTAAGATTTCGGACCGCACGTTGCAGCGGAAAATTTTAACATTTTTTTATGAAACTTATGCTGAGTAAGAACTAAAAAAAAAAATTGCTAACAAAAAGAAGAAAAAAGGGGTTAGGAGGAATCCGATCCACCCGATTATTCGTGAATATGGACGATCTAAATGGATATGGATATGGTTATGGATGAAAATATTTCATCCATGGATGAACCCGCTTTCACCCGAAATAACTAAATATATAAATTTATCACTCAAATTAGTATCATTTATGTAGTGATATTTCATTAATTATATTCATATTCATCTTTCGTTATATTTTTTCTAAAAATATAACTTTATTCTTATATTTTGTTTTGTTTAATTTAAATGTATTTATCGTACTTTGGTGGTTTAAATGTGATTCCATGCAACTAAAAGTAAGCAACTTACATGTCGATATCTTTACACATTTAATAGGCTATTTATTGAATATTTGTTATATAGATTAGTAAAAATGTGATTTTCGGTCGCATAAACTATTAAAAATTTTTACTTTTGATCGTATATAATGAACCACCGCTTATAATTGTTAAAAATAAGATAAATTTAAACGAATATGGATAATAATCCATTAACCCGCTTCACCCGACGGATATGGATATGGATGGATGAAAACTAAAAAAAATAAATGGATATGGATATGAATACGGCCTCACCCGATCCATATCTGATCCATTGCCATCCCTAATCATCCACTTGATATAATAAATTGGGTTTGTTTATTATATATGTGTTACCCTTAAAAAAAAGAAGCTCTGTTTTGAATGTTTTTAGTTGTGTTTTGTTCGTAAAATTATTTTGAGTTGAACGATGATGACCGATTAACCTAAATTGCGGACGGAAAAAAGATAAATCTCGTCAAAAATTTGGGTGAGTTTTATTTAATTAATATTAAAAAAATTATATCTTAGCCCCTCACTAAAACTCACTTAACTCAAACTTACCCCTAAATAATTACATGTTTTATCCCCGAACTAAATCCCATTTAACTCAAACTTTCCCTACCAAAAACTGCATACATCATGAAATAAAACGACCATATTTTTTATTGCATTTAGTACATATAAAATATATATATATATATATATATATATATATATATATATATATATATATATATATATATATATATATATATATATATATATATAGAAAGATTTTGGATCGCAAGTTGCGGCAGAATATTTTTTACTTCTTTTATGAAATTAATGTTGAGTGAGAGCTAAGAAAAAAAAATGTGAACAAAAATAAGAAAAAAGAGTCAAAGGACTCGAACTCGTGTCTTTTTCGTTACCAACTTATAAACTTACAACTTACTCTATCCATCCATATTGTTACTGTACAAATTAATTATCCAAATTTCTATTATGCCCTACTTTATGCACGTAAAAACAAAAAATGAATAAAAGTAAGGATAGTATTGCTACAAATTAAACGATTCGCAGCAAGGCACATGTCTTCTCTACTACTCAAATAATGATTAAGTTTCGAACAATATAATTATCTGCAGCAATGCACGGACCGTCTCGCACTCGTTTATTCTAATATTAATATATTTAATGTATTATATATTTATTATCCTTGATTTCCTTAATGAAGTTTCGATGTAAGCATGCTTTTCTTGAACATTAATATCCATACCTCCTTTTTCTATTTATTTTATATCTAAAATCTCTAATAATATTGTAAAATAAAATAAAAATGGCGGCAATATTATTAATATTATCACAGTAGTACAACTACAATGAAAGGCTGCATAAACATGAGCAGCCAAGCCAACCAAACAAACTCAGACATGTGATTATATACATGAGCCAACTAGGCTGCTAAGGCAGCAACTTACAGACTACAAACAAAATAAAGATTAGACAGCAGTCAGCAACTATCAACAGGTGGAGCCAACACGAAATTTTTTCGAACGCTTAGAACTATGTTTTGGTTAAAATATGAAGTCTTTTGGGCAAAATATGAAGATTTTTGTGACAAAATACAGAGACTTTTGGACAATTTTTTTGTTATTTTTAGAACATCAAATTTATAAAACAACCACCTTGCTAGCGAGAAACTAGGGAGGGGAGCAACCAAAACAATTACAATGGCTTAATTAGCCAATCGTTCCAACTAATGTTTACATGTCCTTTATCCGATAACCATTTATACGAATACATTCTAATCAAATCGAAGAAGTTCTTGTTATTTCAATTTAGAAGGGTCGAATAGAAAAGCATTACGATACTTCCAAAAAATCCATACCAAGGCCGCAACTATGTTATAAATCCGAAGTTTGAGACCCGAAGATAACTGCACCGATTGGTACCAAGAAAACCATGAGTCCCAATCATCAAACGTAGGCAACCGAATATCGGTCCATAGTCTTACTTTCCTCCACACGTCCAAAGCAATATTGCCAGAGAATAATAAATGTGATAACGATTCCACCCGATGAGAACACAACGGACACCTGATATTTATCTCCAAACCTCGAGAAGAAATATTCAAACGAGAGGGTAATCTATCCAATACGACTCTCCAAAGAAAATTATTAACCTTGCATGGAAGCGATTTCACCGAATAAGTATTGAGCCTTCTTGAAAGTAAGAAATATCAATGTACCGTCTCGTGTTAGCAACATTAAAATTTCCATCACTAGAAATCAACCAACTCCAACCATATTTAAAACTCGAAAGATTAACACCACCAAGTTCCGAGACCATATCGATAAGCTGATATGTCGAACGAGTACCATTAACATCACGCAACCAATTCCATCTCCAAACTCCATTAACTAATCGATCAGATAGCTTACAATCTTTATTTACCTCTAAATGAAACAAACGGGGATATTTTTCTTTCAAAACCACACCGTGTATCCATTTATCCTTCCAAAAGCAAAGATGATTACCGTCACCCACCCGAATATGTAAAACATCATTAGGAAGAAAACCTTTAGAAACTGCATTACGGTACGCACCTATGATGTTCACCCACAAGCCATGTAACGACCCAACCCAATATCCAACCGAATACACGAAATATATTTTTTTATTCAGCATAGGTGCGAGGCGCACAGCACCCTAGGGTGCGCGGCGCGCACAAGCTCCAACAGCTTCTGTCCGGTTTTGTCAAATTTCAATTAAAGATCTCCCACTTCCCGATATATTTAGATGAAACGCTTTTCACAACATGTTCTAATATGTAAAACTAACACGTTTCAATAATAAAACAAGTTTTACGAACCGGGGCCACATATGGCCGAAATACGAGTTTCATACAAAATGTAAGTTTCGACCACACTAGTTTAAATTCCAAACGACACTAGAGCATGATGTTTGGGGGTTAAGCTACCCAAATCTCGGTCAAACTTCAAAAGCTAACACATCCCAAAAAGCGTCCCCTATCAAAACAAAGCGGGATCTCTAATCCAAACGAACGCTCTTACCCTTGTCCACTCCAGAGCCTATAAAAAGGTAAACAACGAGAGGGTAAGCAAAGCTTAGTGAATGCAATAATTATACACATACATATATAATACACCTACTTGCAAATACTTACACAAATACCCCATAACCGCTAGCATTTATAAATTAGCATACCATTTCAAGTAAAATGCTAAATTCACGATATCACGAGCTAGCACCAACAATAGCACATAACACGTACGATATAATATGCTATTCTACAACACATAATCATGGTTAACCAATTGTACGAGGAATGGTACTTAAATTTCCCATCGGTGTTCATAACAACCATTAGAGTACTTAACACGTCATACACTAATCTCAAGGGTGGCATCTTAACACGTCGATACTTCACCCCGAGTGGTGTCTTAACACGTCGACACTTCACTCATCAACTTACTTGGAGTGGTATCTTAACACATCGATACTTCACCCCGGATGGCGTCTTAACACGTCGACACTTCATCCGTTACATTCTTGGAGTGGCATCTTAGCACATCGATGCTTCACTCCGAGTGGTGTCTTAACACATCGACACTTCACCCGTCATATTACTTTGAGTGGTGTCTTAGCACATCGTCACTTCACTCATCACGTGAAAAGTGGTGTCTTAGCACATCGACACTACACATCCCACGCTACAACAAATAAATCCATTATATACCTACGCATATAATTATTCCACTCACCTTAACGATTCGGTGATGGTTTTATACTTCCGCAAGCTTCAAAGCAAGGTACTTAATACAATAAGTACTCAATCAACACACAAACTAGTTGGACTAAACACCAACCATTCACTAATGTGCATTTAATGACTTAAATGCATTAAATGCCCCATTTTCACCAAAACCGTCCATTTAAGGTCAAGACCATCACATATCACTAAAAGCTAGTGACTAAGGTCCAACAACACTAACTGTTACACCATTAGGGTATTTCATACTCATCTTTCCCAACTAGGTCAATTATTACCCATTTAACCATTTTAAGTCACACACCCATTTCGGGTCATCCACTAACCCCATTAACACCCATTTGCTAAATGACTAGGTGTGCTAGTAATTAACTAACCAATTATGACTCATAGGTCCATTTAACATTTCCAAAACTCTAGGTTAGTCATCCTTGATTCCTCATGACCCAATCTTACCCAAAACACCCAAAATCACCAAATATGGGTTTTATGTTCATCACTAACCTAAACCCTAACCCTTAAACAAATTAAAATAAGGAAATCAAAGTTAGAGCTTACCACCACAATCACAACGTAGCTAGTGATTAGATGAATAACTTTAACATACGCGGTTTGGCCCGAAATCAACTTCTTCCTCCTTGGTTTGAGCTTTCTCTCTCTCAAAAGGGTTTCTCTCTCTAAACTTGAAGTAGAAAGATGAAGGTGGTTGAAAGTGGAGTTATGACACTCCATCCACTGATCTTGTGGCCCTTAACTAGGCCCTAAGTGAATTTACCAAAAAGCCCTTCCAAAATATCAATAAAATGAAACAGAATCCGGCTACAGTAGTAGTGCGCCACGCGCACCCTTAAGTGTGCGCTGAGCGCACCCTGGTCTGGACAGGATCTGACCTCTGTTTAACTGCATAATATAACCCACACTTCAAATACCCTATTTACACCACCGTTCAATAATTATTCGGGTCTTACAACTCTCCCCCACTTGAATCGGAGCGCGTCCTCGCGATCCAAGTCTCATGACAAGAGGGAAGATAAACCAACACGAACTCTTCGAGCTCCCAAGTAAAATCGAAACCTTTACTACGACGCCATTGAACTTTATAAGTTCTCACCTCTTTATTCCTCAACCTTTTCACCTTTTCATCGAGTATAGCAATCGGCTCCTCAATATACTCTAACTTATTGTTTAGCTCAATCTCGTCTAAAGGCACCCATGAAGAATCATCCGCAAGACACTTACGGAGATGGAAAACATGAAATGTATTATGGATCCCCGCAAGCTCTTCGGGTAATTCCAAACGATACGCTACTTCACCAACAAGAGCTAAAATTTTAAAAGGACCAATAAACCGAGGAGCTAATTTTCCTCGTTTTCGAAACTGATTAACACGTTTCCATGGCGAAACTTTAAGCATCACCATGTCGCCTTCTTGGAACTCAATTTGTCGTCTACGCTTATCGGCATAAGATTTTTGTCTATCTTGGGCCTTTTTCAAATGAGTCCGAATCATATCAATCTTGCTATTCGTCTCTAAAACCGAATCGGTACTCCCGATTTCTCTTTGACCCACTTCGCCCCAACAAATCGGAGTTCGGCACCTCCGCACATAAAGCATCTTATAAGGTGGCATCCCGATACTAGTATGATAACTATTATTGTACGAGAATTCCACCAAGGGCAAATGCTTATCCCAACTACCACCGAAATCAATAATACACGCCCGTAACATATCCTCTAATGTTTGGTTCGTACGTTCGGTTTGACCGTCCGTTTGAGGATGGTACGTCGTGCTCATTTTAATTGTGTACCCATATCTTCATGAAACTTTTCCCAAAATCGATATGTGAAACGAGTATCTCGATCTGAAATAATAGATATAGGAACCCCATGTCTCGATATCACCTCCTTGATAAACAACTTAGCCAGGGTCTCCGACGATATCGCTTCCCAAATGGGAAGAAACAAGGCACTTTTCGTCAATCGATCAACTATTACCCAAATCGAGTCAAATTGGGTTCTCGCCGTCTTTGGTAACTTTGTGATAAAATCCATGGTAATGTGCTCCCATCTCCATTTCGGAATTTCTAACGGTTGTAACTTACCATACGGCTTTTGGTGCTCGGCCTTAACATGCAAACACGTGACGCATTGTTCAACATACTTTACAACATCACGTTTCATTCCCGGCCACCAATACTCTTTCTTCAAATCAAGATACATTTTCGTCGCGCCCAGATGAATGGAATACTTTGACTTATGTGCTTCACTAATACGCATTGTCTCGTGACTTTTGATAAGATAAATTATTAAAACTTGTATATTAATTAACGTGGAAGTAAGATTATAGAATATAGATAACTTAGAAGATGGATATCGACAAGATAAGTATATTAACGTTTTACATTAAAATGATTTTATACGTTTACCTAACCTTTAGACTTTATATCACGTTGCACCAACAAACGTTAAAAACTTGAAACCTATGAAAAGTATATTTAATCTTACTTCTCTAAAATGTTTTACAATATAACAACTTCTACTAATGTAACCTTTTTAGCAAAATGATTCTTTAATATACTTAGTTTTGGAAAACAAAGTTTTCATATTTACTTAATATTGTTTCAAACGTACAAAAATAATTTTTAAAGAACTTTATTAGTGAAACGTCTTATAAGATAAATTGTTAATAGGTTTTAAGGAACTAATTAAAGCTTTATATCATAAATTACACACACACACACACACACACACACACACACACACACACACACATATATATATATATATATATATATTGTAACATCTCGCCTTTTTCCGTTTACTTTTCCGTTTAACTATTTAAATCCCGTTATATGTTTATAACATCTCCCGTTAATACGTGTTTTAAAAATATCTCGTCTAGGTAATTCACGCACCCGCAACCGAACTTGAGGGACTAGTTTTGCCAAAATGCCAAAGAGGTGACTAGCCTTTGACTAGTCAACCCCCACCCCTATCTTTTCTTTTTCATTTTCCATTTTCTTCTTCTACTTCCATATTTTCTCTCAATTTCTCAAACAAGGAATCATCATCTAAATCCAAGCTAGCGGGTGTCTTGCAAAACAAATTACATATTTGAAATCCTTGCAACTTCCTCTTCGATTCCATACCGACTTCATCAAGTTTGGGTAACTCTCTAAAATCACTAGATTTTGTGTTCTTGATATTTTTGAACTTATAAAGTTGTTAATTAGTGTCTATGGCTCAAGTCTAACATGAATATATGATTTATATGCTCGATTTCGTTATTTGAAGTAACTAGCTTGAGTATGAACTTTGGTGTGTTTGATTTGGTGATTTGGTTGTTTGAATGTTGTTAAATGTTATAAATGCATGTATTAAATGTGTTTCTAGTATCATTAGCTTCAAATTGATGTGTAGGTTGCTTGAGAAAACTCCATAAACTTGATTAGTGATTTTGGTGAATTCGGGTTAGGGTTTGATAAGCTTGAAAGTGTTTGGAATTGAGACTTGGACATTTGAGACTGACCAGGTACCAGTTCTCGTGTATTGTCGCGGCGCGACAATTTGGGGCCGTGGCGCGGCCTAAGCCGTGTCCAGTTTCTGACCTCTTTGGTCAAAATACGAAAAATGTTTGGCACACTATGGACCTCCGATTCACATGAGACTTGTTCTAACATGCTTATATATGAATAAAAACCTCAGAAAAATAGTTCGGGACCCGACCCGAACGTGTTGACTTTCGTTGACTTTGACCGACCAAAGTTTGACTTTTTGTCAAACTTAACCAAATGATTATGCAACCTTCCTAACTTGTTTCTGTACTTGTATCTTGCATGAAACTTGACAATTTGATTCACATGCTACATAATCGAGTCGTAACGAGCCATAGGACTAATTAAACATCTTTGACCTATCGTGTTTACCGTTATTGATACGACCTATTGGTTTAGGTCAAGACTAGCACTATCCTTCGCACACGTTACTTTGTGAAGTACTTTTCATACGTGCACTCAAGGTGAGATCATAGTCCCATCCTTCAAACAACTTTTATGCTTTAAACTATGGGATGAGAAACATATACGTATCATACTTTTACACTTTGAACACAAGTACGAAAACGAACATTCCACGTACGGGTTTGAACAAAAAGCCTCAATTCAATTATCATTAGTTACACTTGCAGGGTGTAAACGTGAACTTATATTATGTGATCACATGGGCTTGACGAGCCTCATTCGGACGGTTCGCTACCGTTAGCGGATGAAATATATTTTCGGGTCTAGTGTATGTTCTAACACTACGCGAAGGGTGCAAAACAGTTAAGTTTGATAATTGGGTGCTCGCGAAACAAATAACAACTTTGGAATGCAAATGATTTAGATAATCATATTATATTAAATCTTGTGGTTCAAATGCAACGTTTACTAAAACACCTATGATTTCACCAACGTTTTCGTTGACAGTTTTCTATATGTTTTCTCAGGTCCTTGAAAGCTACTTGATACATGCTTCCGCACTCTTTTTGATACTTGCTTGGATGTCGAGTATACATGCATAGATGGAGCGTCTTTTGACTACTTAAAATTGTGTCGCATAGGTTTCATTCGTACGTTAAACATTGTAATGTAACTAGTCTTTCGAACTACATTTGTTAACTTGAAACATCCTTTTTCTTATAAAATAAATGCGACATATTTTGGTCAAAAGTCATAATAAACACTTATGACCACGCAACGGGACCGAAGTAGTCGGCGCCGTCAAACATGATTTGGTCGGGTCGCTACAGATGGTATCAGAGCGTTGGTTGTAGGGATTTAGAGTTCATTGGTGTCAACCCCGAGTCATAGGGTACATTGGTGAGTCTAGACTACAACCGGCATATAGACTTGAAGTAGGAATTACTTGACTATTTGTGCATTTATACTCGAACGCTTCTACTCATATCTACTCTTATTTCATCTAAATCTCACGTTGTTTAATTTGATTGACACGCCACCTTGACTATATGAAATAATGTCGAATGCACATATGAATCAGGGTAATATAATTTCCGGGATTATATTACGGTGACTCATATGAACGTTCCGACATTATGACATAAAGAATTTAAGGCGAGTCAAGGAAAATTTTCTCTCTATCTTTATTCCATATCACGGTTAGTATTATTTAGAATACTAACCAACGGTATTCTTTTGTTTTGAAGGAACAATGCCTCCTCGTCGTGCACCACACCGTGAAACACCCGAACAAGCTCTACAACGCATGATAGCCACCGCCGTAGATGCGGCCATGGCCGGTCACTCATCCAACAACAATAACAATAATAATAACAACAACCAAAACAACAACAACAACAATGGAGCCGGTAACTCAAACGAGGGATGCTCCTATAAAGCCTTCATGGGGTGCAAACCTCACACTTTTGATGGAACCGGGGGACCGGTTGTGCTCACCCGATGGTTTGAGCAAACGGAAGCCGTCTTTAGCATAAGTGGTTGTCGGGACCAAGACAAGGTCAAATACTCCACTCACACTTTCGCCGGTGTCGCTCTTACATGGTGGAATACTTATGTACAATCGGTGGGTACCGATGAAGCTCACGCCCTCTCTTGGGCCGATTTAAGGGAAAAGATGGTCATCGAATATTTCCCTCGCGAAGAAACCCGAAAGCTCGAACAAGAGCTAAGAACCTTGGAGGCGGTCGGAAATGATCTCAATGCCTATAATCAACGATTCGCCGAACTATCCTTGATGTGCCCAAACCTCGTGAACCCCGAATCTCAAAGGGTCGAACTTTATATGTATGGTCTTCCAAAGAGCATCAAACAAGGGGTGATGTCATCCAAACTCGCTAACCTACAACAAGCTTTGAACATGGCCCGCCAATTGATCGAAACGGTTGACGAAATCGTAGTACCGGCACCTAAAGCCGAGGACAAGTCGGGTAACAACAAAAGAAAATGGGAAGCCCCTCAATCAAGCAACAACTACAACAACAACTTCACCAAAAAGCCTTTCACCTCCGACGCCAATAAAAGTTATGGCGGAAATAAACCCTTTTGCAACAAATGCCACAAACACCACTATGGTGAATGTAGCAATCTATTTTGCCACCGGTGCCAAAGGGGTGGTCATATGGCCAACGATTGTAGAAGTGCCGCCCCCGTCGCTCAAAAGGTGCCCAATGCACCAAAATCGGGTACTTGTTATGAATGTGGCCAAACGGGTCATTTTAGAAATGCCTGTCCGAAGAAGAAAGCCAACCCCAACACACGCGGTCGAGCTTTCAACATCAACACCGAGGAAGCCCGAGATGACAATGAATTAGTCACGGGTACGTTTCTCCTCAACAACACTTATGTTACTTGTTTATTCGATTCGGGTGCCGATAAGAGTTTTGTATCCAAGACTTTGACTCATTCTTTTAGCACTCCACCACTTCCACTAGATACCACTTATACCATTGAAGTGGCTAACGGGAAACTATTAAGTGCCGACACATATTACCGGGGGTGTACGTTAAACATTTTGGGTAAGGAATTTGAAATTGACTTGATACCCATGGAACTAGGAAGCTTTGATGTAATAATCGGTATGAATTGGTTAGTCAAAACGAAATCTCACATCCTTTGTGATCTTAACGCAATCCGAATTCCTATCGAGAATGGTGAACCTTTGATTGTTTATGGCGATAAGAGTTGCACCAGACTCAACCTCGTTTCGTGCCTTAAAGTTAGAAAACTACTCCGTAAGGGTTGTTTTGCGATCCTTGCCCACGTTAAGAAAGTCGAGTCCGATGAGAAGCATATCGATGATGTGCCTATTGTTAGTGACTTTTTTGATGTATTTCCCGACGAATTGCCGGGTCTTCCACCCCATCGACCGGTTGAATTCCAAATCGATCTTATTCCGGGAGCCGCACCTGTAGCACGTGCACCATATAGACTCGCTCCATCCGAAATGCAAGAATTGCAAAGTCAAATCCAAGAACTACTTGATCGTGGTTTTATCCAACCTAGCCATTCACCTTGGGGCGCTCCGATTTTGTTTGTTAAAAAGAAAGACGGATCCCTACGAATGTGCATTGATTATCGTGAACTAAACAAATTGTCGGTTAAGAACCGATATCCTCTTCCTCGCATCGATGACCTCTTTGATCAAATACAAGGGTCTTGCGTATATTCAAAAATCGATCTCCGCTCGGGTTATCATCAATTAAGGGTTAAGGGGGAAGATGTCTCCAAAACCACTTTCCGAACTCGTTATGGTAGTTATGAATTTCTTGTAATGCCATTTGCTCTCACTAACGCACCGGCGGTGTTCATGGATCTTATGAACCGCGTGTGCAAACCGTATCTTGACAAATTCGTTATCGTGTTCATCGATGATATTTTGGTCTATTCAAAAAGCGAAGAAGAACACGAGGAACACCTCCGACTTGTGCTTGAACTTTTAAGACAAGAAAGACTCTATGCCAAATTCTCCAAGTGTGAATTTTGGTTGAAGGAAGTTCAATTTCTTGGTCATGTTGTAAGTGACCAAGGTATTAAAGTCGATCCATCAAAAATCGAAGCCATTAGTAAATGGGAAACTCCTACTACTCCGACTCACATTCGTCAATTCTTGGGTCTCGCCGGGTACTATCGT